>NC_042624.1:14884205-15223768 GCF_901001135.1 Rhinatrema bivittatum | reverse complement strand
GGGAATAGGCAAAAGTTTATGTGAAAGCCAATTGGAAGTAGTGGGCTTTCAGATGCTTCCTGAATATCTGATAATCAGCAATGATTCTGAGGGACACGGGTAGAGCAATCCACAGAGTGGGGCCCACAATATAAAAGATCCTGCATGAATGGTCTGCAAATGGCAAAACTTAATAGTGCGGACTACTAGCAGTCCCTTATCTGCAGATTGTAATGGGTGATGGGTAAGATACTGTCTTAGTTTATTAGCTAGATAACCTGGACCCTCGACATGAAGAGCTTTGAAAGCCAAAGTGATTACTTTGAACTGTATTCGATACTTTACAGGAAGCCAATGAAGTTGCTTAAGTATGGGAGAGATGTGCTATCTGATAAGATGAGAGACACTCAGATGCACCACAATGTTTTGTATTAACTGAAGCACCCCATTATGTAGTGAGGCAGCCGAATATAGAGTTACAGTAGGCCAAGGTGGTCAGGATGAGTGACTGAACTACTGTTCTGAAATCGGCCATGGGCAAGAGGTATTTCAAAGGATGGAGGGGAGGGGACTGAAGCTTGAAAAAGGCTGAACTGATGATGACTTTGAATTAGGGCTTAAAGCAAAAGGTGGGTAACGGGAGGATCCTACTCTACACTCTCCCATATAGGATGTTCTGGACCTTCTTTATCTCTTTCACCAGAAGATTAGCCTCCAGTGTCTATAAGTTAGGCTTCCTAAGACCTCCACTACTTCCAGATATGGTACTTTTAGAAAGATAGGCAATGATACTTGCCCTTATATACACACAAAAGTTCATGTGTTAGTTATATTTGCATATATTGGTTGAATATATGTGCTTGCAATCATTGTAAAGTTGTAGGATATGCATATATTTTCCTCATAAGTGTATGCAGAATTGGTCCATAATTTAGTTAGTTGCAGGCTCCATGTCATCAGGAACAGTCAGAACTGATCCAAGGTTTATCTGTATTGCTTTCAATGGGTGTAATGTGTGAACTGGAAGAACGGGTGGGCCCTGTGCCCACACGGGCTGGATAACGTGGGCCCAGGCGCATTTCGCGTAGCTGGGCGCGCGGGCGTGAAAGAGGAGAGGTGGGGGGAGGGGGAAGGGCGGCGTGTGACGCAGGGGTGACGGCATAATGTTGCCGTGGGGAAGGGGGGAGTGATAGAGGAGGATGGGAGCAGGAAGGCTCGTGGCGGTCGCGGATTGGGCAAGAGGGAGCAGGAGCATCGCGGCAGTAAGCGATTGGCTGGCGGGGTTCAAATTGAGGGCGGTTAGCGAGAGAGAGCGCGGTTCTGGTCAGTAAGGGGGTTGGAGCGAGCAGGCTTAGTCGGCAGGACGGTCGAATCTGTAATTACCGGTTCGGGCCTGAGGGTTGCGTGTGACGACGATCGGAGACGGTCAGCGGTCGAGAGGCGGGACTAGTCTTGTGATGTCCAAAGTAGGGAAAGAGATGGAGGGTTCAGGTCCGGATTGGGAGTCTGAGGAGTTGGATCATGTTCTCGCAGCCTTTCTTGAATCAGAGGAAGCTGCGTGGGTGCCTGAAGAAGAAGTGGCTGTTCGTGAAACAGAGGTGGATCCTGAGCGGGTGAGCGGCACTGGTTTTGGAGGGGCAGGCGGGCTTGGGGTGTTAGGAGGTGGGAGAGCTCGGGGTGTGGCTAGGGGCGGCAGCGGTGATTCCTTGCGAGGGTCTGACGTCTCTCGGTTGGGACAGGGGCTTAGAGGGGTGACGAGGGGTAGAGGGGGGCGAAGTGGGCGGCTTCGTTCCAAGGGGAGGGGTGATAGAGCGGTTTTGGGGAATGTGGTAGTTGGTGCTGATGGGGGCACGAGCACGGGCGAATGTACTGAACTGTTTGATTTGCCTAGGAATGTTGAAGGGAGAACTGGGCCGGCGAGGGCGCGGCTCAGGCAGGTTTCGCGTAGTCGTCGGATCAGAGGGGGGCTGGCAGAGGGACGGGAGGTGTATGGGGAACAAGGCGCTGGAAGGAGTCGCGCCTCTCTTATGGGTCCCGCGGCAGCGAGAGTTATGGGGGGGTCGAGATTATTTAGGGGCCGAAAGTTGGGCGATTTTAGAGATGTAGTGCAGAGAGGTAGTTGCAGGGAAGGATTATTGCAGCGCACGGAGTCCGTTGCATGGAGTGGGACGGTGGGAAAAAGGGTTAGCCGAGGTTTTGGGAGCTTGATATGTGGGGGTGCTTCGGGCAGAGGTGGGGGTGTTGGGGGTTTAGGGGCAAGAGGAGAGCAGCATGGCGTGCCGGTTTTGGCCTCGTCTTCTGTCCCTTCGGTTTGTTTACAGACGGGATGGGAACAGGAGGATGGAGAATTACCTGGGCCATCTCGGCACGAGGCTTGGAGACATGAAGCCCCGTTAGCGGAGGACAGCGGTCAGGGTGAACGGCGGCCCGAGGCGTTATTGATGGAGGAGCCTGAGTCTTCTGGTGAGTTCATCATATTCCCGCGGCAGGTTCGGGGTGTTATTCCTAGGGGGGGGGGGGATCAGCTGCGGGTGACTCGGGGGAGAGAAGTAGCGGGGTGAGAGCGGGTAGCGAGAGGCGGCTTAAGGTTAAAGACGGAGGGTGTCCGAGTTCAAAAAAGGGGTTGAGTAAGGCAGGAAAGTCTAAGAAAAAACGAAGAAGGGTACGTTCTAGTTCTTCTGACTCGTCTTCATCATCATCATCTTCTTCTTCGACTTCTTCTAGTTCTTCGGGGACAGGGCCAGCGGTACAGACCAGTGCTGGAGGGGGGACAACAGTCCATGGAGCTCCTGCCTTGGTAGCTCTTACTGAGTTGTGGGAGGAGGTGCCGCGTTCTATTCGTAAACGAATTCGACGTAGGCAATTTATTGATATTTTCCAATTATTGGAAGGGCGTCGGGGTAAGCGCAAGGGGAAGAAGAAGCGGGAAAAGAGTGAGCGATTCCCAGGGGCGCAGCCAAAAGTGGCCCGAAACGTGCACAATTGGATGCGGGCATTCTTGAGATTAGCTAGTGTAGTGAGTAAAAAAGATCCATCCCAGTATGGATCCCTGTTGTCTTATGCTGATGCCATTTTGGCAGCAAGCAGGACTTATGAAGGCTGGTCATGGCTAAATTATGACGAGCGATTTAGGGACCGTATGGAAGAGAACAAAAGTATATCTTGGGGCACACAAGATGTGGGGTTATGGCTCACTCAGATGGCCTCTAAGTCGTCTGGGGGATGGCCGGGTCAAGGACTCGTTGCTGGTTCTGGACAGACACGTTCCTTTCGGAGGGACGCACCCCTTAGTAGTTCAGGCAAGGGTGGCACGGGGCGAAGTGATGTGTGCTGGAAATTTAACCGGTCCACATGCATGTTCACTGATTGTAAATTCCGGCATGCGTGCTCCAATTGCGGTGCCGGGCATCCGGCTTCCAAGTGTGGTAAGCGTTCCAGTGACGGACAGCTGTCCAGTCAGGCCCCAAAGGGAGGGGGAAAACCGGGGGTTTGAGAGGGCCTCCACGCCAATCAGGGTTGCAGCTATGGAGCCTTGGTTAAGATTGTACCCTAAAAAAGAGGTGGCAATGTTATTATTTCAGGGTTTTACTTGGGGTTTCCGAATCCCGTGGGAGGGGGGAGATGATGTTGGAGGGGGATATAATTGTCCATCCACGAGGCGTTTAAGTGAGGTGGTTAAAAGTAAATTGCAGGATGAAATAGCGCTTGGACGAATTGCTGGGCCATTTAAAGAACTTCCCTTTAAGAATTTGGTGTTGTCTCCGTTGGCTGTAATTCCGAAACGAGAGATGGGGAAGTTTTGGTTAATTCACAATCTTTCCTTTCCGGAGGGTAAATCGGTGAATGATGGCATTCCTAGAGAATTATGCACGGTAAAATATTCTTCATTTGACTCCGCTGCGCGAATGGTGAGGCATTGTGGTCCGGGTGCGTTAATGGCAAAAGTAGATATTGAATCGGCATTTCGTTTGTTGCCTGTTCACCCGGATAGTTTTCGGTTGTTAGGCTTTCGTTTCCAGCAAGAATTTTATTTTGATAAGTGCATGCCCATGGGCTGTTCCATAGCATGCTCGTATTTCGAAGCATTTAGTTCATTCGTGCATTGGGTTGTGCAGTCTAGGGCAGGGGCTAACTCGTTAGTGCATTATCTAGATGATTTCTTATTTGTTGGGAGAGCGGGATCGACAGACTGTGCGCAATTGCTAGGGCGGTTCCAATTGGTGGCAGAGGAGTTTGGGATTCCTCTGCGGGAAACAAAACAGAAGGTCCTAGCACCAAGTTGGTTTTTCTAGGCATCGAATTGGATTCTGTGGATATGGTCTCGCGGTTGCCGGTGTCTAAGGTGGAGCGGCTTCGAGAGTTGGTCCGAGAGGCGGTGGGTCGCAATAAATTGACGTTAAGAGAATTGCAATCTTTGGTGGGTAGCCTTAATTTTGCCTGTAGAGTAATTCCTATGGGTAGAGCATTCTTACGTAGGTTGTCGCATGCTATGTCAGGATTGAAGCAGCGGCATCATCGAGTGCGCAATTCGCTTTATTTACGCGAGGATTTACGTTTGTGGGATAAGTTTCTGAAAAAATTTAATGGGGTGGCATTGTGGCAATCTGATCCGTTGTCCAATCAGGACTTGGAGTTATTCACAGACGCCGCGGGCTCGTTGGGATTTGGGGCTTATTTCCAAGGGGCGTGGTGCGCGGCACGTTGGCCAGATGCTTGGGTAGAGGCGGGAGTTACAAAAAATATCACGTTCCTGGAGTTGTTCCCGATTGTGGTGGCGGTGCAGATATGGGGTAAGCGATTGAGCGGGAAGAGAGTTGTATTTTGGAGTGATAATACTGGGGTTGTTGAGGTCATTAACAAAAGATCAGCGCGTTGTGTTAAGGTTTCGGATCTGTTGCGTGAACTGATTTTAAACTGTATGTCCTTAAATGTGACAATTTGGGCTCGACACGTGCCGGGTGTCTCTAACGGTGTGGCTGACTCTCTTTCTCGTTTCAAGTGGGAGTTGTTTCGAGAACTGGCTCCAGAAGCGGAGATTTGTGGAACTCCGGTGCCGTCTTCCCTATGGAAATTGGGTTCCCGGAGTCCTGGAAGATGCTGCGAGCTTCACTAGCTCCCTCCACATGGACAAGTTATGTGGGTGGGGCTAGGCGGGTTACAGCATTTTTAATGGCGGAGGGCTGGCTGGGTGGTCCGGTTTCGGATGTGAAACTCGTTCGTTTCATCGAGCAAGCAAGGGCAAGCGGTTGTTCGCGGTCGGCGGTCGGGAGACAGTTGACTGGTTTCTCCTTCTTCATGAAGGCTCATGGGTGGGGATTTCCCTCTGGTCGTTTTATAGTGCAGCGTTTATTAGCTGGATGGTCGAGAGGTTTGACCTGGAAGCCGGACCAGCGCTTTCCCATAACGCATGATATACTTGTCCTGTTGTGGGAGGCTCTTTCTGAGGTGTGTTCTTCTGTTTATGAAACGATATTATTTAGGATTGCTTTTGTTCTAGCCTTTTTCGGGGCGTTCCGGGTTAGTGAATTGGTAGCTCGAGCGGCTAGTAGTAGGGATTACCCGGGGCTCTTGGCAAAGAATGTGTTGGTAACCAATAAAGTGGTCGTAATATTAATTCCTCGATCTAAAACGGATCAGTTGGGGCGCGGCTCGTCGGTTGTGCTTTCCGCAGTACCCGGTTTGATTTCTTGTTCAGTTCAGAACGCGATGGCATATTGTCAACAGAGACCGGAGGGCGCGGAGCATTTCTTGGTGCATGTTAATTCAGCACCATTAACGAAGTATCAATTCGAGGTGGTACTTCGCAGGGCTCTGAATTCCGTGGGGCTGGACGGGCGTCGTTTTGGAACACATTCTTTCCGCATTGGGGCGGCAACGGCCGCTGCAGGAGCGGGTTTGTCGGGACCAGTGATTCAGCGAATAGGTCGCTGGAGGTCCGGTGCGTATAGGTCTTATGTCCGCCCCGATAAGGGGCATGTATGATCGGTATTTAACTTTAGTTTCTTTGCAGGTGCAGCGTCTGAGGACATGGCTGTATGGATTGTTGGGCATTCGTTCATTCACTGGGCGCACAGACACGCCTGCGGCCGTCCGTATGGGCCGAATTTGGACTTGCAACATAGGGGGGTTCGAGTTCATTGGGTGGGACGTCGAGGGATGCTCTGGGATGAGCTTATCCCGTGTGTACAGAGGGAGCGGGAACGGCTCGTAGCACCACGAGCCTTAGTTATTCATTTGGGGGGAAATGATTGGGGTACGATGTCGGGCAAGCAATTTATTAGCATGGTTCGGAAGGACTTAATGACAGTGTCCATTTTGCTGCCGACAACTGTGCTGTGCTGGTCCGATATCGTGGTTAGGCCTGCTGAATGGAACAATATTCGGTGGCGAAGATGTAGGTCCAAGGCTAACCAACAAATTGGGGCATGGTTGGAGAGATTGGGGGGTCGCCACATAAAATATGCTTGGTCTTGGGGGAAGGTTGCTGGCTTATTCAGGGATGATGGGATTCATCTTTCTTTTCTGGGAACAGATTTATTTTTGAATTCCATTCAGGAGGTCTTAGAGAATTTATTTCCTTGAAAACGAGGTCGCATCTTTGGGGGGTCACAGAACATTGAATGTCTGTGCCGGTGGCGGTTGGCCCGAGCCTTAACAGCTAGTTTATTGGTTATATGTAATGGATTCTGATAATAAACAAGTGATGGATAACAACTGCGGGCTGCTGTCGGGGTGGCTCCTTGCCGGAAGGTGGCGGGGGCCGGTTGGCCAGACTCCTTGCAGGTTGGCGGCGGGGGTCCACACAGGTGGGCTTCTTGCCAGGTGAGTGGCGGGAGTCAGGACATTGTGTGTAAGGGCTTATTGAGCAAGTGATGAAGATGGGTAGGCTATCTTGCCGGATAGTGGCGGATAGTCTGGAGGGGTTGGTAATATTGAAATCCATGTCATTACTGTTATTCTTGTTAATGTTTTAAATGGAGGCTCGGGCCGTTTGTGATTAAAGCTGCGGCCTTGTTTTACCCAAATATTGTGTTTGTTTTATTGGATGAAAAGGGGTGGATGTGAGCAAATGTGGTCCTGGATGCCCATGTTATGGCTCTGCCTGTCCCTGATGAAAGGAAGCCAGCAGCTAACCTCATCCATAAGCTTTACCTTGGGTGGATGATGAACTTATCATCTGAAGCCTTGAACTTTGCTTTTATTCCTTATACCTAGAATTTTATCAATAAGGAAGAGAACCTTCTTTCAGCCACTATCCGTCTTTTTAAAAATTGTATGTGTCCTGTATATTAGAGATGTGAATCGTGTCCTCGATCGTCTTAACGATCGATTTCGGCTGGGAGGGGGAGGGAATCGTATCGTCGTCGTTTGGGTGTTTAGAGTATCGTGAAAATCGTTAAAATCGTGAACCGGCACACTAAAACCCCTAAAACCCACCCCCGACCCTTTAAATTAAATCCCCCACCCTCCCGAACCCCCCCTCAAATGCCTTAAATTACCTGGGGGTCCAGCGGCGGTCCGTAGCTAAATCGGGGGAAGGGGGAGGGCAGGAAAACCGGCACACTAAAACACCCTAAAACCCACCCCGACCCTTTAATTTAAATCCCCCACCCTCCCGAACCCCCCCTCAAATGCCTTAAATTACCTGGGGGTCCAGCGGCGGTCCGTAAATAAATCGGGGGAAGGGGGAGGGCAGGAAAACCGGCACACTAAAACACCCTAAAACCCACCCCCGGAACCCCGGCTGAACGACCTCCTGCAGTCGATCTCCTGCTGGCGCCATTTTCCATACGGAAAATGATTCGCGGTAGGAGATCGCTCCCGGACCCCCGCTGGACCCCCAGGGACTTTTGGCCAGCTTGGGGGGGGGCCTCCTGACCCCCACAAGACTTGCCAAAAGTCCAGCGGGGGTCCGGAACGACCTCCTGCAGTCAAATCGTGTTGGTCTATGGCCGCCGCCATTTTGCGCCGCCATTTTGCAAAATGGCGGCGCAGAATGGCGCCGGCTGAAGACAACACGATTCAATTGCAGGAGACCGTTCTGGACCGCCGCTGGACCCCCAGGTAATTTAAGGCATTTGGGGGGGGTTCGGGAGGGTGGGGGATTTAATTTAAAGGGTCGGGGGTGGGTTTTAGGGTGTTTTAGTGTGCCGGTTTTCCTGCCCTCCCCCTTCCCCCGATTTACGATTTTTTGACGATAAATCGGGGGAATTGGTATTGTATCGTGGCCCTAACGATTTTTGACGATTTAAAATATATCGGACGATATTTTAAATCGTCAAAAAACGATTCACATCCCTAGAATATATCAGGCAACAAGTTTCTACTGGGTCTCATTAGTTACATCTACCCTACACACTCTGTGCAGTGTAATTGATGTCTGGATGGGAAGCAGCTGAGGAAAATGATAATTCTGACCCAGCTTCAATTGACAGCGAAACTCTGAAGACTTTTTGTTCAAGGTGCTTACTACTTATAAGTGATATATGTGGGTGAAGGAGTGAGGTCACAACTGGAAGCTTTAAAGTAAGAGCTCTCAAACTCCTTTTGCCTACATGGATAGAGGCCCAGGCTAAATTTGTGCTTTGACAGGCAGATCTCCATTGAAAGGTGTGTCTTTCTGAGATATAAGTGGACACAATAATGAAGGGAGCTGCAGATGGAAGCTAAGTTGTGTCCTACTGGGGAGGAGAGCCAATACGCACTTGGAGAAGATTAGGCTTGGTTCAATAGTAACATCAGATACCTTTTTTTCTCCAGATAGTCTATCTTTGTGGGGTAAGAAAGATAATTAAATGAAAAACTGACACTTGCAGTTTTTGGGACATAGAGGTGAATGATTATAATTTACTGCAGACAGCTTCAGGTGAATGGTATTCCTATCTGCACATCTATAAGACAACTTTTCTCTGCTGGGGTTGTGCTGTAGTTGAAAGGGTCACTTAATGTGCACTGCTTGTCTCTCTATGCAGTGCTTTTAGTAGTGGGAAAGCATGCAAGCTGTTTCCTTCCACAGACTATACCTCTGTTTGTGGCTTGGCTGCACTCAGGTACTTTGAGGAGGTAAGAGGTAAATGTTGACTTAAAGTGGTGTGCCCATTACAGGAAGGTCATTCAGGAGAGTCAAGTATAGAGTGCATACCCAACAAACTAGAAATTATGAATAAGCAGCTGTAACAGTAGATGAGTGGAAGAGCTGAACAGAGCCACAGGGCAAGTTACATGCATGGCAGTGGGTGGGTGAGAGAATGATTTCAGTAGGCTATCCTGAAAGAGGTTTAATTCAGGGTGGACATAGACCTTAGCAATAATAATAAAAAGACACACACATGGAATATAAATGTATAAATATACAAATGATAAATTTTATAATTATTTACAAAGATAATAAAGGGGGAAGAGTAGTTAAAACTAGGGTGTAAAGTACTGTATTTACATAAAAAAGGGTCCAGGAACCTCAGGAGTTAAGGTCCTGATAGGCCTAGGAGGCTGTGGTGGTTGCCTTCCTCCTGGAACTAGAACACTTGTCAGCTTCTTGCCCTACCACAAGCCCACATTGCTTCCCACCCCCAAAAGCTCCCCCAAGCCTTTGTCAGAAAATATTTTATTTTGTGTTTATTGATAATTACCTATATTCAGTGTAGTCAGTAATCAATAGGCCATAAGAGAAACATAAGCATTAATACCCATATGCCTTTTCTGTTTTCAGAAACTATAGCACTAGTCAAAGCCTCTGCTGGATACATTCCAGCTCCCCTCTTCCAGACCTTGAAAAGAGCTGCTTTGAACCTAATTCCTTATCTATAGTGGAAAAAGGACTGTTCAAGGTTTGAATTTTATGGTCTTGGGCAGCCTCGAACATTTGGTTGCTCAGGTATGTAAAAGTCTAATTCCTTTAATTAAAATGCACATGGAGCTTCCTAGGATAGGAAGGAATACATAATCTCTTATCTCTGAACTGTTAGAAGAAAGAAAAAAAAAACAGTAAGAGTGTTTTTTGCCTGGTACAGCTTGGCATTGCATGAATGAAAGGAAAAACATGCAACACTTTAATCTGGCAGGAAAACTATATTTTATTTTTCATATCCTGATATTAATTAATACTGACAGAAATAATACAGTTGCCACAGATTAAAGGATTTTGGGATTATAAAAAGGGAAGCAGACAAAGGAAGGGACAACTGTTACTTTGGCTTTTTCCTAACATGTGAAAAGCAGAGAGAGACAACGAGCAGGACCGCTTCAGATATCTGGTAGATATTTTTATTTTCAGCATATGAGAACCTGTATTAAACTAATTGCTATTGTTTCTAAATTGGCATATGTATTAGAAATGCATTAGTTAAATAAAAATGTCGTTAGTTGATATCTATTTAATATGAATATTATCTGTCATCATAAACTCTCCCTATCCACCTACTTATGTATTTTATGTTTGGATTAGTTTATTTTATTATTATTTTAATTTGTTTTATTTAAATATATTTTAGCCATGAAATTAGTTTATGACAATATTTTGAAATCTCATATAGGTAAATGATTTTGTTAAGATGAATATTATTGTAACATGTATTTTATAGTGTGTTTTTCCATTTATTAATAATTTTAGTTTGGGCAAATGTATAGTAGGTGTCAATATGTGCACCAATGTTATTGTTTTAATGGTTTAAAGATTGTTTTATTTTCTCTGTTTTATAAGAAGCATGTAAACCGGCTTGAAGTAACTAACGAAAGTCTTGGTATTTAAAAAGGTTAAATAAATAAAATTTAATGGTTTTCACACTGAGAGGTAGATCTTTAAAAAATACGCGATGGCGTACTTTTGTTGGCGCACCAGGCGCAAACAAAAGTATGCTGGATTTTATAAGATACGTGTGTAGCCGCACGTATCCTATAAAATCCGGGATCGGTGCGCGCAAGGCTGCCGATTTTGGGCAGCCTGTGTGTGCCGAGCCGCGCAGCCTGCCTCTGTTCCCTCCGAGGCCGCTCCGAAATCGGAGCGGCCTCAGAGGGAACTTTCTTTTCGCCTGCCCTCCCCTTCCCCTCCCTTCCCCTGCCTAACCCACCCCCCCAGCCCTATCTAAACCCCCCCCTTACCTTTATTTCGTGATTTATGCCTGCTAGAAGCAGACGTAAATCTACGCGCGCCAGCGGACTGCTGGTGCGCCGTCATCTGACCCGGGGGCTGGTCCGGAGGCCTCGACCATGCCCCCGGGCCAGCGCCACGCCCCTGGTCCCGCACCCGAAACGCTGCATCCCGCTCCCGAAACGCCGCGTCATTAGGCCCCGCCCCCGACATGCCCCCTTTCAAAAACCCCGGGACTTACGCGAATCCCAGGGCTCTGCGCGTGCCGGCGGCCTATGCAAAATAGGCGCGCCGACGCGGGAGGACCCTGCTCGCGTAAATCCGGCCGGATTTACGCGAGCAGGGGGTTTAAAATCCGCCCCTGATTGTTGTGTATAGTCTGATAAAAATAAGGTTTGAACATAGAAATGTTTCTTAGAATCATTTAGAGATTTTAATATTGATATTTTTCTTTATCTGAAATAAAGAAAATATTTTTATTACATATTGTCTGGTTTTATTCTAGTGCATGCTGTGCTGCATTAATTATTGGTTAATAAAGTTCTGGAGTAAAAAGAAAACACATCTCTGAAATCAAATAATAAACTTTTTGTCTATAAGGCAAGAAGGGTAGAAAAAGGAGATAGGATAAAGGGTTTACATCCAAGCAGGATCCCCTGGTAAAAACTTTTAACTCTGCTAGTGGTAAACCCCAAAACTTAAATCTTTTTTTACACCTTCATTAACCCCCTACCGCACTTTCACCACCAAAATCTCTACAAGCCCCCCAAATCCTTTACCCTACCTACCCCCACCCCTATACACTTCCTAATTCCCACAATGTACTTGTGAGGGTAGGAAGCTCCTCGATTAAATTTGGCCTGCAATCCCCTCCAGGCCTGCCACATCTGGCAGTTATTTCTACTGACCCTAAGGACCTTGTTCCTCACCAACAGGGATGTCAGTGTGTTCACATCCCTCTTAATGATATTTGACTGCCTTGCCTAGGGGCCATCTCTGAACCCATCTTGGCAAATCAGAAAGTGCATGTGTATAAAAACATGCCACGCATACAAGTTTCTAAGTACATTTGAACATTTCAATGCATGCATGTACCTTTTGGGCCATATGTATGTGTATATTCAAAGTTGCACAGTCCATTCTGAGCAGATTCTAAAATACTAGAGTAAATCTGAGTGTACCCATATACATGTGTATATGAGGCGATGTGGAGTTATTTGAAAGTTATCCTACCTGTGAATAAAAACAAAAAAAACCTACAAATAACACCTCCCCCCTGCTGTGAAATAAAACAATGAACCAGTATCATGGTTTCTGGAATCAGGGAAACCCACCTGAGTAGTAGTATGGGACTGCAAGGCAGGACTCCAGACTAGACATGGGCTGGTCTTCTGCCTTGCCAGCCCTTGCATTCTGGGGGCCAGTAAATATTTGTGGTGGCAGTACATGATAGTGAGTCCATACAGGCTGGAACCAAACTAGGCAAGGACGGGTGGACAGGTATGACTAGGCGGGCAAGGCTGGATGGGAAAGAGAGGATGAGTCAGGAAAGGCTTGGCAGGCTGCATGAGTCAGGCAAGGCTTGGCATGCTAGCTGAGGCAGGCAGGTTTTGGCAGGCTGGATGAAGCAGGCAAGGTATGGCATATGGAGGCAAGGCAAGACTGGGTACTGGGCAGGATCTGGAATTAGACAAGATACTGACTGAAGCAAGGCAAGGTAAGGACAGGACTCTAATACAGGCAGGACTGGAGAGGATACTGGAACAGACAGGACTGGCATGGCACGACAAGATTAACCAAGGACAAGACCAAACAAGTCAGACTAGGGCAGGAGTTAGACAAGGCAGACAAGGATAACACAGAACAGATAACATATAAGCCCAAAGGCAACAAATCAATAGGAAGGCCTGGATAGGTCACAAAGCAGGGTACTAGAGCAGACCTGAAGACCTCAAGGCAAGAAGCAAGGAGGCCCAAAGGCCACAAGACAAGGCAAAGAATGAAGCAAGAAAGCCTGAAGACCACAAGACAAGGCAAGGAACAAGGACCAGGTCACAGAGCCAAGGGTGAAACCATGAGAAGGCAAGGAGGTTCTGACAAGGCAGGGTTAAATAGGGCTGGTTCTTGGGTGTGGTGCAGACAGAGAGGGTGAGCTTAGCAACGCTGGAAGCTAAACTCACTGGAGGCCTCTGCTGGTGGGGAGACATCATTGCAGGAGGCAACAGGGTAGAATGAGGTTGCATAGCAGGCAAAATGCTAACAACCAAAAACTAATGAAGGAACTGAAAAGAAAAAAACATTTTTAAGAGCACATCCCTAGAAATGATCTCCTACTGGGTGAATCCTGATCTGGGTTTGCAGTCAGCTTTTCCCACATCTTCAGGTTTTGTGGGCTTCCAGCCCCATTGGCGCTGCTGGAGGAGGAGATCCGTTAGCGAAATTTCCCCGGGCGACAAGTTCACCAGACCTCAAGCAACCTCCTTCAGCTTTCCCACCGGGTATCGCTGCCGTAGCTGTGGCGAAAGATGATTTCATCGGACAACTTCAGCTGGCCGGGAATGCCGGTGTTGACCTGGAAGAACTGTCTGCATCGGGGGTCACATGCTCCGAGCAACCCATGGAGAAGGGAGCAGCTGGTGGAGCCGGCCCCATGATGGGAGAGGAGAGAGAGGTGGCAAGAAGAATTGAAGTGAACAGCTTGCCGACAGGGGAAATTTCCAAACTGGAGGTTGTTACGCTGGACTCACTATGGGACCTGGTGGCAGGTGTGTCCAAGCTGTTTAGAGAACAGACCGTTCGAGTGGAAATGCTAGAAAAATGCTAAGAAATAGTAGCAAAAGAAAATCAACAAGCATTGCAAATGTAAGAGCAAACCACGGAGTCTATTAAGATGGACCTTAAAAAGTTGCAAGAAACTTCTGCAGTTCTAGTCCGGGACACTTTAATTTCATCTAGGAGATTAGAATCGGTTGAGAATTTCCTAAGACATCTGAATATAAGATTATTGAATTTTCCAAAGATCATGGGTGCATTACCTATTATAACTTTCAAGCATTATCTTCAGGAGGCCTTAAAAATCTCTCCAAATCAGATACCAGCTGTAAAAAAGATCAGTTTTCTATTACAGAGAACTGGCAATTCCCAAAGTGTGATAGATAATAGGCCGGATTTCCTAAATCTAACCCAATACTTGGAAAATTCAAATCCTGAAATTATAGAAAGAGCTGTATTATTTGTTTCTCTTTATTCTGAACAGGACTTTAGCCTTATAATGAAAGCGTTCTTTAAAAATGTGAATGTAAATTATCAAGGACAACCTGTTCATATATTTCCTGACCTAGTTAGCCCAATGCAATTAAGACACAAGGTTTTCCTTTCTATGAGCCTAGAAGTAATTGCAATTGGTGCTACTTTCCAATTGGGTTACCCATGTAGATGTGTCATAAAGATTTCTAGTAATACATTTATTTTTTTCAACCCTGAGCACTTGAGGGAGTTTCTAAATAGCAGATAGCATGATTCTGCCACCAATTAATAACTGGGGAAATAAAAAAATATACCGTGATTGTATAGTCGCCAATCTATTACTTGATGTTTAAGTTAACTCGATGTCTCCTTTAAGTTTAGAAAATACTCCCCTACTGTTTATGGGTTTGAGTTATGAAGATGGGAAGTGGTAGGGGTCATGTTTATAATGTATCTCTCTGCTTTTCAATTACTAGAATGGAAGTTTTGATTGTTAAATTTCTTTTCATATTCCCTTACAATTTCATACAAAGTGTATCTTTGTTTAATTATTGTAAAATGATAAATAGAAAAAAAAGAAAGAAAGAAACACTGTCCCCATTAGTAAGTATCTCACCTAGCATTGCCTGCTGCTGTGTGAGCTCTGTTACCAGTTGAGTAGAGGAGTAGCCTAATGGTTAAAGCAGTGGGCTATCAACCAGGGAGCCAGGGTTGAAATTCCACCGCTGCTCCTTGTAACCTTGGACAAATCATTTCACCCTCTGTTGCCTTAGGTACAAACTTAGCCCTGGATGCACTAAGCCATGATGTTTTATCACTGGTGTGGGGAAGTATTGCCACAATAGTGGGGCCACTCCCCTGAAAAAGCTTCATGGCTGAATGGTGCGTTCTTTTGTCTCCCAGCCAAACACTGAGGACAAAAGAAGATAGCGAGCGACCCTTTAACTTGATGGCAGCCCCAACCTCATGGGACTGCCATTGCATTAAAGGGCCCCTGGTCCGAAAAAAAAAGTTGCATGGAGAGGTAGAGTAGGGGTCAGTGCTGATCCTCATTTCATCCAAAGCCCACTAGTTGAGGCGGCCTCGACTCCCCCAAAATATTAATAGAAAAACAAAAAGAACCACGCGATGACAGCCCCGGCCTCCCCTTCTCCCCTCCCTAAAGCTAAAACATAAAGGGGCGGATTTTCAAAGGGTTACGCGTGTAACCCCGAAAACCTCCTCCTGCGCGCGCTGAGCCTATTTTGCATAGGCTCGGCGACGCGTGCATGTCCCGGGGCTTGAAAAAGGGGGTGGGAGTGTGGGTGGGGCATGGCGGTCCTTGGGTGGGGCTGGAGCCTCCAGGTACAGCAGCCTTTTGCCACTGTGCCTGGGATCGCGGGCCGGCCGTTGCTAGAGCGCGCAAACTACGCCTGCCCAGAGGCAGGCACAACTTAAAAGTTAAAGGTAAGGGAGGGAGTTTAGGTAGGGCTGGGGGGCAGGTTAGGTAGGGGAAGGTGGGGGGGAGGCAGAAGGAAAGTTCCCTCCAAGGCCGCTCCGATTTCAGAGCGGCTTCAGAGGGAACGGAGGAAGGCTGTGTGGCTCGGCGCGCACAAGTTGCACAATTGTGCACCCCTTGCACGCGCCGACCCCAGATTTTATAACATGCCCGCGGCTGTGTGCGCATGTTATAAAATCGAGCGTAGATTTGTGCGTGCCAGGTTGCGTGCAGAAATCTACGCCCGCATGTAGTTTTTAAATCTGGCCCTGGCCTCCTGCTGCCATATCCCCCACTTTCCAAGTGACAGAGTTCCCTTCCACGAATGTCAATAAAAATAAAAAAGGGTTCAGGGCCTGGCCCGCCCTTCTCACCCTCCAGCATACCCCCAAACCTTTAAAAGGATCCAGCATAGGGGCTGGGTTCACCCTCACCAGGTCCAGTTGGCATCATTTTCCAAAATGGTGCCGACCTGTCCTTGCCCCAGCCATGTGACTGGGGTAAGATCTGGGAGTGGGTGGTATTGCAGCAGGGGCATTTCTGTCACTTGGAAGGTGGGAGGTCAGGGTATGGCAGCGGGGGGGGGGGGGGGGGGGGGGGGGGGGGGCGGGAATCTCTATCCCAGGGGGGATGGGGGCATGGCAGTGGGGAGATCTCTGTCACTTGGGGAATGGGGTATGGTGGGGGGGGCTGGGACCACATTTTCTGTTTTAGCTTTTTGGAGGGGGGAAGGGAGCCGGGGCTTTTGCTGCATGTTTTTTTTTTAATTAACATTTTGGGGGAGTCCGGGCCGCCTCAGCTGGTGGCCCCATGTTGAGACGGGGGGTCAACATGACCCCCACTCTACTTCCTCGTTTTCACGCAACCTTTTTTTTCCTGACTCTTTAAATGTGAGGTGGGAGCCTCTGGACCCGGGTTAGGGTGCTGGGCCTCCCGCCTCACATCTAACACATTTCAAATAGGTGTTATGTTATTGTGGCTGACCACCTTCTCAGTCAGCCGCAATAAAATATTTATATTAAATTGATTAGTAATGACTTGCATGCATTTGCATTATTCATGCATGCATGCAAGAAGGTCATTACTAGTCAATTTCATATAAATATTTTATGCATGCAAAGAAGTTCATTGCAATAGGGGAAGGTATTTGGGCAGGGAGATGTAAAATATTGCGAATATCATGCCATATTGCTGCGATATAACACGCGTTAGAGCACTAATGCGGCTTGATGCATCACCGAGTTAGATTGTAAGCCCTCTGGGGACAGGGAAATACCTACAGTCCTCGAATGCAATCTGCTCTGAAGTGCCGAAAAGTGGAATATAAATAAATTCCATTCCAGTTGATGGAGCAGTTCTCCCTGCAGAGAATACAGGATCTTCCTGCTTTTAGACCACACCACAGCCAGGATGTTCCAATCAACATCCAAAAGATTGAAATCAGCTAGCAATAGCATCCACCCATCCCCCCCCCCCTTCATGGCAATTTTGTGAATGTCCTCCATTAAATCTCTATCAATTTCCTCTGATGTGATGGAGGTCTGTATATTACACCAATGTAAATAGATGTTCCATTCCGTCTTTCCAGATTAACTCACAGCGCCTCCTCCTTACCTCATAATCCCTGTAGTTCTGTTGCTTTAATATTATTTCTTATATATATATATATATATATATAGTGCCATGTCTCTTCCCTTCCTTCCTAGCCAGGTCTTCCTGAATAGGTTGCAGTCTGGAATAACTACAGAAGGGATAGCACACCCTTGTTGCCCAGGGGCTACAGATTTATTTCATGTGAAGAACAACAGATAAATGGTTTTAAACTGGCTCAATCAATAAAGTGAATTAGGAATTTTGTGCTGTTTGGTATTTTTTTTATCCACACATGGTCCATGTAGAAGAACCCAGACCCTCTTCTTGGCACAATGGGACAAGCCGGAGGCAGAAGGTTACATCTCCATTAATTGTAGCCTGCCGGAGGGTAGCATTGGCGGTCCTGACTCCTGAAGAGGTCAGGGACTGTCTCTAGAACCTTGCATTTTTTTTTCAGATGTCTTACAGACATTTTTGCTGGAATTCATTACAAGCAAGCCTTTTCTCTTTTTAGAATGCTTCATTCATTTTCATATCACAGGTTACTGGAGCCCTCTGCTGGCTAAGTAACTGTAAAACCAATCAAATATTTGCAGAACATCAGTCCAGAATACTGACATGTGTGCCCGATCGTCTTAATGATCGGGTTCGGCTAGAGGGAGAAAAAAATCTGATCGGTGGTGATGTGAATCGGAATTGGTTCCGTTTCACATCGTTAATTTTTTTTTAGTGAGGCCCGACCCTTTAAAATTGACCCCTTACCTTCCCCCACCCTCCCGAACCCCCCCCCAAACTTTTTACGAGTACCTGGTGGTCCAGTAGGGGCACGGGGACCGATCTCCCGCTCTCGGGCCATCGGCGCCATTTTGGCTGCCACTCAAAAATGGCGCCGATGGCCGATAAAAAAAAAAACAAAAAAACAACCCACCCGACCCTTTAAAAATGACCCCTTAGCTTCCCCCACCCTCCCAAGCCCCCCAAAACATTTTAAAATTACCTGGTGGTCTAGTGGTGGTTCCGGGAGCAATCTCCCGTTCTCGGGCCATCGGCTGCCTCTCATAAAGATGGCGCCAATGGCCCTTTGCCCTTACCATGTGACAGGGTATCCGTGCCATTGGCCGGCCCCTGACACATGGTAGGAGCACTGGATAGCCAGCGCCATCTTTACGATGGCGGTGGCCATCTTTAAAGATGGCGGCACCCATCTTTACGATGGGGTCATTTTTAAAGGGTCGGGTGGGTTGTTTTTTTTATCGGGCCATCGGCGCCATTTTTGAGTGGCAGCCAAAATGGCGCCGATGGCCTGAGAGCGGGAGATCGGTCCCCGCGCCCCCACTGGACCACCAGGTACTCGTAAAACGTTTTGAGGGGGTTTGGGAGGGTGAGGGAAGGTAAGGGATTAGTTTTATAGGGTCAGGGTGGGTTATGGGGTTGTTTTGGTGTGCCGGTTTTCCCGCACTCCCCCCTCCCCCGATTTATTTTTCACGATAAATCGGGGGAATTTCTTTTGTATCGCGACTCTTAACGATTTTTGACGATTTAAAAAATATCTGATGATTTTTTTAAATCGTCAAAAAATGATTCACATCCCTATGCAACATCAGCACATGCTAGAGAGATAAAATTCTTGGAACGAATAAATGACAATCTTATGGAACATTTGATTCAGGAAACAACAAGAGGGAGCTTTTTTAGATCTAATTATTTATGGAGTGCAGGATTTGGTGAGAGAAGTAACAGTGGTGGCAGGGCTGATGCAAGTGGATTAAGCACCCTAGACACCTTCTGCCTTGCACCGCCACCCCTTCGGTCCATTAGGGGGCTTGAGCCGTGTGGGGCCGCGACCATTGGCACCGCGGTGGCAAAGAATTGCTGGAAGAATCTCCACTCTTATTTTGGCACTGCTGCTCGCGGCCCCACATGGCTCGCACCCCCTAAATGGTTGGCACCCTAGGCCCAGGCCTAGTTCGCCTAGTGGTTCTGCCAGCTCTAGGTGGTGGGGACCGCTTGCCAATATCATAACATGATCAATTTTGAATTAATGACTGGAAGGGGAACATTAAGTAAATCCACGACTCTAGCACGAAACTTTCAAAAGGGAAAATTTGAGAAAAGGAGAAAAAAAGTTAAACAAAAAAAAAAAAAAGCTGAAAGGTGCAGCTACAAAGATTAAGAGTGTGCAACAGTCATGGACATTAAAAAAACAAAACAAAACCATCTTAGAAGTGCAACCCAGATGTATTCCACGCATTAAGAAAGGTGGAAGGAAGGTCAAACAATTGCCCACATGGTTAAAAGTGAGGTGAAAGAGGCTATTTTAGCAAAAAGAGCTTCCTTCAAAAACTGAAAGAAATATCTATCTGAAAAAATAGGAAAAAGCATAAACATTGGCATGTTAAATGTAAGACATTGATAAGACAGGTTAAGAGAGAATTTGAAAAGAAGTTGGCCATAAGTTCCTGGAGAAATCCATAAACTGCTATCAATCAATAGGAATAGCCACTTCTTGTTGCCAACATTAGTAGCATGGGATCTATTTAATGTTTGGGTATTTGCTTGGCACTTGTGACTTGGATTGACCACTGTTTGAAACAGGATACTGGGTTTGATGGACCCTTGGTCTGACCCAGTATGGTAAATCTTATGTTCTTATTTGAAAGGCATATTTTAAAGTATATGCATATAACAGACTGAAAATTGCACACTTGCTTGGAATCACCAGTTTGCCAATACTTCCAGCAATTCTCCTAAACCTTCAACAGTTCATCTAGACCCTCTAGCACTTCACCCTGACTCCCAATCAGTTCACATAGACCTCTTACCAAACAACTGCAGACAAAAATCATGTGTGATTTGAATTGAGTAAGTCACTTAGAAAGTGTAAAAGTATTTGGACAAGTTTGGGCTTGTATGAATACATACCTCTTGCAAATAGCACCTTGTGCATTTACTTCACAACCCTAACTTCGAATGCTCCTGACTATCCCCTTTCCCTCCCTTTGAAATTTACACATAATAGCACAAATATGTATGTACTTGCACTGTTTATAAAATATACACAAACATACATGCTAAGTTATGCATGCAATCCTCTTGTAAAACTTTGAAAATTACCTCAGAAGAGGGTAGAAACACTTCAAATATATAATGATCATAAATAAACATCAACAATGATCTTTGGTTAGTGACAAAATTTCAAGCATTGTACTAGACATTATATGTAACTCTAGTACCCTCTTGTGGGTGTTTTGCAGAACTGATAATTTACTAACCTCTAACAATCTATAATGTTCCTCTCAAGAATGTGTCCAGCATACCTGCTTTGTTTAATAAAACAAGGACCCATATTCCAATGTAAATCTGGCAGTATTTTTCAGAATGACTCATGCCATCTTCTAGACAAAAATCTGTTTGCATCAATGACTAATGCCCTTACTCGATACTCGTTTGCCTGTCAAGTTGCGTCATGACTATACTGCCAGAGTAATCACCTGACTTTAGTCCTATTTGGATCCAGCTACAGGAAAACAGGACTGTAAGAATCAGAATAAACATTATTTCATAAGACTATAAGAAGTACCATGCTGGATCAGGCTAATGTACAACAAATCCAGCATCCTGTGTCCGACTGGCCATTCTGGTTCACAAGTACCCAATATATCTCCAATGGTTGGTTTATTTCTTGTATCTCATGCCCAGGGATAAGCACTGTCTTTCCCCAAGTCTACCTGGCTAATAACTTTTATGGACTTTTCCTTCAGGAATTTGTCCAATCCTCTTTTGAACCCTACTATGCTAACTGCTTTGACAATATCCTCTGGCAACAGATTCCATAGCTTGATTGTGCACCGAGTAAAAGAAATACTTCCTATGATTAGTTTTAAATATGCTGGTTGCAAGTTTCATAGAGCATTCCCTAGTCCTAGTGTTGTTTGAAAGTGTAAATAATAGGGATGTGAATCGTTTTCCATATCGTCTTAACGATAGAAATCGTGTGGCAGGGCAAGAAAATCGTGTTAGGCACAATTTTTTAGTTAAAAAATCGTTAAAAATCGTTTTTTTCCGATTAGTGCGCACTAACTGGGAGTTAGTGCGCACTAACTGAAAATGATACAATTTGACACTTTTCAGGTCAGTTAAGGTCAGTTTAGGAATGAATATGTATTCCTATTGGCTGCCCTATTATTTATTCATGTTACCAAGTTTCCCACTGACAGTATATGGGGGATGGGAAATGGAAACAGTTGGTAGCTTGACAAAACAAGTAATGTGATCAGTCAATGTGACTAGAACTAGTGCCCTAACCCTGATACCAGGGGTATTGTGATCTTCCTGCACACAGTGCCCTAACCCTGGCACCAGGGGTGTTGTGATCTTCCTGCACACAGTGCCCTATCCCTATTAATACCAGGAGTGTTGTGATCTTCCTGCACAGTGCCCTAACCCTGGCACCAGGGGTGTTGTGATCTTCCTGCACACAGTGCCCTATCCCTTTTCATACCAGGAGTGTTGTGATCTTCCTGCACACAGTGCCCTAACCCTGACACCAGGGGTGTTGTGATCTTCCTGCACACAGTGCCCTATCCCTATTAATACCAGGAGTGTTGTGATCTTCTTGCACACAGTGCCCTAACCCTGGCACCAGGGGTGTTGTGATCTTCATGTACACAGTGCCCTATCCCTAATACCAGGGGTGTTGTGATCTTTCTGCACACAGTGCCCTATTCCTGATACCGGGGGTGATGTGATCTTCCTGCACACAGTGCCCTATTCCTGATACCGGGGGTGTTGTGATCTTCTTGCATCTGCATGCAAGAAGATCACAACACCCCTGGTATCAGGGATAGGGCACTGTGTGCAGGAAGATCACAATACCCCGGAGGAGTGAGGGTCAGGCAGCTCCCCCCTGTCTGTGAAGCCAGCCTCTCACTAGTAATGCAGGGAGGGAGCTGTCTCAGACTTCACCATCCTCCCCCCCCCCCTCACCGACACACCATTCACTAGCTGGGACATGGGGGAAATCAGGAGTGAGGGTCAGGCAGCTCCCCCCTCTCTGTGAAGCCAGTCTCTCACTAGTAATGCAGGGAGGGAGCTGTCTCAGACTTCACCATCCACCCCCCCCCCCTCACCCACACACCATTCACTAGCTGGGACATGGGGGAAGTCAGGAGTGAGGGTCATGCAACTCCCCCCTGTCTGTGAAGCCAGCCTCTCACTAGTAATGCAGGGAGGGAGCTGTCTCAGACTTCACCATCCTCCCCCCCCCTTCACCCACACACTATTCACTAGCTGGGACATGGGGGAAGTCAGGAGTGAGGGTCATGCAACTCCCCCCTGTCTGTGAAGCCAGCCTCTCACTAGTAATGCAGGGAGGGAGCTGTCTCAGACTTCACCATCCTCACCCCCCCCCCCCCCTTCACCCACACACCATTCACTAGCTGGGACATGGAGGAAGTCAGGAGTGAGGGTCAGGCAGCTCCCCCCTGTCTGTGAAGCCAGCCTCTCACTAGTAATGCAGGGAGGGAGCTGTCTCAGACTTCACCATCCTCCCCCCCCCCTCACCCACACACCATTCACTAGCTGGGACATGGGGGAAGTCAGGAGTGAGGGTCAGGCAGCTCCCCCCTGTCTGTGAAGCCAGCCTCTCACTAGTAATGCAGGGAGGGAGTTGTCTCAGACTTCACCATCCTCCCCCCCCCCCCTCACCCACACACCATTTACTAGCTGGGACATGGGGGAAGTCAGGAGTGAGGGTCAGGCAGCTCCCCCCTGTCTGTGAAGCCAGCCTCGTACTAGTAATGCAGGGAGGGAGCTGTCTCAGACTTCACCATCCTCCCCCCCCCCCCCCTTCACCCACACACCATTCACTAGCTGGGACATGGAGGAAGTCAGGAGTGAGGGTCAGGCAGCTCCCCCCTGTCTGTGAAGCCAGCCTCTCACTAGTAATGCAGGGAGGGAGCTGTCTCAGACTTCACCATCCTCCCCCCCCCCCCTCACCCACACACCATTCACTAGCTGGGACATGGGGGAAGTCAGGAGTGAGGGTCAGGCAGCTCCCCCCTGTCTGTGAAGCCAGCCTCTCACTAGTAATGCAGGGAGGGAGCTGTCTCAGACTTGACCATCCTCCCCCCCCCCCTCACCCACACACCATTCACTAGCTGGGACATGGGGGAAGTCAGCAGTGAGGGTCAGGCAGCTCCCCCCTGTCTGTGAAGCCAGTCTCTCACTAGTAATGCAGGGAGGGAGCTGTCTCAGACTTCACCCTCCTCCCCCCCCCCCTCACCCACACACCATTCACTAGCTGGGACATGGGGGAAGTCAGGAGTGAGGGTCAGGTAGCTCCCCCCTGTCTGTGAAGCCAGCCTCTCACTAGTAATGCAGGGAGGGAGCTGTCTCAGACTGGTATCAGGGATAGGGCACTGAGTGCAGGAAGATCACAACACCCCTGGTGCCAGGGTTAGGGCACTGTGTGCAGGAAGATCCCAACACTCCTGGTATTAATAGGGATAGGGCACTGTGTGCAGGAAGATCACAACACCCCTGGTGCCAGGGTTAGGGCACTGTGTTCAGGAAAATCACAACACCCCTGGTGCCAGGGTTAGGGCACTGTGTGTGCAGGAAGATCACAACACCCCTGGTGCCAGGGTTAGGGCACTGTGTGTGCAGGAAGATCACAACACCCCTGGTGCCAGGGTTAGGGCACTGTGTGTGCAGGAAGATCACAACACTCCTGGTATTAATAGGGATAGGGCACTGTAAGAGATGACTGTAGTAGATTGAATAAAGATCTGATGTTTCTGCTCTCCTCACACCAAACAAAAGCAACACACAAGCAGAGAAGCCCTTCTTACAAAGCTGAGCTAGTGAGTTAAGTAGGAGGAAAAGTAAACATACTGGTGCCAGTGTGACTACTTAAAAAATACACTTACCAACAATCAATTACATATATTTGAACTGTGTACAGTTCCAGCCAGGACCACCTTTCTAAAATGCACAGTGATTGGCAAATTCAACATGCACTAGCATTTCAGGTGCCTGCTAACAAAAGTAATAAACAAACAAGTTCTAGTCACGTGAGTGCTGATCATCACATTACTTTTTTTGTCAAGCTTCCAACTGTTTCCATTTCACATCCCCCCAACCATTACCTCAGTGTTAACCTTGGTAACATCAATAGATAAGAGCACAGCCAGCCAATAGGAATACATATTCATTCCTAAGTGACCTTTACTGACCTGGGAAGTGTGAACACTTTGTTTCATTTTCTGTTGGTGTTCGTGAGTTTCCAGTTCCATTTCCCATCCCCCCAACCATCACCTCAGTGGTAACCTTGGTAACATCAATAGATAAGAGGGCAGCCAGCCAATAGGAACACATATTCATTCCTAACTGACCTTCAGTGACCTGGAAATTGTTTATTTGTATCATTTTCAGTTAGTGCGCACTAACTCCCGTTAGTGCGCACTAACACGATTTAACGATTTTTAACGATAAATCGTTAGAATTTCTATTGTATCGTTTTCTATAACGATTTAAGACGATATTAACATTATCGGACGATAATTTTAATCGTTGAAAAACGATTCACATCCCTAGTAAATAATGATTCCCTATTTACCCATTCCACCCCACTCATGATTATATAAATCTGAATCATATCTTCTTTCAGTTGTTTCTTTTCCAAGCTAAAGGGCCATAATTTGTTTGGTCTATACTCAAGGTATGGTCACACCATGGTTCTATACAAAGGCATTATGATATTTTCAGTTTTCATTCTCTATTATTTTCCAAATAATCCATAACATTCCAGTTTTCCTTTTAGATTGCTACTGCATATTGAGGTCTAGATTTCAAGATATTGTCCACAAGGACTCTGAGGTGCTTTTCCTGGGTAATGATAACACGGAAGCTAAAATCGTTTATCTGTAGTTGGGATTATTTTTCCTTACATTCATTACTTTGCACTTGTCCACATTAAATTGCATCTATTATTTTAGATGCACAGTTTCCTTGTTATAGAAGGTCTTTCTGCAGTTTTCCACACTCCTTTGCTGTTTTAACAACTCAAAACAATTTTGTATCATTCTTTGTTCCTTTCTCCAGATCATTTAAGATTATTTTAAATAGCATAGTTCCAAATACAGACTTCTGGGGCACTCTACTAAGGAACATTCTCCATTTGAACAACTGACCATTCTCTCTTTTTTTACTTTTATCCAGTTATCAGTCCACAACAGGACACTGCCTCTGATCCTATGAACTCCCAGAGGAGTCTCTAATGAGGGACTTTGTCAAATGACTTCTGAAAATTCAAATACACTCTATCACCTTCATCCACATGCTTATTTATACCTTCAAGAAGATCTAATATATTGGTAAGGAAAGGCTTCCCTTTGCCAAAACTCTCCCCCATTAAATCATATGTATCTATGTGAGTGAGTAATTTTGTTTTTAAGAATAATTTCTAGCAATTTGCCTGGCACTGACATCAGGCTCATCAGTTTATAGTTTCCTGGATCACCCCTGGAGCCCTTTTTAAAAATTGGCATCACATTGGTCAACCTTGTATTGATTCATAGTGCAATCTCATCTTGAATATTATATGCAGTTCTGGTCACTACATCTCAAAAAAGATAGCAGAATTAGAAAAAATACAGAGAAGGGTGACCAAAATGATAAATGGGATGGAACGATTCCCCTATGTGGAAAAGATAAAGAAGATAGGACTCTTCACCTTGGAGAAGAGATGGGTGAGGAGTGATATGAATGACATAATGATGTGCATTTGTTTTAAACGAATGTGCAAAACTAGGGGTGTGCATTCATTTTTGAATCCGCAACGTTATATTCGTGGGGAAGTGAAACGTAAAGTGACTCTCCACGAATATAACATATCATCCGCTCCATACGTTTGGTGCCATGCACTTTTCTTCACCGCCATTTGCAATCGGAGAATGCCATTTGGGTGTTTCCAGAGCAATGAAGTAACCAGCCCTTTCCTATGAATCATCAGTGACCTCACAGCCCTGCCAGAGTGAATCGGACAGGTTGGCATGGGTACCAGAATGCAACATATCAGTGATAAGATTTTTTGAAATGCAGCACTATATATACTTAAGCACGTGGCGTGCCACACACTTTCTTTGCAGGTGTGACCTGGGGAGGCTGGGAGGTGGTCTGTCTCTGCGGAACGTGGATGCACTAAATCTGTTTTCAATTGCTAATTAGGCTAGTTACTTAAGAGAAAAATATATTTATTCTTTATTTGGCTGCAGTGCCAGCTAGCCCTGTTTTTTTTAAGCAGTTTTTTTAGTTGATCTGGGATGGTCTCTCTGTGCCAGGGAGAGAAGCTGCTAGCAGTGCCATTTTGTTTAATTCACCCACTGGGCTAGGCTGCAAGCACCATTTGGGTGTTGTGGGTGGGAGAGATATATTCAATTTTTAGCTAGTTTCCTAGAACTTCCATTGAAAAATATTTCATCAATTTTCCTGCTGTGCCAACAATTCCAGCTTTTTAAAACTGAATTTGTTTAATTGAACTCACTCAGTTTCTCTTTGCATTGAGCATCAGTGCCAGTGGGCAGGCAGTTTAGCAGACTGAAGTCTATTATTAGGACAGTCTATGCAGCCAAATCCCCAGTTTGCCTCTTTTGTAGTTACAAGCTTGGTCTGTGCACACACATTACATTAGTGCATATCAAGGCACTGGACCAGTGGGCACTGGGTAATTTATTAGACTCAAGTATATTATTGGGACAGTCTGTGAGGTGAAATCCCCAGTCTGCCTCTTTTGTAGTTACAAGCTCGGGGTGTGCACACACATTACATTAGTGCATATCAAGGCACTGTGCCAGTGGGAAGCCAGTAGGCACTAGGCAGTGACATTAAATCCATGTCAGGGAAAGCTAGATGTGGTTCGCGTGATTGGAACTGGCAGAGGAGGCACTTCAAAATGCACTAGTGCCAGACCCCATTAAAGTGAAAAAGGGACCTGTTGCAATCTAAACTCTTTAGAGGGGCAAGCAGTTCCATCCGGAAAAGAATGAAATCTAAACATGATGCATCACCACCACCTGTTTCTGACCCTGTAGTTTTGGAGGTGAGGGAAGGGGAGGCTCAGTCATGCCAGACAAAATGTCGACACCCAAAAGCAGCAGTGGGACAGAAGTCTTGAGTTAGTGTTGACAATGTAGCGCAGTCACTGTTTGCTTCTTATTTAGATGAAGAATCAACTTGTGTGGGATTCTCATCAGAAATGGAAGAAGTAATAGCTGACAAAGTTTTAGGAGGATCAGTTAGTCCTGTCTTAGCCTCCACTTCAGTGCAGCAGGGGAGAGATGAAACTGATGAGGAGGAGGAAGAGCAGTCAGTGCAGGCACAGAGGGTGACTGAGGACCCTGCATTGCTTCTCAGGTTGTACCCACTACTTCAGCTCCAGTGCCAGCATCCACCCCCAAGGCTATAGAGAAGGGAGGATCACGAAATACATCTGCGATCAAGAGCCATTTTAAAGTGACAGATGACCCGCGTTTTGCTCGGTGTAATTACTGTGGCAGGGCTATTAGCAGAGGCAAGCAAATTGGGCATCTATCTAATTTTGGCATGACGCATCATATGAAGAGGTAATACCCAACAGTACTGCCATCTGGTGATGGTGGCAGTATCGGTCAGGGGACCCCTTCCAAGCAGCGTAAAGTGGTTCAAAAGCAGCAGAGTCAGCCCACGCTCTCATCACCTTCTAGCAGTCAGGTGGCAGGTCATAAACCCCCTGACATGTTGCAGAAGCGACAACCCACTATGGAGGAAATGGGGTGGAGTGCGGTAATGCTATCCCGGGGTAGGAGGCAGGCAGCCTCAAAAGTTGTTACCAGGAGCATTGGGGAAATGATTGCCCTTGATGACCAGCCCTTGCAGTTAGTGGAAAATGTGGGTTTCAAGCATTTTCTGAAGGTCGTAGTTCCAAATTACAAAGACCCCTCCAGAACCACATTTAGCAAGCAGTGTCGCAGTCGCATGCAAGCGCTGCTAGCAAAGGCAGAGGGAAGAGTGCATTTCACTTGCGATATCTGGACTGCCATGAATGTTGCACACTCTTACCTCTCCCTGACAGCACACTGGTGGGACCTGGCTGAGGCAGGGGCAGCCAGCAGCTCTATTTCTGAACAAGTATCAGGGTGGAGGTGGGCTTTACTGCACACCCACCTGACGGACCAGGCCCATACTGTAGCCAATATTCTAGCATGCATCAGACAGATGCTGGAGGGCTGGCAACTACACCAGTGAGACAGGAATCCTCAGGCAGAGTTCTTTGTCACAGACAATGGTGCAAACATGGTTAAGGCAATAAACGATGGGCACTTTAAGAACATCCGATGTTTTGCACACACTCTGCACCTGGTAGTGAAATCAGCTCTGGGGTTGGATTCCAGTGACCAAGAGAATGAATACCTGCATAGGTTAATACAGAAGTGCAGGAACATAGCAGCTCACTTCCACAGAAGTGTGAAGGCAGGGCAGGTTCTCCGACAAAAGCAGACTGATTTGGAGATGCCTCATAAGCGTCTCATTCAAGACATTGCCACCTGGTGGAATTCCACCTTTATGATGCTGCAGAGGTTAGTGGAGCTGCAGACACCCCTTCATGAGCTTTCTGGTACAATGGACATAGGTGTGCAGAATCCCATAGGGCATCATGATTGGTTAGTCATGAGTCAGCTGGTAAAAATCCTGCAACCCTTCAAGGATGTCACGGAGGAGCTGAGTTTCAGAATGCCACCTTGGCTGACGACATCGATATAGTTAATTTCCTGGATGAAAATTAAGAACATAAGAAAATAAGAAATTGCCATGCTGGGTCAGACCAAGGTCCATCAAGCCCAGCATCCTGTTTCCAACAGAGGCCAAAACCAAGCCACAAGAACCTGGCAATTACCCAAACCTAAGAAGATCCCATGCTACTGATGCAATTAATAGCAGTGGCTATTCCCTAAGTAAAATTGATTAATATCCATTAATGGACTTCTCTTCCAAGAACTTATCCAAACCTTTTTTGAACCCAGCTACACTAACTGCACTAACCACATCCTCTGGCAACAAATTGCAGAGCTTTATTGTGCGTTGAGTGAAAAATAATTTTCTCCAATTAGTCTTAAATGTGTTACTTGCTAACTTCATGGAATGCCCCCTGGTTCCTTCTATTATTCGAAAGTGTAAATAACCAAGTCACATCTACTCATTCAAGACCTCTCATAATCTTAAAGACCTCTATCATATACCCCCTCAGCCGTCTTCTCCAAGCTGAACAGCCCTAACCTATTCAGCCTTTCCTCATAGGGGAGGTGTTCCATCCCCTTTATTTGAAGGCTTTTAAACAGGAAGAGGAAATGACAGTTGAGGTGCTGCATTTTCTGGACATTTTGCAGCAGCAGGTGGAAGAGAGATTAAGGCCTTTACAGAACAGAACACATACATGCTCGCCACAGTCTGTTATCCCTGTGTGAAAGGGAAACTTGCCCTACAGTACAATTGTCTCTTATTGGTGAAGGACTTGCTGTTAGCAAAAGTCCGTGAACAGGAGCGCCATAGGCAGAGACAGAATTTGCGTGAAGCAGAGGTGGAAACAGTGGGTGCTTCAGGGTTGTGCTAGCCCAAGAAGGAGCAGCACTCTGTCAGCAGCAGCTAGTACCTCCTCCACCTCTTCTACTTCAGAACGCCAAAAGCATGTTGCCCATAAAGATTCATCTGTTGTGCTACGGGCCAGAGAGAAAGCAGCTGTCATGAGTGACTCTCAGCCCACCCAAGCAAAGGAGACACCAGCACAGCTATCAGTGTCATGGTATCTCTAAGAGCCGACAGAGAACATGCAGACAGATCCGCTGGCATATTGGGCACACAAGTCCACTGTCTGGCCACACCTAGCTAAAGTGGCTCAGCGATATCTGTCATCTCCACCAACTAGTGTGCACAGTGAACATGTCTTTTCAATGACAGAGGATATCATGAGCCCTCACCACTCAAGGCTGGCACCAGAGTTGATGGAAATGCTAGTGTTTTTGAAAGTAAACCTGCCTTTGCTTGGGTTTCCAAATTTTCCCTGTGAATGGCAAGATGAATAAAAGCAATTGAAAGCCTTGCAGCAGCTCCAACTGCCTCCTATGCTCCAGATAATATAAGCACTGCAGCACATGTACCTGACCTGAAACACTGTGCCTGTCCGTCCACTGTCCAGGCTGTACATCCCTACAAGGGCCTAACCTGAAACGCCGTGCCTGTTCGTCCACTGTCCAGGCCGTACGTCCCTACAAGGGCCTGACCTCTAATGCTGTGCCTGTCTGTCCACATTTGGAATGTAAGAACATAAAAGCTGACTTAAGAAGTTTGGAGCTTGCATATTTCTTATGCTCAATATTTTTCATGACCTTGCCAACAGTAATGTTTCTAGTACTATTGAAAACTGGTGGTAATTGCACTCAAGTTCATCCTCTGAGGTTCCCATTGTTTACAGAGGCACTGTGTAAACCACAAAGTCAACATAGGTTGATATTGTAGATTTTGACTTGAGTAGTGGCTTTCTTATTTCTGAGAGCTCTTCATGTTCCTTTGTCATCAGCTGAAGTGCATAAGTACAGTTTATTTATTTATTTATTTGCAATTTTTGTATACTGACATTCATTAGGAAAACATCACATCGGTTTCCATGTAACATAAAGTGGCCAACTGGGCTTTACAATGAAACTGATAGGCGAACTGGGTAGAGGGGAAGAGGGGGGAAAAACAAGGGTAATACTGTACAAATTAAAAAGCGAAATAAAATGGCTTGGTACATGCAATGAAAACATTATATACAGGTGAATTATTTACAAAAATAATTAGGGAAGGGAGTTAGGAAGTGGGGAGAGAGGTAGAATGCTTGGGGGGCGAGGGGAGGGGGGGGGATCGGTGGTGTGCTAGTGGGGCAGGGGGATTGGAGGGGGGAGATGGGTGGGGGGAGATTGGTAGGGGGAGATGGGTGGATAACAGTTAATAGCTTCTGGGTGTTCAGAAATAATCTCCAGCTCAGTTCTTGCTTCACAAATGGCAGTCTCTAGTGCTCTAAAAGCATCCTCTGTTGAATTATCTTTCAGAAATGAAAAAGATGCCATTTTCTTCTGGCAGTGAACCAGTTCAGGAAGAAGTGACAGGTCAAACCACAACATACCTGCATAAAGGAATTCCTCGAATGCTGTGCCTGGCCGTCTAGGCCTCATGTCCCTAAGAGTGTTTGACCTGTGTCCTCGAATGCTGTGCCTGTCCATCCAGGCCTTATGTCCCTACATGGGTTTGACCTCGATTGCTGTGCCTGTTCGTCCAGGCCTTATGTCCCTAGGTGGGCTTGACCTCTGTCCTCGATTGCTGTGCCTGTCCGTCCAGGCCTTATGTCCCTACAAGGGATTGACCTCTGTCCTCGATTGCTGTGCCTGTCCATCCAGGCTTTATGTCCCTACAAGGGATTGACTTCTGTCCTCAATTGCTGTGCCTGTCTGTCCAGGCCTTATGTCCCTAGGTGGGCTTGACCTCTGTCCTCGATTGCTGTGCCTGTCTGTCCAGGCTTTATGTCCCTACAAGGGTTTTACCTCTGTCCTTGATTGCTGTGCCTGTCCATCCAGGCCTTATGTCCCTACAAGGGTATGAACTTGATTGCTGTGCCTATTTGTCCAGGCCTTATGTCCCTAAGTGGGCTTGACCTCTGTCCTCAATTGCTGTGCCTGTCCATCCAGGCCATATGTCACTATGTGGTCTTGACCTCTGTCCTCGATTGCTGTCCCTGTCCATCCAGGCCTTATGTCCCTACAAGGGTTTGACCTCGATTGCTGTGCCTGTTCGTTCAGGCCTTATGTCCCTAGGTGGGATTGATCTCTGTCCTCAATTGCTGTGCCTGTCCGTCGAGGCCTTATGTCCCTAGGTGGGATTGACCTTTGTCATCGATTGCTGTGCCTGTCCGTCCAGGCCTTATGTCCCTAGGTGGGATTGACCTTTGTCCACGATTGCTGTGCCTGTCCGTCCAGACCTTATGTCCCTAGGTGGGATTGACCTTTGTCCTCGATTGCTGTGCCTGTCTGTCCAGGCCTTATGTCCAGTTCTAACGGCTGAACCCTCGTTGCAAAGAGAAACCTCAGTCTCTGGCAATTCAAACTAGTAAACTTTCACAGCATGGATCCTTAAATAAAACAAACAGTTCTCTTTAGTTTCAGGGCAGAGAAGAGAACTTCCTCTGTCTTGCTTATGAAGACATAATCTGTTTGCAAATGCTTAACTCCTAACAATTTTTACCATTATACACTCTAGGGGCCAACCCATGCCAGGGAGCCCTTTCTTGCTCAATGGAAAGGAAACTCGCCCCAGTGTAGCAGCCTATCTCTTAGCACCTGTTGACCCATGTTCAGAATGAAAAAAGAGCTCCAGGGTACTTAGACTGTGGCAAACACAGTGAGACCTTGCTCACAATGAGACCCTGCTCCAGGTCGCCCTGCTTTGAAGGCTCGTGTTCCACTCTAGGGGCCAACCCATTCAGCGGAGCCCTTTCCTGCTCAAAGGAAAGGGAACTCTCCCCAGTGTTACAGTCTATCTCTTAGTACCTGTTGACCCATGTTGAACCGCTGTTCACATGGCACCCTGCTCCAGGTCGCCATGCTTTGAAGGCTCATGCTCCACTCTAGGGGCCAACCATCTAGGGGCCAACATGTTAACCTCCTCTGCCTCGGCCTTGAAAATTCTCGTTTTCCTAGCATGTAGCAGATGGACTCATTACAAATGGGTATAGTGTGCTCGTGCTAGCAGCTGGAGACGGATCTGATGTCAGCACGTGGTACATATACACCTGCAGCAAGTGCAGGCGCTCAGTAATTTCCATCTCCAAAGCAGTTTGGAGCTACCTCACACTCGCTGAGCGTTTTTCCAAATTCTAACGACTAAATTCATAGAAGTCCTACCTGAAGACGAGCCCTGCACTCCTGCGGTGATACCATCAGGTCCCTCCCCCAGGTGTTTCCCGAGGTGATTTCCGTGGTCCCTAGGAGGTACGAGCCTCGGTCCGGTGGCCGATTCGTGGCAGGGATCTAGCCCCCGAGTGAGAAGGGCTCGGGCGCGGCATAGAGGTGCCTCGGTCCCGATCCGTTCGCGGTGAAGACTTGGCCCCTGAGCGAGACGAGTTTGTGCGCAGCCTAGAGGCAGTGGGTGCACTTCCTCGAGCGCGGCAGTGACGGTAATCACCCTCTCCCCCCGCAGCCGGAGACCGCCCGGGTCGCAGCCGGGAAGCGCCGAAGATCAGGTAAGGCGTACATCTTTACTTTACTGGTCTCCGAGGAAGCGAGGATTAGCGGGGTCTGCCTGCATAGCAGCCCACCTAGGAGGTCACCATTTTGCCTGCCTGCTCGCCATCACCATCTGCCCTGGTTCGCCGCCTTGCCCTAGCGCTCAGACTCAGCGCACAGGCGACGGGCGTGTAAGTTAGGCGCCCGAAAATAATTGGGCGCACATTGTTGATAGGCGCACGCTGCTAAGCGCACGTCGATAGGCGCACGCTGCTAGGCGCAAGACATTTAGCACACGTTGCTAGGCGCACATTGATAGGCACACGTTGCTAAGCGCACGTTCATAGGCGCACGTTCATAGGCGCATATTGATAAGCGCACGTTCATAGGCGCATGTTGATAAGCGCACGTTGACAGGCGCCCGTTGATAGGCGCACATCTTCGCACATATTACAAAGTGCATAGAGATAACAGACGCGATGGAGCATATGAGAGCCCATGCGTCCGCAGAGCTGGCACCTCCAGAATCAGGCATAAGAGCTCTAGGCCTCTGCTCAGCATGCCACCTCAGAGCCACACAGAGCGAGGAAGCAGACTCCCTATGTGCCCGATGTGAGGAGGCCCTGGGAGTTCCAGGCCAGGGCTGGTCCCAGCCCAGCATAATTGCTAGTTCTTCAGGGAACACCCCGGACCTAGCAGGCCGCGCCGAGCAGCCAGGGAACCCTAGAGACCTGGTGCCCCTAAGGCTAGAACCTGCTTCGCTCTCATGGGTGGAATTATTCAAGGGGATCCACGCCTTTGTCCAGATGCAGTCTGATCCCTGAACGGTCCCATACGTACCAGATGACCCGGCCCCTGGACCCTCAAGACCTAGGCACGGCCACCCGCTACCCGGCAGCCCCACTTATGGGGATTCAGATTGCTCTGTGGAAGAACAGGAGCTCCCCGAGGAGGGAGAACTTTCCTTGGGGATAGAGCTGTATCGAACCATGAGACGCTTCTTTCTTAGGGAGGATCTCCCAGACCTGGTCTCTCAATGCCTGTCGGAGCTGGCTATCCCGGGCCACAGCACCCCAGGGGAACCTACAATGAACCCCCTGCTGGAAGGCCTTCGTCAAATGGCCCACCACTTCCCCCTCCTACAAGCAGCACAGCAGCTAATTGATCTCGAGTGGAATGCGCCGGAGGCCTCATTCAAAGGGGGTCGGGCCTTGTCTGGCATGTACCCCCTGGACCCGGCAACCAAGGAGCTGCTGGCGTGCCCTAAGGTAGACGCCATGGTTTGCGCAACTGTGAAGCGCACCACCATTCTGGTGGAGGGAGGGGCGGCCCTCAAGGATGCACATGACCAGCGCATGGACACCATTCTGAAACAAGCCTTTGAGGTGGCAGCCATGTCCCTACGAATTGCGACCTGCTGCACTGTGGTGACGCGTTCCTGTTTATCACAAGCCAGGAACAACACCCCGGGAGAAGAAATGGAATCAGCCCTCTCGTTCCTCACTGACGCTGCCTCCGATCTAGTCCGTACGGCAGCCAAGGGAGTGTCATCCTCAATGGCAGCCAGGAGACAGCTCTGGCTACGAAATTGGTCAACTGACTCCTCCTCTAAGACGCACCTTACCAGAATGCCCTTTAAGGGATCCCTCCTGTTCAGCAGCGACCTCGAGAAACTGGCTAACAAATGGGGCGCCTCTCCATTGCCCCGTCTACCAGAAGACAAGTCAAGGAGGAACCAGCGCCCTTTTCCTAGGCCATCCAGAGGTAGAAGCTCTCAACGCTTCAACCCTTACAGGACTCGCTACCAAGCACCTCGTTCTCAGACCAGGAACCAGTCCTTTCGGACCAGGCACAGCAAGCGGGGAACCGGCTCGGGTTCGGGTCCCGGCTGCACCCCACAATGAGAATCAGCCGACCCATCTGGGGGACGAAGCCATAGGGGGCAGGCTAACCCTATTCTACCGCAGGTGGGTCGAGATTGCTTCGGACCAGTGGGTCCTCGACATTGTCCGGGAAGGGTATTACCTGGACTTCCTTCACCTCCCTCCGGACAAGTTTGTGGAATCTCCTTGCTCGCCCCTCAAGAGGGCAGTGCTGGAAGCTACCCTGGGAAGGCTCCTGTCCCTAAAAGCCATAATCCCAGTGCCTGCATGGGAGATAAATTCTGGGCATTACTCCATTTATTTCATTGTGCCCAAGAAGGAGGGCACCTTCAGACCCGTCCTGGACCTCAAGTTGGTCAACTGGCACTTAAGGGTCCCAGGAATTCGCATGGAAACTCTGCGGTCAGTCCGAAGTGCCATACAGCCAGGGGAGTATCTCACATCCCTGGATCTGTCGGAAGCTTACTTGCATATCCCAATCCATCGGGATCATCAGCGATACTTACGCTTCAAAGTCCTGGGACAACACTTTCAGTTCCGGGCCCTACCCTTCGGGTTAGCCACCGCACCACGGACCTTTACCAAGGTAATAGTAGTGGTGGCAGCGTCACTCAGGAAGGAAGGAATTCTCGTCCATCCCTACCTAGACGATTGGCTGATCAGGGCAAAGTCACCGGAGGAGAGCCGAGGGGCAACCAACAGAGTTATATCTCTCCTGGAAAGCCTAGGATGGGTAGTCAACACAAACAAGAGTTCCCTACAGCCTTCGCAGTCGCTGGAATACCTCGGAGTCCGATTCGACACCCAGGGAGACAAAGTCAGTCTGACCTCCAAGAGGAAATTAAAACTCCGGAATCGTTTGCAGGCTTTGCTGAGCACCACCCGGCCCACAGCTTGGGATTACCTACAGGTCCTCAGCCTAATGGCCTCCACTCTGGAAGTGGTAACATGGGTGCGGGCTCATATGAGACCGTTGCAACGCGCCCTTCTATCTCGGTGGAGCCCACGATTACAGAACTACACCGTGCATCTACCGCTACCGGCCAGAGTACGGCATCAGTTACGGTGGTGGCTGCAGCCCGGCCACATGAGCCGGGGGTCAAAAATGTCCTCTCCAACCTGGACCCTGCTCACTACAGATGCCAGCCTGAGCGGCTGGGGAGCACACTGCGAAGAACTAACCGCCCAAGGGCGGTGGAACAGAGAAGAGTCGGGGGTGGAACATCAACCGACTAGAGGCACAGGCAGTCAGGTTAGCATGCCTGCGGTTTGCCCACAGACTTCACAACAGAGCAGTCAGAGTGATGTCGGACAATGCCACCGTGGTGGCATACATCAACCGGCAGGGCGGAACCAGAAGCCGACAGGTATCCTTAGAAATAGCCCCCCTGATGGCGTGGGCGGAAGCAAATCTCCAGGACATCTCCGCCGTCCACATCACCAGGAAGGACAATGCCACGGCAGACTTCCTCAGCAGAGAAAGCCTAAACCTGGGGGAATGGCAGCTGTCGTCCACGGCCTTCCAGATGATCGCGGATCAGTGAGGGACGCCGGGCATGGACCTACTAGCGGACAGGTCCAACGCTCAAGTACCCAGATATTTCAGTCGCAGGCGAGATCCTCTATCCCAGGGGATCGACGCCCTGGTACAGCCATGGCCTCCGGAGATCCTGCTATATGCCTTTCCCCCATGGCCCCTGCTGGGGGCCATTATACACAAGATTCAGTGGCACAGAGGCCTAGTTCTTCTGGTGGCCCCGGACTGGCCAAGAATACCCTGGTACGCAGACATGAGAAGGCTACTGGCAGGGGATCCTCTACCCCTGCCTCCTCACAGGGACCTGCTGCAGCAAGGTCCTATCCTCCACGAGGATCCAGCTCAATTCTCTCATACGGTCTGGCCATTGAGAGGGCTAGACTGAAGAAAAGGGGATACTCAGGGCCGGTAATAGATACACTCCTCCGTGCACGCAAGTTCTCCACATCATTAACTTATATAAGGATCTGGAGAGTATTTGAAGCCTGGTGCGAAACTCGCAGCACCAATCCACATGCCGCTAAAATCCCCATCATTTTGGATTTACTGCAAGATGGGCTCCAGAAGGTCTGTCCCTCAATTCAATCAAGGTTCAGGTGGCTGCGCTATCCTGCTTCGGCCCCAGTAGTGACGGCAACAGTATTGGCACACACCCAGACGTTTCACGTTTCCTGAAAGGAGTCAAACATATTTGCCCGCCGCTGAAGTGGCCAGTGCCCCTGTGGAACCTCAACCTAGTGTTGGAATTCCTAGCAGGACCTGCCTTCAGATCCCTCTGAGGCCTGTCCCTCCGTTTGTTAACCTTGAAGATGGTGTTCTTGCTGGCCGTGTGTTCAGCACGCCGCATCTCAGAGCTACAAGCATTGTCCTGCCGCGATCCGTTTCTCAGGATCACCCCTGGGGCTATCCATCTTCGCACGGTTCCTTCCTTCTTACCCAAGGTAGCCTCGCACTTCCACCTCAACCAAACCATATCCTTGCCAACCACGGAAGGTCTGAAGAAGTCGGAAGAAGGTCAAATACTGTGCCATCTCGACATCGGCAGGCTATTGTCCAGATACCTGGAAATGTCAGAAGCGGTACGAAAGACGGACCACCTGTTCGTCCTTCACAGCGGGAAGAGGCAAGGAGAAGCGGCCTCACGAGCGACAATTGCTCGCTGGATCAAAGAAGTTATCAAGGCGGCCTACGTAGAAGCGGGAAAACCACCACCTCTACAGGTCAAGGCTCACTCTACCAGAGCGCAAGCGGCCTCCTGGGCAGAAAATAGGATGCTGTCGCCTGCAGAGATATGCAGGGCGGCAACGTTGTCCTCCCTCCATACCTTCTCCAGATTTTACCGTCTGGACGTCCAGGCCAGGGAGGACACAGCATTTGCAAGGGCAATCCTAAACAGACCTCGGGCAGCCTCCCACCCAGTCTGGGAATAGCTTTTGTACATCCCATTTGTAATGAGTCCATCTGCTGCACGCTAGGAAATGGAGAGATTACTTACCTGTTAATCTCGTTTTCCTTAGTGTAGGCAGATGGACTCAGCATCCCGCCCGGCTGCCGATATACATGGGAATTCACGGTTTCAAGGTAAGCCATGTTTTCTGACATTGGGCATCCACCCTGCCGGGTGTCGACGCCTTCCAGTTGAGAACACTGGTGGTCTCCAGCTACTGTCAATCGGTCAGGTTAATCATGTCCAGTCAATTGATCGGTCAGTCACACATATATCCATAAAGCTTTTGCAAGGAAGATTACTGAGCGCCTGCACTTCCTGCAGGGGTATATGTACCACGTGCTGACGTCAGATCCGTCTCCAACCTCTAGCACGAGCACACTATGCCCATTTGTAATGAGTCCATCTGCCTACACTAAGGAAAACGAGATTAACAGGTAAGTAATCTCTCCATTGTATATCTGCTAACTCCACCAGATTTTAAAAGACCAGCGAGAGCTCACTAAACGCCAATGGAAACACCCCACTCTAAGGGCGAACCCATTCTAGGGAGCCCTTTCCTGCACAAAGGAAAGGGTTCTCTCCCCAGGTGTAGCCAGCATGTATTTACCCTCTGCCTCTGTGCCTTGCTGCCATACACCAGATAATTCACTCAATTCCTTGTGGTGTTCTGGCCACTATGTCATTGGTCCATATTGTTTAAGTACTATGAAAGGACCAATGTATCAGGGAGCCAGACACATGAACAGCACCTTGAAATGGATATTGTGAGTACTAAGCCAAACTTTGTCTTCTCGCAGAAATTGGGGTGCCAGTCTGTGATGGCGATCCAAGAATCTTTTGGCTGTCAAACCAGCTTATTTAATCATATATTGAGTATGATTCCACAATTGTTTCAATTTCTTGGCCATCAATTGGGCTGCTTGAGATGGAATGGACAAAGGCAATGGTGGAAGTGGCTGTTTGCCATAAATTATTTGAAATGGTGATGCTCCTGTGGCAATGCAAGAATGCGAGTTATGGGAAAATTCAGCCCAAGGTAAGAGATCAACCCAGTCATTTTGTCTAGCATTGACAAATTGTTTTAGAGAATGATTAGTACGTTCCACCTGGCCATTAGCTTGAGGATGATATGCGGTTGTGAAATCTAGAGCTATATCAAACTTTTTACAGAGATTCCGCCAAAATCTTGCAGTGAACTGAGTACTGCGATCAAAAATAATGTGTCTAGGAAGCCCATGTAAACGAAAAATATGCTGCATGAAGAGTTGAGCCAATTGAGGAGCTGAAGGAAGGCGAGGCAACGCAGTGAAGTGAGCCATTTTCAAAAAGCAATCAACCACCACCTAAATAGCAGTCTTTCCCTGTGAAATTGGAAGATCCACGATGAAGTTGGTAGATGTGTGTCCAGGGTTCCTCTAGAACCGGCAGTGGTTGTAATTGCTCCCAAGGGCGACCTACCAGATTTTTCTGTTTTGCGCAAACTGGGAAAAATCTATGTATGCCCTGATGTCTTTATACATATTTGGCCACCAATAAAATTGTTGAAGTAAGGCCAGGGTCCTAGCATGTCCAGGATGTCCAGCAACGCGAGTGTCGTGAGACCAAGATAAAACCTTGTTCCAAAGTCTCTTGGGAACCACAGTTTTCCCCAGAGGAACAATCTCAGTAACAGCAAGAAGAATTCAAGCTGGATCAATGATATGTTGTATAGACTCGACAGGGTCCACAGAGCAAAAAGAACGGGAAAGTGCATCCGCGCGAAGGGTTTTGATGCGGGTCTGTAATGACGCGTAAGATAATCAAATTTGCAGATGACACAAAATTGTTCAGAGTAGTTAAATCACAAGCAGATTGTGATAAATTGCAGGAAGACCTTGTGAGACTGGAAAATTGGGCATCCAAATGGCAGATGAAATTTAATGTGGATAAGTGCAAGGTGATGCATATAGGGAAAAATAACCCATGCTATAATTACACAATGTTGGGTTCCATATTAGGTGCTACAACCCAAGAAAGAGATCTAGGTGTCATAATGGATAACACATTGAAATCGTTGGTTCAGTGTGCTGCGGCAGTCAAAAAAGCAAACAGAATGTTGGGAATTATTAGAAAGGGAATGGTGAATAAAACGGAAAATGTCATAATGTCTCTGTATCGCTCCATGGTGAGACCGCACCTTGAATACTGTGTACAATTCTGGTCGCCACATCTCAAAAAAGATATAATTGCGATGGAGAAAGTACAGAGAAGGGCTACCAAAATGATAAGGGGAATGGAACAACTCCCCTATGAGGAAAGACTAAAGAGGTTAGGACTTTTCAGCTTGGAGAAGAGATGACTGAGGGGGGATATGATAGAGGTGTTTAAAATCATGAGAGGTCTAGAACGGGTAGATGTGAATCGGTTATTTACTCTTTCGGGTAGTAGAAAGACTAGGGGGCACTCCATGAAGTTAGCATGGGGCACATTTAAAACAAATCGGAGAAAGTTCTTTTTTACTCAACGCACAATTAAACTCTGGAATTTGTTGCCAGAGGATGTGGTTAGTGCAGTTAGTATAGCTGTGTTAAAAAAGGATTGGATAAGTTCTTGGAGAAGAAGTCCATTACCTGCTATTAAGTTCACTTAGAGAATAGCCACTGCCATTAGCAATGGTAACATGGAATAGACTTAGTTTTTGGGTACTTGCCAGGTTCTTTTGGCCTGGATTGGCCACTGTTGGAAACAGGATGCTGGGCTTGATGGACCCTTGGTCTGACCCAGTATGGCATTTTCTTATGTTTCTTATGCCTTATGTTTCTTAATGAAGCTCAAAATCAAAATGTGTAAAGAAAAGAACCCAATGAGCCTGACGTGGATTAAAGTGCTGAGCCTGCTGGAGATGTTCGAGGTTTTGGTGGTCCATATAAACAGTAATCCGTTGTTGTGCTCTTTCAAGCCCCTGACGCCATTCTTCGAATGTGAGTTTGATTGCAAAAATCTTTTTGTCACCAATGGCACAATTCTGCTCAGCTGAAGAAAACTTCTTGGAGAAAAAGGAACAGGGTTGCAAGGTACCTGAGGAATCATGTTGACTGAGCACTGCTCCTACTCCATCGGATGAGGCATCCACCTCTAGCACGAAAGGGAGTCTTGTATCTGGGTGTCGAAGACACAGTTTCTGAAGAAAAGCCTCCTTAAGACTTCAAAAGGCTACAAGTGGCGCAGCTAATTTAGAATAATTCGGGATGAAACTGCAATAATTTTTGAATCCCAGAAATCTTTGGAGAACCCACAAGCCAATAGGTTGTGGCCAATCTTGAATATTCTTAAGTTTTTCTGGATCCATACTGAAGCCTTGATTAGAAATTATATAACCTAGAAAAGGAAGAGCTTCTTTTTCGAAAATACATTTTTCTAATTTTGCGTATAAGCATTTCTCCCATAATCATTGTAACACTTTAGTGACATCCTACCAATGAGACTGCAGGTCCTTGAAAAATATCAGAATATCATTTAAATATATGACGACACAATCATAAAGGAAATCTCGGAAAATCTCAAATTTTGAAAAACAGCAGGGGCATTGCAAATTCCGAATGTCATAACCAGATACTCGTATTGAACATCCCTGGTGTTGAATGTCGTCTTCTATTCATCCCCTTCACGTATCCAACTAAATTATAAGTCCTACGGAGGTCTAGCTTGGTGAATATTTTCGCTCCTTGTTAGTGATCAAATAACTCTATGAGCGGTAACGGATAACGGTCTTTCATGGTGATTGCATTCAGACCACAATAAACAATACATTTATTTATTTATTTATTTATTTATTTATTTATTTATTTATTTAACATCTTTTTTATACTGACATTAAAATACACCTATCGGTTTACATTGTAACGAAAGGTTGAAATTACATGGAACGGGGGGGAGAACTGGGAGAGGATATGCGTAAGAGAAATAGGGGCTCAAGGAGCCAGAAAAGTCAAGCAAGGGGAAGGGGAAAAGGGAGATGAACATATTTACAAATTTACAACATTGCTCGTAGTCATGAGAGAGAACATAATTACATAATTACAATGGGGGGGGAGGGTGTTGGCTAGTCTGGGAAGGCCTGGTGGAAGAGCCATGTTTTAAGCATCTTTCTGAATTTAAGGGGGCAGGGCTCCAGTCGGAGGTGGGATGGCATGGCGTTCCATTGTGTTGGACCGGCAATAGATAGGGCACGTTCCCTGGTTGCAGAGAGGTGGGCCCTCTTGAGGGGTGGGACCTGAAGGGTCCTCTGGGGAGGAAGACCGTTGAATAAAACCCTTTTGTAGATTTTCCTTGATATATTCAGACATAGCACGAGCCTCTGGAAGAGACAAGGGATAGATCCGTCCATGTGGAGGCACCAAATTAATAGCACAGTCGTACTTCCGATGAGGAGGCAACAAGTCTGCAGTCTTTTTAGAGAAGACATCTGCAAACTGGAAATATTGTGGAGGTAAGCCATCAGGAGATAACATAGTGGAAGAACACAGTAGAACAGCGGAGTTTTTCAAACAAGTCTTTTGGCAAGCAGAACCCGAATGTTTCAGTTGTAGTGAAGTCCAGTCAAACTGGGGGTTAGACACAATTTTCTCATTGCCTTCCTAGATATCTCAGCTGCCTTTGATACGATAAGCCACAATCTCCTCATCTCCAGCCTCGTAAACATAGGTATCTTCGACACCGCCCTCCTATGGTTCAAATCCTACCTGGCTAACAGATGCTTCTCCGTGAAATTAGGCAACTCAGAGTCTTCTAAGCTCTCTCTCACACAAGGAGTACCCCAAGGCTCCTCCCTTTCCTCCACCCTCTTTAACATCTATCTCCTACCCCTCTGTCATCTCCTCTCAGACCTTGGGCTTAAATTCTGCATCTATGCTGATGACGTCCAGATTATCATTCCCCTCCATGAAACTATCTCTGCCACCCTTAGCTTCTGGGAGGAATGCCTATCATCCATCAACTCTCTACTCACCTCCCTTCAACTTGCACTAAATGCCTCAAAAACTGAGCTCCTCCTCATCCACAACCATCAAACCTTCAAGCTCCTCCCCCCAACGACCCCAAGACCCTCTCCTTAACTTCACAGCCTGCCGTCCAAAACCTCGGTGTCCTCATCGACCCACTCCTGAACCTAAAAAATCACATCAGCTCTGTCCTTAAAGGCGGTTTCTACAAACTTAACATCATCAGAAAACTCAAGCCCCTACTTCACACACACGATCTCAAAACAGTCATCCAAGCCACCCTCTCATTGAAGCTGGATTACTGCAACTCCCTCTATCTTGGACTACCCTACTCCCTACTCCACTATCAAACCCCTCCAGATACTTCAAAACACCATGGCAAGACTCCTTAGCAACACACGTAAAACAGACCATATAACCCCAGTACTTAAGGAACTGCATTGGCTACCTATCTCTTTCCGCATCCTCTTCAAATCCCTCACCATTATACACAAATCTATTTACAAGAACAATTCCTCATGGCTCAGCGAACCTCTCCAACTCTCCACCCGCCCTACCAGAGCAAACCTTGCTTGCACCCTTCAGGTTCCACCCCTCAAGAGGGCCCGCCTCTCGGCAACCAGGGAACATGCCCTATCTATTGCCGGTCCAACACAATGGAACGCCATGCCATCCCACCTCCGACTGGAGCCCTGCCCCCTGAAATTCAGAAAGATGCTCAAAACATGGCTCTTCCACCAGGCCTTCCCAGACTAACCGTTCCTCCCTCCCCCCTCCCGCCCCTTGCCCCCTTGCCCCACCCACCCCTCGCCCCCCCTTTTTTGTAATTATGTAATTATGTTCACTCTCTTGACTACGAGCAATGTTTGTAAATATGTTCATCCCCTTATCCCCCTTCCCCTTGCTTGACTTTTCAGGCTCTCTAGAGCCCCTTCTCTCTTACGCATATCATCTCCCAGTTCTCCCCTCCCCTGTTCCATGTAATTTCAACCTTTCATTACAATGTAAACCGATATGATGTGTATTTTAATGTCGGTATAAAAAAGATGTTAAATAAATAGATAAATAAATAAAATAAATTGTAACCAAGGAATACTGAGCACTTCTGGATGAATGGCCTTCTGAATGATGTAGAAGGCTAAACGTCCCTGGTGTTGTGAATTCATGTGGAATTTTAATGGAGTGGTGATGTGTGTAATCTTCCCTGGAAGGGGATCTCCATCCATATCAACTTCAGCTGCCTCTTTCATTGAAATTTCACAATTCCTTCCATGTCTCTCTTCTTAAACCTCTCATACTCTCCTGGCCCGCCCGCTCGAAGAGTTCCTGATCCACGACAGTTTGCCATGGAAAGCGACACTATCTATCAAGTGCATGAAATCCTGGATGTCCAAAGACATGGACAAAGATGGGAGAACTTTTTGTCCAGGGAAGGATACGGTCCAGAGGAGAACTCATGGGAACTGACTTCCAACATTTTAGACAAGAAAGTAATTAAACAATTCCATGTGGATCAACCAGGAAAACCCAAACGTCCAGGAGGAGGGCCTAAAGGGAGGGGTATTGTTGTGTGTCTGACCCTAGTGCATCCGGCCCCACTTGCCTTCGCAGTGGGGTTGCGGTTAGGGCTTGGGCCTGGCCATAGTGATGGGCCTGGCCACGGCACTTCCATTCCTGCGTGTACTGTGGCTGTTCCTGTGTGCGCCGTGGCGCAGTTGTCATGGTGCATGTGGGAGTCAGAGTCTCTGGCTTCATTTTTACCTCCAGGGTCAGGTCATTGCCAGTAGAGATGTGCATTCATTTATAATGAATTAGGCAATTTCATTGAAATTGCCTAATTCGTCGTGGTTTGGGGGCCCCGTCCCCCCAAAACAGATTTTCCCCGAACTATGAGAAAAATTAGTTTTTCGGGTTTGTATGGGGGGAGGGGCACATTTAATTTTTTTAAATAAAAAATACCCCAAGCATTAAAATTTAGTATAATACAACCCCCCCACCATCCCGATCCCTCCCCAAGACTTACTAACATCCCTGGTGGTCCAGCGGGGTCCCGCGAGCGATTTGTCCCTCCATCCTGTCTGGCCTGCCTCACTCAAAATGGCGCCAATAGCCTCTGACCTACTATGTCACAGGGGCTACCGGTGCCATTGGTAAGCCCCTGTCACATGGCCATTTGCGCCATCTTGTGCTCCTATCATGTGGCAGGGGCTGACCAATGGCACTGGTAGCCCCTGTGACATAGTATGGGCAAAGGCTATCGGCACCATTTTGATTACTGGCAGCTGATTGCGAGATCGCTCCAGGACCCCCGCTGGACCCCTAGGGACTTTTGGCAAGTCTTGCGGGGGGGGGGGGGGGGTCATGAGGGCCCCCCATGCTGGACAAAAGTCCCTGGGGGTCCAGCGGGGGTCCCGGTGTGATCTCCTGCCCTCAGGCCATCGGCTGCCAGTAATCAAAATGGCACCGATAGCCTTTTCCCATACTATGTCACAGGGGCTACCGGTGCCATTGGTCAGCCCCTGTCACATGGTAAGAGCTTGTTAAGTCGATCAGAGTGTCCAGAGAAACCAGAAGTTCACGAGCCATCAATTCTTCCTTGATCCTGGGAGCTAATCTATCTAAAAAAATAGATTGAAGGCAGTCTTCTCCCCAGTGGAGATCAGTAGCCAGCGTTTGAAATTAGACTGTACAATCCACCAGAGAACGCCCACCCTGTCATATATGCAGTAGTTCAGATCCAGAAGCTGCCAAATGACCTGGGTCTTCAAAGACTGTCTGAAAAAGATATAAAAATTGAGGAAGATCTTGGAGAATAGGATCCGAGGTTTCCCATAGTGGGGAAGCCCAGGCTAGCGCCTTACCCTCAAGTAAAGATAAGATGAAGGTAGTCTTTGTAAGATTGTCTAGAAACAAGGATGTCTGGAGGCAAAAATGCATGTTGCACTGGTTAAGAAATCCAACATCGCAGCGGATCCCTGGCATAGCAAGGAGGAGCAGGTAACGAAATGGCTGGATGGAAGGATGGTATTGGCATTGAAAAACTTGATGTAGAAGGAAAAAGTCCAATATATCTTCGTGCAAATCTTTGGGAAGGTATTTTGAGGTGAATGTATTGCATACTCAGCCAATCCTTCTGCCTAGGTTGAAATTCAGGAGCAGGGCATTGATGGGCATCCGTGGACTTCTTGGCCTGAGCCACTGCCTGACGCAGACGGAGTTTGTCTGATTCCAAAGGGCTTTGAGGGCATCAGCAGTGGGCTGAGCAGCTGGCGAAGGCACAGTCAGCAGGATAGGTAGCGGATGCCATGGCTGCCTGCCATAAACAGTGGAAAATTAGCGCGATCCCCTCGGTGCCGCACCCGATCGTGAAAGCTGCTAGGCCTGCGCATCCGGCGCTGAAGCCCATCGGGGCAAGGCCTTTAAAACAAACGCCCTGCACTCCGGGGCTCCAACGCCGGCCACGCGGACGATCCCTCCGCTCCGCCCCTCACAGACGAAGCAGACGGCAGACGATTGGCCCAGCCTTACCTCGACGTCAGCGGTAAGCGGGGGCTTTAAATTCCGTACTCGCTGCTCGGCGTCCATCTTCAGCGCGATCCCCTCGGTGCCGCACCCGATCGTGAAAGCTGCTAGGCCTGCGCATCCGGCGCTGAAGCCCATCGGGGCAAGGCCTTTAAAACAAACGCCCTGCACTCCGGGGCTCCAACGCCAGCCACGCGGATGATCCCTCCGCTCTGCCCCTCACAGACGAAGCAGACGGCAGACGATTGGCCCAGCCTTACCTCGACGTCAGCGGTAAGCGGGGGCTTTAAATTCCGGACTCACTGCTCGGCGTCCATCTTCAGCGCGATCCCCTCGGTGCCGCACCCGATCGTGACCTCGCAATTGGCGACAACACACCCACCGTAAGGCACCTGGCCTATCAGAGGATAGAGAGAAGCCCTTTAAATTTTAGAGCGCACGGACGGCGTCGCGCGTCCGAAGAGGCGCAATCTAAGGGGCTTGCCCCTTAGTGAGCCCCTTTGTGACCCCAGGACCCAGGACTCACATCACCACATACAACTCGCCTCGCCACTCCTCACATCTCTTCATCCCCAAGCGTATTCGAGGACCTCCAGCGGAAACAGTAACCATCCTCTCAACATTCATCCCAACAGTCATTTTCCTATTCAGCATTCAACTCCTGCACTCATCGACAGCATTCAACTCCTGCACTCAACTCCTGCACTCATCGACAGCATTCAACTCCTGCACTCAACTCCTGCACTCAACTCCTGCACTCAACTCCAGCTTTCAACTCCAGCAGTCAACTCCTGCACTCAACTCCAGCAGTCAACTCCAGCAGTCAACTCCTGCACTCAACTCCTGCAGTCAACTGCATTCAACTCCTGCATTAAATTCCAGCATTCAATTCCAACACCCTAATCCAGCATTCAAATCCAGAACTCAACTCCAGCACTCAACCCCAGCATTGCGTCCAAACAGCAGTCCAAGTGCCCTCATCTCAACCACTTTGCACACACCCGCTTGTACAGCCTCAATTTTCTGGGACCTCAGCCATGCTCATTTTCCCTATCCCAATCATCAAAAACCTCTACAACAACCGGATAAAACCAGCCAACCATTCAGTCTTCCAACACAAACGTCTGATACCAATAATGACAACCCCTCTCACCCAATTCCTCGGACTATCCTTATTCTCTCTAACACTCTTTAATGCTCAATCAATCTAAAAAAAACCTCACATAATCAATGACTATCTCCAGGACACACAACCGGATATATGTGCTATGACAGAAACATGGTTGAAACCCACAGACCTACCTCTAATTAACCAACTACCCATTCACATCTACGACATCTACTCCATACCCAGACCCAAAAAAAGAGGGGGAGGACTTTGCTTAGCTGCAAAGAAGGAGCTCAGACTAACCCTACAGACCACTATTCACTCCTCTCGACTGGAATTTGCCCTCTTCAGCTCTAAACAGCTCCAAATTTGTTTAATATATGCCCCTCCCGGTCTCCTGGATTCAGATCCATCACCACTCATTGAACTCATCGCCAAACACCTAAAAAATGACACCCCAGCTGTCATCCTAGGAGACTTTAACATTCACACAGACGTGATCCCTTTATCCGCCAATTGCGATATGCTACTATCTTCTTTTAAGGCTATGGGCTTCTCTCAAATTGTTAAAAGTCCCACGCACAAAGCAGGGCACACTCTGGACCTTATATTCATCAACTCAGGCCTTTCACAATCTTCCCCACCACAATGCTCCCCTATCCCATGGTCAGATCACCTGATAACAATTAATCTCTGTATCAAGGACAACCCCATATCTCCAAACACCAAAACCACAATTCACTACAGGAACTCATGCTCTAGAGAGGACCTCACCTCTCTCCTATCTTTGGAACTTGCCAATCTTGACCTTTCAGACGCAGAAACAGCCACGTCGTCATGGCACAACATTACGAACAAGGTGGCAGAAAAACTTTGCCCCCAAAAAACCAAAGAGATCAACTCAGCCTGCAAAAACAAAAAACCATGGTTCACGCAGGAACTAAAAACCATCAAATTAGAATTGAGAAAAAAAGAACACGCATGGCGGAGGAACCCTTCCAACACTACACTGAATGAGTACAAAACCCTCATGCACAATTACAGAAACAACATCCTTCGCACAAAGAGAGATTTTTATGCCCACAAAATTCACAATTTTTCCTTTGATCCCAAAGCGCTGTTCACATATGTCTCAGAGCTCACAAAACCCACCTCACCAACTATCCCAGATGATCAAGCACAATCAAGATGCACAGAACTTGCTCAATTTTTTGAAAACAAAATTCTCAATCTAATGGCCCCTCTGGCAACCAGTAACACAGTACCTCCTTCTATCATCACTCCTTCACGCAACCAGAACATAAACCTAGATTCATTCGAACCTATCTCCTCACTTGAAATCGAAATGACTCTCAAAAAGATGAAACCCTCCACTCACCCGACAGATTCCATCCCTTCTAAACTCCTACTCACCATTCCGAACATCATAGCGAAGCCCTTAGCAGAGATAATTAATAGCTCGCTAACCCAAGGCCTAGTACCAGACATCCTGAAACTAGCCACCCTCAAACCTCTCCTCAAAAAACCCAACTTGGACCCTACAGACCCAGCTAATTTTCGCCCCATAGCTAACCTTCCATTTGTAGCCAAACTTATGGAGAGGATAGTCAACAAACAGTTATCTGAATACCTAGAAGAGCATAAAATACTCACAACAGCCCAATTCGGATTCCGCAAATCCCTTAGTACGGAATCCCTCCTAACCTCTCTAACTGACAGAGTCCTCGTAGGTCTGGAGAAAAAGACCCCATACCTCCTGATTCTCCTCGACCTATCAGCTGCGTTTGATACCGTAAAACACTCTATCCTGATCGACCGGCTCTCAGACATAGGCATCTCAGGATCAGCCCTGGAATGGTTCAGATCCTTCCTACACAATAGGACTTTCAAGGTCAGAATCAGCAACAAGGATTCCCTCCCGGTCAAATCCTCTTTCGGAGTTCCCCAAGGATCCTCTCTCTCCCCCACCCTCTTTAACATCTATCTTCTCCCCCTATGTCATCTACTCTCAAGTCTTAAGGTCACACACTTCATATACGCAGACGATGTTCAGATTCTGCTGCCAATCACTGACTCCATCTCCAGCACCATCAACTTCTGGAACAATTGTCTACAGTCCATAAACTCACTCCTATCTAGCCTTAACCTAGTACTTAATACGTCAAAAACAGAACTTTTGCTTATCACTCCAGATGAGAACCTTCAGCCTACCAACAACCTAACCTCACCACCAATGATCAATTCCACTCAAGTAAGAGACCTTGGGGTCACCTTAGACAAAAGGCTGAACCTCAAAGAATTTGTCAAGAACACAACGAAAGAATGCTATTATAAACTACATATTCTGAAAAAGCTGAAACCTCTCCTGCATTTTCAGGACTTCAGAACAGTCCTCCAAACAATACTATTTTCCAAAATCGATTACTGCAACTCTCTGCTTATAGACCTTCCAACCATTACCACAAAACCTCTACAAATGTTGCAGAACTCCGCCGCAAGGATTCTTACTAACACCAGCAGAAGTGAACACATAACACCCATACTAAAACACTTACACTGGCTCCCCATCAGATCCAGAATCATTTTCAAAGTGCTAACTATAACACACAAGAACATCCATTCACAAACATCGCTAGATCTAAGCCTTCCACTTCGCCTACACGAGTCTTCAAGACCAATCAGAAACAGATACTTAGGCACCTTACACGTACCTTCAGCCAAGTCCTCACTCAAGAAACGTGCATTCTCGACTGCCAGCCCCCTTCATTGGAATGCCCTCCCCACGGACATTCGCCTTGAAACGTGTACTCGAACATTCAAAAAGAAACTCAAGACCTGGCTCTTTACAAAAGCCTACACTTAAAGGTCTAGCTCAGAACCACGTCCCAGAACTTGAATCATTCTCGCTTTTATAATCATATCAAACAACTCCTAATTTTTATCCTTGGTCTCACAATTCCAAATCATTAAATATTTGAGCATGCTACACCAATACCTCTTAATCCAGATGTAACCTCAGTTTTTGAAGTCTTCACTCCTAAAGAAATAACCGCCAGTTCTTATTTACTTAACCCTATTCTGTAGACGTAAACTTTTCATGAAGACTGTAATCTGTAAGCATCTGTATTTATTATAAGAATTTGTATTTACTATTTATATTTATTATTTAGCTATTAACATTGTTCTGTTACCATTTGGTACTATTTCTCTCCTTTACCTCAAACTCTAAGTTCCTACTAAGTTAGCCATGTTATTTATACCCAATCGTTGGATGTAATTGTACATTTGTTTAATTGTTCAATCTGTTTGATGTAATTTTCTGTTCCTTGTTCTGTATAAACTGAAGTGGTATGCACTAGTGCATGAACTCCGGTATATAAAAGCCTTTAAATAAATAAATAAATAAATAAATAAAATGGTGATACCCCAGTAGCAGTGGCGATGTGGGAGTTGTGGGAAAACTACGCCCACGGGAGTTCTGCCCAGTTGTCCTGCTGATCATTGATGTAGGTGCATAAGAAGGCTTTCAGGGAATGGTTCATACGTTCAGCTTGACCATTGTCCTGTGGGTGGTACGCTGTGGTGAGGCTGATGTTAATGCAGAACTTGCTGCACAGGGCGCACCAATAGCGGGCGACAAACTGGGGACCTCTGTCCAAAACTATATCCTTGGGCAGGCCATGTAGATGGAACACGTGAAGAAAAAAGAGTCATGCCAGTTCTGGAGCTGAAGGTAGGCCAGGCAGTGGAACAAAATGGGCCATTTTGGAAAACCTATCAATGATGACCCAAATGACCGTGTTACCTTTTGACGGAGGCAGATTCAGAACAAAATCCATGGAGAGGTGTGTCCATGGCTCCTCCGGAGCAGGAAGTGGTTGAAGAAGACCCCAGGGTCGACCAACCGGGGGTTTCTGCTGGGCACACGTGTTGCAAGAATCGACGTAGGCTTTGGTATTGGTGACCATGGTGGGCCACCAGAAGAAGCACTGGAGAAGAGCGAGAGTTTGCGCCCATCCTGGGTGACCAGCGAACTTTGAATCATGTGCCCAACGGAGAACTCTTTCACGCAGCCGGCAAGTTACAATAGTTTTCCCAGCTGGTACTGGGATAGTTGCTGGTAAGCAGATACATGCAGGATGTGGCTAGGCTCTTCAGGAACATCTTTGGGTTCGAAGCAGCGAGACGAGGCATCCACCAGGAGGTTGTTCTTTGCAGGGCAATTCCAGAGTTCAAAGTTGAACCTGGAAAAGAACAACGCCCAGCGGGCTTGGCGAGCATTAAGGCGCTGGGCATGACTCAGGTATTCTAAGTTTTTATGATCAGTGAAAAGTGTCAACTTGTGTTGAGCCTCCTCTAGCCAAGGGCACCATTCCTCTAAGGCAAGCTTGACAGAAAGTACCTCCCGGTCGCCGATGCTATAGTTCTGTTCTGCGGGGGAGAACTTGCGGGAAAAAAAGGAACATGGAGTTAAGGTTCCTGATGTTGAGTGCTGGCTCAGGACCACCCAAGGCCCTATTGCAGAGATGTCTGCTTCAACAAAGAAGGGACGGTTTGGGTCCGGGTGTTGCAAACAAGTCCAGCAAGAAAGACATTTTTAAGACGTTGAAATGCAACAAGGGCCTCAGGAGGCCAATTCCGGGTGTCTCGGCCCTTGCGGGTCATAGCTGTGAGGGGAGCTGCCAGTGTCAAGTAATTAGCGATGAAATGGCGATATAATTCGTGAATCCAAGGAAGCATTGTAGAGCCGGTAGGCCCACTGGCTAGGACCAATCTTGTATTCCTTTAAGCTTCTCTGGGTCCATGGAAAACCCTCGTTGAGAGATGATATATCCAAGGAAGGGTAAGCTGGACTGCTCGAAGAGGCATTTGTCCAACTTGGCACAGAGATGGCTCTCACGAAGACATTGGAGGACCGTGCAAATATTGCGTTCGTGCCTCTTCTTGCCTCTTGCCCCACCCTTTCTACCTGGGATGCGATTCCCTTCGACTCTGACAGACAGTGCAGCAGCAGCTTCTCTCCGCCTCCATAGTCCCGGTTCCCCTGGGCTGGCCTGATGCTATGGATCTGCCATGTTCCTGATGACATAAGGGCACGTGCATGCGCTCCAGATTTTGTACCAGCAAGGGTGCGAACCTTGGGGGTGTCCCCCTGTAGTGACGTCTTCCATCTGCACTTTAAAAGGTCTTTGTTTGCTAACCTCTAATGACTTAGCAAGGAACCCCCAACGGGACTTGCTTCGGCAGTCCACGATACTTGCAACAACGATCCGAGTCAGCAGGGGAACCTGTCCCCACTGCTCGGCCTTTTAAAACTTACCAGGAGTACCCACTCCATGGGGGCTCTGCTCTCTCTTCTTGATTTCAGATTGCCAGAACACTCGGAAGACTCCTCAATCCCTGGAAGCGATCACAGACGTGAACATAGTGAGTTCTATTACATAGGAATCGGTACTCGCTCCACGAGGGCCTACATTCCTATTGCTCTGAAGATTCCCTTCCGTCCAAGACGTTATCGCAGGTACAGAGATCAAGAGTTACATTGGCAAGATTACAGGAATCTTATACAGACTCTCTTCTTCTCTAAGAAGCCATTTCATATACAGCAATTGTGAGTTCTTATTACAGACTGTTTGTGGGAACCAGTGCTCGCCTACGGCTCCTGTTCCTGAATGTACTGAAGACTCTCTGTGGCATAGAGACCATTGCAGACATCTGCTATTGTGAGTGTACCATCTTGTATCCAGTATACCCTGTCTACTCACTACTTCTAATCTCTCTCTACAGCTCAGCGACCCAGAGATTATATTCCAGTATCAGAAGGACTTCAGCCTTGCCGGACAGTGACTCACTACTGCCACCTCTGGTGGTCCAGCTTCCAGTGTAATAAAGAACTATTGTGTTTATCTCATATTCTAGCCTAGCCGGTGGTTCCTCTCAGGATCTCCTTCTGGGGGCGCTGTCATCTGCCATCGGCCCAGGGATTCACCATTTCCTCTAAGTGGTCATTCCTTTCACTATTGTCACCCTGTGGGAGCCAACCACTACAGACCATTGACTCCGCTCATGGAAGTATTATATAGACAGCTACTCCTCTTTCTCTGAGACTTGTCAGCAGCTTATATATATATATATACAGATTGCTACTCCGTAGCGGGGGGCATGATAGATTGCTATCTCAATAGCAAAGTACTATAAACCTATTGCCACTCCTCTGCCTTGGAGAGTTGATCCATAACAGATTGCTACTCCTTAGCAGATTGATACAACTTGCTACTTCCTTTCCTTACAGGAGTATCTACAGCAGTTCGCTAATAGAATTACAGATAGCTAACTCCTCTCCTCTGGAGAAGCAGGTCATGTCATATCGCTACTCCTTCCCCTTTCAGGAGCACAGCAGAACAGTTTGCCAACTCCGCCCTCCTGGCATAGTGAGCGACAGCAGATTACTAACTCCTCCCCTCTGGAAGAGGCAAGCGTAACAGATTGCTAGCTCCTCCCTTTTGGAGAACAGATTGCTAACTCGCTAGCCAGTCTGCAACAGCGAACATCAGCATGGCGGGTGGCTACGTCCTTGGAAAAGACAATAATGTCATCAAGATACGTGACAACTTTGACATACAGGAGGTCCCGGAAAATCTCATTGATTATTCGCTGGAATACAGCAGGGGCATTACAGAGGCCGAAGGGCATTACCAGGTATTCGTAATGCCCATCCCTGGTATTAAAAGGCGTCTTCCAGATGTCCTCAGAGCATATGCGCATCAGGATATAGGCTCCTTGTAAGTCCAGTTTAGTAAAGATGGAAGCCCCTTGAAGGCGATTGAACAACTCAGAATCAGAGGCAATGGATACTTGTCTTTGAGAGTTATGGCATTCAGGCCGTGATAGTCAATACATGGCCTCAAGGACCCGTCCTTCTTTGTGAGAAAGAAAAATCCCACTCCAGTGGTAGAAGTCAATGGTCGAATGAACCCTTTGGCTAGGTTCTCTCGGATATAATCCACCATGGCTCGGGTCTCAGGCTGTGTCCGGTCTCGAGGAAGTGTTTAACCAGGTAGAAGTTCGATTGGGCAATCAAACTTACGGAGAGGCAGAAGGATATTGGCCTTCTGTTTTGAGAGGACATCTTTAAAATCTGTGTATGGAGCCAGGATGCCAGAGGTAGTGGTTGCAAGAGAGACTGCAGGAGGTGGTACCACCTTTTTCAGACAAGTCTGATGGCAAGCTGGGCTCCATTCTGTGAGCTGGAGTGTTCCCCAATCAAACTGGGGGGAGTGATGCTGGAGCCAAGGTAATCCTAGAACCACTGGGTAAATGGATTTTTCTAAGATGAGGAGTTCCACCTCCTCTTCATGGAGGGTACCGGTGGGAAGGCAGACTGGCTCAGTTATCAAAGAAATTCAGCCGGGCAACGGCTCACCATAAATGGAGGCAATATACAAAGAAGTCTCCAGAGCACGGGTAGAAATACCCAGGAGTTGTACTAGGTCCTTCAGAATAAAATTCCCCCCTGCTCCGGAGTCTATGAAAGCAAGGACAGGGAAGGAACGAGAGTCCCAGGTCAAGGTAACAGGTAGAGATTACTGGGGGGCCAGTGAAGTAGCATCCAAGTTCAGGACCCTACTGAACTTAGGCCCGGAAGTTTCCCAGATGGACTGGACAAGTCTAGAGACGGTGACCAGGAGCTCCACAGTATAAGCACAGGCCCGACTGCCTCCACTGGAGGCGCTTCTCCAGGGACAAATGCCCACAGCCCAACTGCATGGGCTCTTCCGCTTTAGAGATAGATGGGGGTCCGCCAGTGGCGGGACCTGAGGTAGGTGGTGAGCAGGAGTGCTCCAAGGTAGGTCGTCTTGGTGTTCAAGCCTCACGGGTCACCAGTTCATCTTTGAGCTGGGAGGATAGTCCGTCCAGGTAGATAGCTCAGAAGCAATCTTCTTGCCAGGATAACTCTGTAGCAAGAGTCTGGAATTTGATGGTGTATTCGTACAGAGCCCATTGACCTTGCCATAGATGAAGAAGATTGGTGCTTGCCAAAGCCTGCCATCCAGGATCATTAAAGGTCTGACTGAAGACAGCCACAAAATGAGATAGCTCTTGTAAGAGTAAGTCAGAACGCTCCCACAGGGGCGAAGCCCATGTCAATGCCTTACCTTCTAGTCAAGACAGGATGAAGGTAACCTTCGTAAGTTAATCATGGAAGATGGACGGCTGCAGAGCAAATTGCATGTAGCATTGGTTGATGAACCCTCGGCAGAGCTTGGAGTCCACATTGAAACGAGGCGGAGCTGGTAGCACCAACAAAGCCCTGAAAGGTGGCTGTTGGCTGGCTGGAAATGGTATTGGAACTGAGTGACCTGACTGGGCATCAAGCAGGGCATGGAGATGCATGATGGAGGCCAGTGCCTCGAGAAACCGCTGTTGCTCTTGCTCCTTGGAAGCCCTACGGGTCCCCACCACCGGCAGGTGGAGCTGGCTGAATGATGGAGGTCAGCTGGAGCTTCGCCAATGCCAATGCCAGCCCTAAAATATATCATAATTAAGCTAAAAATACATTTTAAATAATCCTAAAAATACTTCATAATAAAAATAAAACAACTAAAAGTACTATGTAATTAATCTAAAAGCAAGATCAAATCTAAAACATATATGATCTTAAAACTATTGACAACTCCTCAGCAAAAAGGTAATGGTTAAAACAAGCTAAAACATTTAACAAGTTCATCACCCAACTTTCAAACACGGATGTTGTCCTCAAAAATGCCAGGGAGAAAAAGTTGAAACAAGGATCATATTAGGATTGGCTTGAGAAACCCCCACTAAAAAGCCAAGTTTTAAGGTCTCTCTTAAACTGCTTATAGTTGGACTCTAGCCTAATTGCTGTCGGTAACAAATTCCAAATATCTGCTGCGGAGCTGGGAACAAGAGGAGTGGCCCGGGGTCGGAGGCAGCTGCCACCAGCCACACGTGCAGCAGAACCAGGTGCTGGAGCAGGCAACTGGGGATAAGAGGGCCTGGCCGCAGGCTTGCTGCAGCCAGCACATGCAACAGAGAGGTGGAGGATCCATGTACCTATGGAACCAACTGGCCACATCTGACCTGTCAAATTGGAGTCAGCTGACAGGGACAAACTTCTAAATTTGAGGACAATCCCAAAAAATTGGGAACATCTGGTAACCTTATTACAGAGCCCATTTTGGAAGCTTGATCCGATCATGTAACAAAAAGGTTAGCATGCTAGAGAAGGAGTGAAACTGGAATATAAAACACAGGATATGCTTCAATAGCTGATACAATCAAGCAGCTTGTTGATGTCATTACACAGAAATAATGTGAATAAACAAAAATATCAGTTGATCACTTTTTATTGGACTATCTTAATACATTTCTTGAGTAGCTTTCAGGAGCTAACATTCCCTTCATCAGTTCAAACCAAAATGAGCAAAAGAATTTTTTCATTCAGAGATGATATTGCTTGAACATGCAAAAAAAATCATGGATTACATTACAATGGTGGTGTGAAATGGAAGCGGGGAGGATTGATGAGTTAGCAGAGTGATAAGAAGATGACATAGAGGTACAAATTTATGACTGGTAGTGATTTAAAAAAAAATATTTCTGTTAAAACTTTTGAGGTCAAGGTTAAAAAGCCATTTAGATGGGTAATTTAAAAGTTATATTACATTCGGTGCACAAACTGCTGCCTCTATCTTCATGGCCGGGCCAGCCGAACCCTTTCTCAATGCGACAGGATGCCAACTGCCTTCCTGACATGACTGCACAATGCTATCCCTTGTCGGCACAGTGGAATGCTGGCAGCTCCCTAGCATGTGCGTACACTAACGCTTGATCATTTAAAGGGCTCATGGTGAGAAAACCCTCAAGGCACACAGATGATGTCACACAGTGCTCCCTATAAAAGGCCAGCCCAGATGCATACTCGATGCCTCAGCAACAGGTCCAGTTACCCAGTGCAGTTGCTTTCCAGCTGTTCTGCTCTTCGCTCCTGCTTGTTGCAGTCCTCTGTCCTGCTTGTTCTAGTTTTGTCCCAGTTTTCAACTCTGTCTGTTCAAGTCTTAATTTGCCCAGCTTGTTCAAACCTTCTTGCCTGCCTGCCTGCCTGCTCCAGACCTACCCATTCCTCTTCCTGAGAAGGATACCTGGTTTGACCTCTACCTGGATTCTGAATACGTTTGACCGGTGCCTGCCACTGATCCCTGCCTGGATTCTGGATACACTTGACCGCTGCCCACCTCCAACCTCTGCCTGGACCCATGACTGTGGCCTGCCTATGACCTAGCCTGGTCTTGGATCATCTCTCATGTCATCAGCATAGACCCACACCTAAGTCCTGCTGGCCCCGGCACACAAAGGCTCAAGCCAAGAGGAACATGGGCTGGTACGATGAAGGTCTCTGTTTCACCTCAGTCCACCTGCTGATGGCGAGAACCTGCAAGGCTCCCTTGCATTGATCCAAGGGTCCACAGTCACAACAGGTTATACATCTAAATGGTAAAACCAGCATATTCAGTGACTTATCTGGCTAAATTGTAGCCAGATAGCTAGTTATCTAAGGAACTAGTTGGCTAGAATTTAGCTGGATAAGTAAGGGGTATTCTGGGGACGGAGTAGCAGTGTTAGCCAGATAACTTATCATGCTAATTCCCATTTTCAGCATTAGCTGGATAACTTATCTGACAAACTCTGTTCAGGCCACATATCTGGCTTAAAGATAACCAGATAATATTATTTGGCTTTCTTTATATACCTCACTAGTTAGCCGATAACGTTGTCCGGCTAACTAGCCGAGCCGCATAGCAGCTGAAAATAGACCCCTTTATATTAGTTCTAAAATATTTGATCATTGTGGGCCAGGTTTCAAAAACATTTATTCTCATAAAATGCAGTTTATGCATGTAAAATGATTTTTACATGTACTAGAATGAGGCGTTCCCTGGGCGGCTGAGTTGACGCAGGGAAACCATTTGCATGCAACATGGTTTCCACAAAGGTTTCAGTGCTGAAGCTTTGCTATTATCATCTTTTGACACAAGCCTGCGTGGTTTTGATGCCAACAGACTACATAATGGTATTATTAGTCGTATCATTCACATTTGACATGATAGTGCATTTAATACTACTAGCTCAGCTTGCATCCATTCACATAACTGGTACTGGCCTATAGTGGTTCACTTCATATTTAACATAGAAACATATAGAAACATAGAAATGACGGCAGAAGAAGACCAAACGGCCTATCCAGTCTGCCCAGCAAGCTTCACACACTTTTTTCTCTCATACATCTGTTTCTCTTAGCTCTTGGTTCTATTTCCCTTCCACCCCCACCATTAATGTAGAAAGCAGTGATGGAGCTGCATCCAAGTGAAATATCTAGCTTGATTAGTTAGGGGTAGTAGGGGTAGTAACCGCCGCAATAAGCAAGCTACACCCATGCTTATTTGTTTTACTCAGACTATGTTATACAGCCCTTATTGGTTGTTTTTCTTCTCCCCTGCCGTTGAAGCAGGGAGCTATGCTGGATATGCTTGAAGTATCAGTTTATTCTTCTCCCATGCTGTTGAAGCAGAGAGCCATGCTGGATATGCATCGAAAGTGAAGTATCTGGCACATTTGGTTTGGGGTAGTAACCACCATAACAAGCCAGCTACTCCCCGCTTTGTGAGTGTGAACCCTTTTTTCTTCTCCCCTGCCGTTGAAGCAGAGAGCTCTGCTGGATGTGTGTAGTATCAGTTTTTTCTTCTCCCCTGCCGTTGAAGCAGAGAACTATGCTGTATATGCATAGAAATTGAAGTAACAGGCTTATTTGGTTTGGGGTAGTAACCGCCGTAACAAGCCAGCTACTCCCCCCTTTGTGAGTGCCGATCCTTTATTCCACATTTCCTCTTGCTGTTGAAGCTAGAACGATGTTGGAGTCACAGTAAGCATGTGTACGTTTATTGAATAAGGGTATTGTCTCCAGGCAGTAGCCATCATTCTGGCGAGTCACCCACTCTTCATTGGCGGCCTCTTGACTTTATGGATCCACAGTGTTTATCCCACGCCCCTTTGAAGTCCTTCACAGTTCTGGTCTTCACCACATCCTCTGGAAGGGCATTCCAGGCATCCACCACCCTCTCCGTGAAGAAATACTTCCTAACATTGGTTCTGAATCTTCCTCCCTGGAGCTTCAAATCGTGACCCCTGGTTCTGCTGATTTTTTTCCTACGGAAAAGGTTTGTCGTTGTCTTTGGATCATTAAAACCTTTCAAGTATCTGAAAGTCTGTATCATATCGCCTCTGCTCCTCCTTTCCTCCAGGGTGTACATATTTAGATTCTTCAATCTCTCCTCGTACGTCATCTGATGAAGATCCTCCACCTTCCTGGTCGCCCTTCTCTGTACCGCTTCCATCTTGTCTTTGTCTTTTTGTAGATACGGTCTCCAGAACTGAACACAGTACTCCAGGTGAGGCCTCACCAAGGACCTGTACAAGGGAATAATCACTTCCCTTTACTTACTCGATATTCCTCTCTCTATGCAGCCCAGCATTCTTCTGGCTTTTGCTATAGCCTTGTTGCATTGTTTCGCAGACTTCATATCATTAGACACTATCACCCCAAGGTCCCTCTCCTGCTCTGTGCACATCAGCCTTTCCCCCCCCCATCGAATACAGTTCATTCGGGTTTCCACTCCCCATATGCATGACTTTGCACTTCTTGGCATTGAATCTCAGCTGCCATATCTTCGACCACTCTTCCAGTTTCCTTAGATCCCGTCTCATTCTCTCCACTCCTTCCAGCGTGTCCACTCTGTTGCAGATCTTAGTGTCATCCGCGAAAAGACAAACCTTGCCTTCTATCCCATCCGCAATGTCGCTCACAAAGATATTGAACAGGACCGGTCCTGTTAGGATCATCATACTCTACATAGTTCAATATTACCTCAGGAGTCCCCCAAGGCTCAGAATTGATATCTATGTTACTCAATATTTATCTTGCTTTCCCTTTTTAAATTACTTTCTTGTTTGGGTATTAACTACAATTAGAGATGTAAATCGTGTGCCAGATCGTCTTAACGATCAGATTCGGCTGGGGGGGGGGAGGGAGAATCTGATCATTAAGATATGTGAATTGGAATCGTTCCCGATTCCAATTCACATCGCTAATTTTTTTTTAGGGAGGCCCGCGCCGCTAAAAAAAACAAAACCCACCCGACCCTTTAAATAGACCCCACCCTCCCGACCCCCCCAAAACCTTTTAAAATTACCTGGTGGTCCAGGGGGGCCTCGGGGAGAGATTTCCCGTTCCCAGGCATCAGCTATTCTAAAAAAAAATGGTGCCGATGCCCCTTTGCCCTTACCATGTGACAGGGTATCCGTGCCATTGGCCAGCCCCTGTCACATGGTAGGAGCACTGGATGGCCGGCGCCATCTTTAAAGATGGCGCCGGCCATCTTTACTCATCAGCCTCTAATAGGCTGATGAGTAAAGATGGCCGGCGCCATCTTTACTCATAATAGGGGCTGATGAGTAAAGATGGCCGGCGCCATCTTTAAAGATGGCGCCGGCCATCCAGTGCTCCTACCATGTGACAGGGGCTGGCCAATGGCATGGATACCCTGTCACATGGTAAGGGCAAAGGGGCAGCGGCGCCATTTTTTTTTAGAACAGCTGATGCCTGGGAACGGGAAATCTGTCCCCGAGGCCCCCCTGGATCTCTCCTCTCCCCGAGGCCCCCCTGGATCTCTCCTCTCCCCGAGGCCCCCCTGGATCGCTCCCCGAGGCCCCCCGAGGCCCCCTGGACCACCAGGTAATTTTAAAAGGTTTTTGGGGGGTCAGGAGGGTGGGGTCGATTTAAAGGGTCGGGTGGGGTTTTTTTTTAGCGGCGCAGGCCTCCCTAAAAAAAAAGGGTCGGGAGGGTGGGGGAGGCTAAGGGGGGTCAATTTAAAGGGTTGGGTAGGTTATTTTTTTTATCGGGCCATCGGCGCCATTTTAATTAGTGGCAGCCATAATGGCGCCGATGGCCCGAGAGCGGGAGATCGTGCCGGGCCCCCCCCCCCCACTGGACCACCAGGTAATTTAACATTTTGCGGGGGGTTCGGGAGGGTGGGGGAGGGTAAGGAATTGGTTTTAAAGGGTCGGGGTGGGTTTAGAGGTTGTTTTGGTGTGCCGGTTTTCCCACCCTCAACCAAATAATTCCCGTGCCCTAGTTAACGATACAATACAAATGCCCCTGACGATAAATCGGTGCATTTGTATTGTATCGTGCATGCTAACGATTTAGGACGATTTTAAAATTATCTGACGATAATTTTAATCGTTCAAAAACGATTCACATCCCTAACTACAATATATATGCAGGTGACATTCCATTTTTCATTCTATATTCCATATCATGGTCAAACACTTTTAATCATGCAATACTCTATATCAATTCTATCAAATGCTGGTTGAGTAATCATAGATTGAAACTCAATATTGAAAAAACTAAAGTCATTATTCTGATGTCAATAAATAATTTGACATATTCTCTTCCCTTGTCAATTTCACTTCAGTATCAGAAACTTCCCATTAAGTCAGCTGTAAGAAATCTAGCTATATTATTATTCTGTTTAACAATCTTGCAGCAGAGTTTTCTATAGTTTCTAATGGACAAATTGGTAAATCCGAATATAGAGAGTTGTAGTAGTCCAAGGCATTTAAAACTGTTTGTAGAACAGTTTAAGTTACAAGGCTCTACTAGTGGTTTCATGTTTCTTAATAAATGCCATTTGTAGAATACAGATTTAACAATAGTAAAAATGTGCTGTTTCATTGATAAATGAAAAATGTTTCAGGATAGTTCTAAATTTCCCATTTAGTGTCCTAATCATATGGTCATTGATGCAGTGGTGTCTAGGCCAAAAAAATGTCCCCATGGAGCTATTATCCCAATCTTCTTGGTGATATATAATTTTATGTCTGGGTAGATTTATTTTTATCTGTAACTTCTGGCCTGTTTCACCTCTCTACACTGAATAATATATAATGCATTAGAACATAAAAACATAGTACTGGGCCCAATATTCAGAGATGGCCGGTTTAGAAATTTAACATAACAACATAGTATTGTTGCCAGAAAAATATGACATGGTCCATCCAGTCCGCTTAGCAAGCTTCCCAAGGCAGCAACTGCCACTCCGTGCAGGTTAACTCCATGTGCTCATAAAGGGTAGTCACTGCCATTTCATGAACAGGAGGCTTGAGAGTAAAATGTGAAGCTTGGAAGCGCCAAGGTGGTGGCACTGATTACAAACTGGTTAACAGATAGAAGATAGTGTGTAATGGTAAGTGGAACCTACTCTGAAGAGAGAAAAGTGTTGTGGAATGCAACAAAGATCGGCTTTGGGACCTGTTCTATTCAATATCTTTGTGAGCAACATTACAGAAGGGATAGAAGGTAAAGTTTGTCTGTTAGCAGATGAGACAAAGATTTGCAACAGAGTGGACATGCTAGAAGGAGTAGAGAGAACAAAATGTGATTTAAGGAAGCTTGGTCGAAGATATGGCAGCTGAAATTCAGTGCCAAGAAGTGCAGAGTCATGCATCTGGGGTGTGATAATCCAAAAGAGCTCAATGTGTTGCGGGATGAAAATCTGTTGTGCAGGGACTAAAATAGGGATCTTGGGGTAATAATGTCTAGTGATCTGAAGACGGCAAAGCAATGTGACAAGGCAATAGCTAAAGCCAGAAGAATCCTGGGCTGAATAGAGAGAGAAATAATTAGGGATGTGAATCGTGCTTCTGACGATTGAAAATATCATACGATATTTTCAAAGTCGTCAGGAATCGGGGGCTCCCCGAAACTGATAGGAAAGGAAAACCCCATGAAATTGTTCGTGGGGCTCTCTTATCGTTTTGGGGGAGGGCAGGAAAAACGGCACACCAAAACAATCCCTAAACCCACCCCAACCCTTTAAAACTGATCCCTTAGTTTCCCCCACCCTCCCAACCCCCCCCTCAAAACTTTTTACAAGCACTTGGTGGTCCAGTGGGAGTCCCGGGAGTGATCTCCCACTCTTGGGCGTCGGCTGCCACTAATCAAAATGGCACTGATGGCCCTTTGCCCTTACCATGTGACAGGGTATCCGTGCCATTGGCCGGCCCCTGTCACATGGTATGAGTAATGGACGGCCGGCGCCATCTTTAAAAATGACGTGGGCCATCCAGTGCTCCTACCATGTGACAGGGGCCGGCCAATGGCACGAATACCCTGTCACATGGTAAGGGCAAAGGACCATTGGCGTCATTTTTATTAGTGGCAGCCGACGGACCGAGAGCAGGAAATCACTCCCGGGACTTCCACTGGACCACCAGGTACTTGTAAAAAGTATTGGGGGGGGGGGGGTCGGGAGGGTGGGGGAAGCTACGGGATCAGTTTTAAAGGGTCGGGGTGGGTTTTTTGTTTATTGGCTCGGGCGCAGCTGATAAACAAAACCGCGATCTGGCTGCACGAAAAAAAAATTAATGATGTGAATCGGAACCGGAATCGGAACCGATTCCGGTTCCGATTCACATCTCTAGAAATAATCATTAAGGAAAAGGAGGTGATAATTCCCTTATAAAAGTCCTTGGTGAGTACTGTGTTCAGTACTAGTGTTCAGTTGGAGTACTAGTGTTCAGTTGGAGATGCTATCTCAAAAGGGACAGAGATAGGATGGAGATGGTCCCGAGAAGGGTGATCAAAATGGAGGGGGGTGGGGTTCTCCATCAAATGACTTATGAGGAGAGGCTGAGGTACCTAAATATTAGAGATGTGCAGACCAAAAGTTTATGTTCATAAGTCCATAAGTCGAAAGGGGGGGTCAATTTTGGTCAATATGGACATATGGAGAATTCCATAAGTTGAGTTTATGTCCATACGTGCAAATAAAAATTTAAACCCCTCACCCTCCTTAATCCCCTCCCAAGACTTACCAAAACTCCCTGGTGGTACAGCAGGGAGTCAGGACGCCATTTCTGAACTCCTTTGCGAGGAGCACGTGACGTCGGCGTCACGTGATTCCCCGCGCGTTCGCTCCGGGACCCTCGTTGCACCCAAAAGGAACTTTTGGCCAGCTTGGGGGGGGCCAAGCTGGCCAAAAGTTCCTTTTGGGTGCAACGAGGGTCCCGGAGCGAACGCGCGGGGAATCACGTGACGCCGACGTCACGTGCTCCTCGCAAAGGAGTTCAGAAATGGCGTCCTGACTCCCTGCTGTACCACCAGGGAGTTTTGGTAAGTCTGGGGGGGGGGGGGATTAAGGAGGGTGAGGGGTTTAAATTTTTATTTAGGATCAACAATCGCGATTTCCAACGTATTCAACATAGCTATGTTGAATACGTTGGAAATCCGATCGTTTTCACCTCATCACTTTTTTAAGTTAAAAAAAAAAAAGTTGCGTTTTACATTTAAGTTCAAAACGAATGCACACCCCTACTAAATATGTATACCTTGGAAAAGACAAGGTGCAGGGGATATATGATACAGACCTTCAGATACTGGTAAGTAATTGACAATTGACAGACTCAGATGAATGAAAGGATAGTGAACTATCTACAATCTGATAGACAGGGGAAGGTCCTGTCAGACAAATCTGACTGATTTTTTTGATTGGGTGACTAGAGAATTAGATCAAGGAAGAACACTATATGTGATTTATTTGGATTTTAGTAAAGCTTTTGATAGAAAAGAAATCAGTAGAACTAGGGGTCATGAAATGAAACTCCAGGAAGGATGACTCAGAACCAACATCACGCAAGATTTCTTCATGGAGAGGGTGGTGGATGCCTCAAATGCCTTTCTGGAGGAAGTGGTGAAGCCGAAAACAGTGAAAGAATTCAAAGGGGCATGGTTTAAACACTGTGGATTCCTAAAGGCTAGAGGATAGGAAATGAAGAAAAGAGTGCATAGGGGTGACTTACTGGTGAAATTGTTACTACCCTTAACCAATAAGCCGTTATAGTGTTGATGCAACTCCATCATTGCTCTCTGCTTCAATGGCAAGAGGAAAAGGGGAATTGGATTCAGACAGAACCAATAAAGATCCCAATTTTTATGGTCTGGGGAAACAAATAAGCATGGGGCACCTGATACTTTTGATGCAACTCCAACATTGTTCTCTCCTTCAACAGGAAGAGGTCACAGGGAATAGAATCCAGATCCAGTTAGATTGCTGGGCAGACTGGATGGTCCTTTTCTGTTGTCATTTCTATGTATCTATGTATCAAAAGCTTTGCTAAAATCCAAGTAAATCACATATAATGCTCTTCCTTGATTCAATTCTCTAGTCACCCAATCATAGTAAAAACATAAAAATATTAAAATCATGTTGCGGTCCTGGTCGCTAAGCTAGCGACCGGGTCCTTACCTTGCCTGCCGCCCTCCGAGCCGCGCCGGGAACCGCAAGACTCTGGGCCTGCCTGGCCACGAGGGATTCGCCGCCAAGGCCCGATTCCGGCTCCTCCCCCATTTGGCAATGTGCGCGCGCGCAAAGCCCGGAGTTTTAAAGGTCCAGCACCCGGAAGTGCTGGACCGCCCCTCAGATGACGTCAGACGCCGGCAGGATACTTAAGCCGGCGTCTGCCCACCGTTCAGTGCCTTGCAACGAGGTCTATCCCTTGCGGAAGTTCTAGTTGCTGTTCCTGCTTTGGTGACTCATGTTCCTGTTCCAGTTCCTGCTGTCTTCGTGGTTCCAGTCCTGTTCCAGTTCCTGCTGTCTTCGTGTTTCCAGTCCTGGTCTTGTTCCTGTTGTCTCCGTGGTCCCTGTCCAGTCCAGTTCCTGTTGTTCCTGGTCCCGCTCCCTCGGCTGTCTTCCTGACTCCTGACCTTGGCTTGCTCTGACTCTTCTTGCTTGCCGCCAGCCTCAACCACTGGACCGTCCAGACGTCTCATCTCCACCACGTACCCTAGTCCCGGGGTTCGGATCCCTACGGGCTCCTCCTGGGGGGATTCCGTTTCCTCCGTGTGAAGCTCGCTAAGTTCCAGCAGCTGTGTGCTGACTCCCGGTCTCCAGTTCATCTCGGAGTGGCTGCGCCGCCCGGACGGCCCAAGGATCCACCTTCTAGTCCTGAGCCGTAACAGTTTGCAAGGCCATGGACCCGACAGACATAGCAGGCCTGCAAGCCATTCCCGGAATGGCACAGAGACTCCAACAACAACAACACTGCCTAGATGTGCTGACGGCCACTGTTGAATGCTTGGCTAATCGTCTGGATGCCCATCCACCTGAGGCTGCACAACCTCCGCTTCCGGTACCAGCACTGTCCTGCTCCATGCCCATACAGCTTCCGGCACCCACTCGTTACGCCGGAGATGCCAAGGCGTGCAGAGGTTTTTAAAATCAGTGCTACATCCGCTTCTCACTGCTGCCTGAGCAATTTCCTTCTGACTCTGTGAAAGTGGCATACATCCTTTCCTTATTGGATGGAAAGGCTCTGCTGTGGGCATCGCCCATGTGGGAGCGGCAGGATCCACTGCTACAGAACCTACAACAGTTCATCCTCTAGTTTAAACAAGCCTTCGACGAGCCCGCTCGCCAATCCACGGCAACCTCAGAGATCCTATACCTGCGGCAGGGATCTCGGTCCTTGGCGGATTACGCAATTGAATTCCCCACCCTTGCCATGGAACTGGGATGGCGAGATGACTGCTTGCGGGGCATCTTCCTTGAAGGTCTTGCAGGACGCATCAAGGATGAACTGACTGCCCGAGATATCCCCGAGACTTTGGATGGAGTGATAGATCTGGCCGGAAGGATAGATCGCCAGCTTCTGCAATGATCCAGAGAGGGACGAGTCCCTCGCCGTCCAGTCTCCCTGGCTCCAGCATTCACCAGACCCCTGGCAAACCCCACAGGCCAGGGAGCAACAACCAGCAGTTCGTCTTCGGAAGAACCGATGCAAATCGGACGGACACCCTTGAATGAGGAAGAGAGACGCAGGCGCCGCAACCTGGGTCTCTGTTTGTATTGCGGTAGCAAAGGACATTTCTTAGCCAAATGCCCCGAGCGTCCGGAAAATGCCAGTCTAGGGCAGAAGGAGGAGCTCCCCCTAGGCTGCGTTAACGCTGCTCCTCAATGTACTGTACCTATCACGCTGGAGTACCCCGGAGGTTCCTTCCAGACTATCGCATTTCTAGACTCTGGGGCCGGAGGGAACTTCATCTTGAAGGATCTCGTACAACAGCTGGGCCTTCCTACTGTGCCTAGAGAACTGCCCCTATGGATTACCTCTATTCAGGGGACGACCCTGCCATGCAACATTACTGAGTGCATGGAACCCCTGACCTTACGTACTGGGACACTCCACTCCGAGCAGATTTCCTTCTTGCTCTTAGAGAAGACAGTGCATCCAGTAGTCCTGAGCCTACCCTGGTTACAGCGTCACACTCCTGTGATCCACTGGGACTCGCTCCAGATTGGTCAGTGGAGCCCTTTCTGTTTCCAGAACTGTCTTGAGTACCTTGTTTGCCTAAATTTGCAATATGCTGCACTGCTCTCTCTCTCCCCACGCCATATCTAGACTACGCTGAAGTATTCTCCAAACAAAAAGCAGATATCCTTCCGTGCCACCAACCCTTTGACTGCGCCATCGATCTACTGCCTAATACCACCCCTCCGCGCAGCAAGGTTTTACCCCCTGTCGCTACCCAAGACACGCACAATGTCAGATTACATTGCGGAGAGCCTTGCTAAAGGCTTCATTCGCCCCTCCCGCTCTCCTGCTGGCGCAGGATTCTTCTTTGTGGCTAAAAAGGACGGCACCCTTAGACCCTGCATCGATTACAGAGGGTTGAATGCTATCACCAAGAAGGATCGGTACCCGCTTCCCTTGATACCAGAACTATTAGACAGACTACAAGGAGCAAAGGTTTTTACTAAACTCGATCTCCGAGGAGCGTACAATTTGGTCCGTATCCATCTGGGTGATGAATGGAAGACGGCCTTTAACACTCGTGACGGACACTACGAATACTTAGTAATGCCGTTCGGGCTGTCTAATGCCCCAGCCGTCTTCCAGAACCTAATGAATGAAGTCCTTAGAGAAATGCTGCATTCATTTGTCATAGTATACCTTGATGATGTCTTAATCTACTCGCGAGATTTGGACAAGCATCGCCAACACGTCAGACGTGTACTGCAAACGTTGAAGGACAACCATCTGTACGCCAAAGTTGAAAAGTGCCAGTTCGAGTGTGAGTCGCTCCCTTTCCTAGGATACATTGTGTCTACTGTTTTTCGGATGGACCCTGAGAAGGTCTCGGCAATCACTAACTGGCCTCGTCCAACGGGGTTGAAAGCCCTGCAACGCTTCTTGGGATTCGCCAACTTCTACAGGCATTTCATTCCCCAGTATTCACAAAAGGTAGCTCCGCTCACAGCGTTAACAAGGAAGGGGGTCGATGCCAAGGTTTGGCCTGAGGCAGCCTGCCAAGCTTTTCTGAAACTGAAACAGGCATTCTTAGAGGATTCATGCTTGTGCCACCCTGACTCGCAGCACCCTTTCGTCGTGGAAGTGGACGCCTCCAACGTCGCCATCGGTGCCGTTTTCAGTCAACATTCCCCCTCCAGCAAACTTCTGCCATGCTCCTACTTCTCCAAGAAGTTCTCTCCGACGGAATGCAACTACGGCATCGGGGACAAGGAGCTATTAGCAATAAAACTAGCTTTTGAAGAATGGAGGCAGTGACTTGAGGGAGCCCTCCATCCCATCACCATCTATACAGACCATAAAAAGCTAGAATTCCTGGCTCAGGCACAACGGTTGAATCCCCGACAAGCCAGATGGTCTCTCTTCTTCAGTCGCTTCGATTTCACTCTCAGACATCGGCCCGCAGCAAAGAATATCCGAGCCGAAGCCTTGTCTCGCACGGCACAAGTGGAGGAGGAGGAGGAATTACAATATATCGTGGACCCAGCACGTATCCATTTGGCAGCCACAACTCTGGACCATACGTCCAAAACAGTAGTACCGAGGTGGCACCGCAAGAAAGTATTAACCTGGGCTTACGACTCGTTGTCCGGGGGAGATGCTGGAAGAGAAAGAACCCTTGAGCTAGTAACACGCTTCTACTGGTGGCCAGGCATCAGACGGGATGTGGCCTTGTATGTAAACTCTTGCCCGACATGTGCCAGGATGAAACCATTAGTTGGTCCTCTTAGAGGTTTGTTACAACCTTTACCTATCCCCACGGAACCCTGGACACATATTGCCACAGACTTTGTGGTGGATTTGCCACCTTCCCAAGGCAAAACGGTGGTTTGGGTCACAGTGGACAGCTTTTCTAAAATGGCCCACTTTGTGCCACTGGCCAAACTACCCTCTGCACCAGAATTAGCCTTGCTATTCACACAACATATATTTCGAATCCATGGACTTCCTCAGGACATAATCTCCGACTGAGGCCCACAATTTACAGCTTGGTACTGGAAGGATTTATGTAAGAAATTTAACGTTCAACTCAGCTTCTCTACACACACACACACACACACACACACACACAGAGCTCTCACTCTAAAATGCTCTCTCTTTCAAATGCTTTCTCTCACACACACACAGGCTCTATCACTCACATGCTGTCTCATAGGCTTTCACACTCACATGCAGTCTCATGTCCGGAGGGCGGCAGAGAAGGGAAGGGGCTGAAAAGCAACAAAAGGTAAGTTGGCACATGTCGAGCCACTTCGAGAGGAGGGGATTTTCGGTTTGTAGGTTTTCCTGGGTTAAAGTTGGGATCCACTTCCTGGTACCTGTCATTTCAAATATCATTTGAAATGACATTTGAAATGACAGGTACCAGTGCACCCAGGATACTGTATAGGCGCTGTATTAAGCGCCTATACAGTAAAATGGGTTGCGCGGGCCTAACGCTTCGCCTAACACTTCGCAGACGCGGCTTGCATTTGCAAGCAATTTAAATAGAGTATCGAGCAGTATGTGAACAGAACTGTGCGTGCGGCAAACGAGGGTGCGCCGGGCCCTGCCGCACTCTTTCTAACGCGGCCTTACTGTATCGACCTGATAGTTTGCAAAATGATGACTTGCAGGATTTTGTACCATTTGCTTCCTTCACAGTTGCTGTTTGAAGCTTGCTTCTTACTAGTTTTTGTTTCAGGTTCACTGATATGAATATACTTTCATTTTGTTTCATTTGTGAAATCTGCTGAAGAAAGTACACATCCCAATCTTCATTTTTTCTCTGTAATAATTGCATGTGTAGAGAAGGACAGTGGGCAGCCAATTGAGCTGTGATAAGCTAGTGACACAGACCAGTCCACAAATTCATAATCTGCAGGTTGCATTCATTCAAGGGAGCATATCTTGAGCTTTACAGTTCACATTCTCAGTGCAGTGACCATGTAATACAACATTGGGCTTTTGGTGTGAGCTGGAAGCTACGAGCAAACAACTGGAAGGTGGACTTTAAGGTCCTAATTTGCTGTAATATTCTATATTTCTGCATGGCAACCTTATTTACAAAAAGGACACTGCAGATCCAGTTAACAAGGAAACCAAAACCTCAGTGTTTGATTTCAATTTTGCAAACTAAATAATATTAATAATAAAAAAACAGCAATGATGTGGGTGGAGGAAGAATGTCCTTCAGAAAGCAGCCTGTAGTACACAGTGCCTGCCGAGGGCTGAGCAACAGAGCCAGGGGAGCATGAGAGGCAGGTACTGTGAGGCCTCAGCTGGCCTGCACCTGCTCCTTAGGTGAAGGGCTGTCCTCACTTTGTGGGTGAGTTGATTAATTAGATGCATGGCAGGACTGGTGCCCATGTGCTGTGATGCACATCTGCCCCAGGCCAGCAGGGTTCAGTCAACACCATGTCACTTTTTACTCCTGGAACCTAATCGGTTGTGATGTCTGTGCCAGCTGTTTGGGGAGTAAATGTGCCTATTGCATACATGCACAGATGGCAGAATCTCACATTTCCCCACGCCAGTCTACGGACATCCTTCTACCCATGGAGGACTTCAGAAATAACCAGCAGCTTTTAGAGCCTTCATCCTTTAGGGTTAAAGGGGAAACATGATGGCAGAAAAATACTATGCGGCCTATCTAGTCTGCCCATCCTCACAAAGTATTCAGCTACCCCTCCCTCATAATCCTCTGTGATTGCCCTATACTGTCTTGAATTCAGATACTGTCTCCACCACATCCACCGTAACATGCATCCACTACTGTCTCTATAAATAAATATTTCCATAGCTTACTCCTTACACTCTCAGTCCATGCCCCCTCATTTTAGAACCTCCTTTCTTTCAACGAGCTCTACCTCCTGTGCATGGAGAATTTAGAGCTATTTAAATGCCTTTATTATATCTTCCCTATTCTGCTTTTCCTGTAGGGTATTTATTTACTTAAAATCATTTATTAATTGCCTTAATGGTAAAATCTCTCTAAGTGATGTACAACATAAAATAGCAATCATTTCAAAATCATAATAAAATAAATACAATAAAGGTTATTTATGATTAGATCTTTACAACAAAGACCACTTACTATTTTAGTAGCCACCCTGTGGAATGACACTAGCTGTTTTATTTCTTTTGAAGATGTAGTCTCTAGAACTGCATGCAGAATTCCAGTTGAGATCGCACCAGACTACTGTATACAGAGGCAGCATCACCTTCCTTTTTTCTCCTTACCATTTCTCTCTCTGTGCAGCCAAGCATCTTTCTGCCTTTTTATCGTCTCCTTATCTGCCTGTTTTGTCACCTTAAGGATATTAGATATGATCATCCTTTGATCCTGCTCTTCTTTTATGCTTACAAGAATTTTTCCCACTATACTATCCCTCTCCTTGGGATTTTGGAGCCAGGGAGGATACCTTTAAAACATGTGTGGGCACGCCCATTTACACAGCTATATGGATGCATGTGCACATTCACGTGTACTATTTTACATCGTGCACGAAAATGCACACACACTATATAAAATATGCATAAATCTAACTAACGACATGTTCATGTATCAAAAAATATATGGCATGTATTTTAAACATAGCTGGATAGGTTTTGACTTATCTGGCTAAGTGGCAACAAATATCTTGCTAAGTAGTGCTATGACAATTTGTCTGGCTAAGTAGAGCTGTTTAGACTTATCCAGTTGAATAAGAATACTGGATAAGTGAAAGAAAAATACTACATAGGTGGATAAATAAGATAGACAAATAACTAGCGTTTGAAGATTTATTCGGCTACCTTACTTATTCATCTATGCAGTACTTTTTAAGACTTATCCAGCTAAATGCCAGCTTTTAGACATTTAGAAAGATTACTTTTCCCTTCCCAGCCAAAAAACTACCTGGAACAAATGCCTAGGACTTGGCCAGGACAGGGCCCAGCACCAGGTGCCAGGACAATCTAGGCAGAGGCCTAATCTTGGATCCTACATTCGCTGCAGGGGCCCAGTCCTGGTGTCTAGGCCCTGGCCTCAGCCCAGGCTTGGTACTGAAGCCTGGTTCCAGCATGCATGATTTAGACCTAGTCCTGGCACGGAGTCTTAAGCCTGGCATGGGGGCCTAGCACCAAGGCTTAGGCTTGGTCCAGGGCAAGGCTGGTGCTGGGGCCCAGAGTTGAAACCTGGTCCCAGTGCTGAGGCCTATATTTGGAATAGGCCAGGCTCTGAAGCCTAGGCTTGGCCTGTAAGGCCAGAGCATTCAGTGTTCCAGTCTGTGTACTGGCATTTGAAAAATGATTATGTCCACCTGAAAGACAGAATCAGAGTGATGTCAATTTGGCACCTTCCTCCTGAGTGGATAGCATTATTTTTATGAACAGCCATTGTAATATATGGCTGAATATCAAAATGGCATCAGCTACATCAGTGGAAGGCACCATCCTTCAGGTGGACAACATAATATTTCTAGTGCTGGAACATAGGCATGAACAGTGGAGGCCCTGGAACCTGGTCCAGACCACAGCACTAGTCCCTGACTAGGCCTAGCCTTCAGCACCAAAACCAGGCCCCAGGAATGGGCCCTAATCATGGGCCAAGGTCTCAGAATTGGAACTGAACTGGTTATAGACTTCAGCACCAGCATCAGGACTCAACACTGGTCAAGGTGCCAGATCTAAGTCTCAGTTTGGGGGCAGGGGAGATAATTAAAATAACAGGGTTTTATGCTGTGGTTTTGGTATTATCTAATGTTTTTAGGAATGTTTTTATTTGTTACTGGCCTAGAATGGTAGCTAGGCAGGATATACTTTTATTTAATAAATAAATACCCTCCATTGTTTGAACATAAGAAATTGCCATACTGGGTCAGACCAAGGGTCCATCAAGCCCAGCATCCTGTTTCCAACAGAGGCCAAACCAGGCCACAAGAACCTGGCAAGTACCCAAACCTTAAATAAATCTCAAGCTACTATTGCTTATTAATTAATAGCAGTTTATGGATTTTTCCTCTAGGACCTTATCCAAACCTTTTTTAAACCCAGTTACACCAACTGCTGTAACCACATCCTCTGGCAATGAATTCCAGAGCTTAAGTATGTGCTGAGTGAAAAATAATTTTCTTTGATTTGTTTCAAATGAGCTACTTTCTAACTTCATGGAGTGTTGCAGCTCTGTGTATTGCATTATTCTTTTTGTCACTTCTTTGCCTAGAACTTGATAGTCACAGGAGGCTTGGGGTAATGTTCTGCTAAGAAGTCACACATTGAAATGTGGGCGGAGCTGCAGTATCTCGCAAGTGGTGGCAAAATCCCCAGAGGGGAAGTGAAATCTTTAGGTATAATTTTGGACCTTGTATTAACATGGGATAAACAAGTCTCCTCAGATGTAAGAAATGTGTTTCAGAGTTTGAAATGGATCAGACAGTTAAGACTGATTTTGGAAAGGGAGGCCTTAAAGAAGGTGCTTTATGCTTTGGTGCTGTCGCAGCTGGATTACTGTAATATGCTGTATCTTGGAGTTCCAGGTAAAATGATCAGGAAGTTACAGGTTATGCAGAATGCAGCAGTATGTTTAGTTTTGGGTTGCCCTTGATGCCCAACAGCACCATTACTTCTTTTGAAATTACATTGGCTTTCAATACTGCAGCAGTATAAAGGTAAATGTTTAGAATTAGCATTTAAGGTTTGGAATGGAATTTGTCCCCTGCTACTCAGAGTCCACATTAAGTGGTAAAGTAGTGGTCATGAGTTAAGAACAAATAAACATGTGCACCTACAAAACTGAGCCTTGACTGGCAATTCCAAAGTTATGGAATGAATTACTGGTTTTGTTAACGGAGGAGCAGGAATTGATGAAATTTGGGAAAGTTAATGGGATGTGAAGGTTAACTGGAAGTCAATATGGTGGTTAGACCAGAGTAATGACTCTATGAAGAAGAAGATGGGAAGGCAATGATGCAATACCTGTTTTATGGTTATATTTGTGTTATTGTATGTTTTTATTTGTATTTTATGTGTATTGTATTATTTTATATTATTGTACATCGCTTTGAGTTATTTTGTAAATTGGGAAAGATGATTCATAAATACATTATTTTATAGTAAAATTCATGGGGATGCAGCAGTGATATGTTGGAAGGGTTGTGGTGAGTTGAGAATATACAAAGTGCTTGTCATTTTTGGGGTCGAATAACACAGGAAATTGCTGATATATTGGGATTTCCTAATGGTTTTACTCCCACACTAGGTCTTCTTGGTAGATGGGTGGGTTTGGCAATTCCTTGGAAATATAGGTTGTTGGAGAGTCAGCTTTTAAGGGCTGCCAGCTTTACTATAACTACCTTTTGGAAAACCAGTCCGAGGATGCATCATTGGCAGGATCCGGTTTAAGAAATTGCAGATATTGAGCATTTGAGATTTGTTTTAAAGAATGAAAGTTTTAAGTATCAAAACATTTGGGGCCCCACTATTTTCCTGTATCCCTATATCAGATTCCACTCTCTTCCTTGCCCCCCCCCCCCCACCATTCTGAGGGTCCCTTACTGCCAAGTGCAGAAAATGTGTCAAGCATTGGATTCCCTTTAGCCCCCCATCCACCAATGCACTGATCACGTTGCTGCCACCATCTGTAATGATAAAATCTGTAATATTCCTGTCTCTCCAGTGTAGCCAGCCATCCATTATCCCCCCTAATCACCTCGAAGATATAGGCCTACGTATGGTCTGGGGGTGGCAGAGACAAGGACAGTATCTGAATTCAAGAAAATATGGGATAAATACAGGGCGTGGTGGGAATTATAAAGCTAAATTAGTTGGGCAGATGAGCAGACTTGATAGGACACAATGTCTTTTTCTGCTGTCGTTTCTATAGTCTAAGAGATCGCTGCTTGGTGGGTTTGAGGTGATTTTAAGCCACTTAGTTCTGTTTCAGAAATGCCTGTGGTTCCTCGCAATCACCTAAACATCCTGCATCTTCACATCATATGAGAAATACTTTGTTATTATTTACTTGGAACTATTCCTCTTGTTGTGATTCCAGTGTCTATACCCAGGGCTGGTGCAAGGGGATAAGGCGCCCTAGGCACCTTCTGCCTTGCGCCCACCCCCCCCCCCCCTGTCATGCCGCCACCCCTGCAGTCACACCACCACCCCCATTAGTGGGCGCGAGCCATGTGAGGTCATGAGTGGTGGTGCCACGGTGGCAAAGAGGAGTGGAGATTGCCGCCCCCTCCCCAAATTTAAATAAAATACCCCACCCTTCCAACCCTCCCAAGACACATGAAAACCCCTGGTGCTCCAGCAGGGGGCCCAGGAGTGATCTGCCACTCCCAGGCAGTTGGCTGCCACCAACCAAAATGGCACCTGTGGCCTTTAGCCTCTACCATGTCACAGGGGCTACCGGTGCCATTGGCTGACCCTTCTCACATGGTAGGGGCAATGGATGACCGGCGCCATTTTGGTTAGTGGCAGCTGACGGAACAGGAGTGACAAATTGCTCCTGGGCCTCCCGCTGGACAACTAGGGGTTTTCGTGAATCTTTGAGGAGTCGGAAGGGTGGCGTGATGAGGGTGAGGCGGGGGCTGGGCAGAATTTTTAAGGGGCACTTTTTGCCGCTTCAAAATTCTGCTGACTGAAGAGGCTGCCTCACCTTGCCTCATTATAGAACCGCCCCTGCTCGCACCCCCTAATGATCGGCATCCTAGGCCCTGGCCTAGTTTGCTTAGTGGTTCTGCCAGTCTTGGCTATATACAAATGGTGTCAGCAGAAGAGAGTTCAAGGAGCTTTCTGGATGATTGCTTGTAATTTTTCAGTTGCTTTTGTTGATTCTACAGTAGTTTGAGCCTGTGGTGACCCCATTTCCCTGCCTGGTTGGCAGTAAGGGCTTTGTCAGAGCTTGCACAGAGCTGCTTTGGCACCCTTGAGATGGAACGTTCCGATGTGCCAGAAAGGCTGTGTAAGTGTTGAACTTGATTCATTTACTGTCTCACTGTTTAGTTTCACCCACCATACAACAATGAGTATTGGCAAAGTAGGAAGATTAAATCTTCTGTTAAAAAAAAAACCCAAAATTGTCACCTTTTGGCAGACTTAGTACTCTGCAGTGTGGAACATAGGGCTGTGCGCAGCAGCAGCTTCCCTAACTGTCCTGCCAGAGACTCAACCTGAGACTACTTTTGATAGTGGCTGACTAACACTGTATTGCCCACTTAACATTAGTTTAGCATGACTCTCAACTGGTGGTGACCAGAATCTCTCTTCTGCTTACATGTAAATGTAACATGATGTCTGCAATCTTGAATGATTTTAATATTCCAAAGATGACTTTCATGTGAGACTTTGCTGTCCAATCACAGTGCAGCAAAACTTTAATACCACACTCAACATGGCTATCTGACTCAAACACTTCCACTTATACTTACTCTGAGTCATGCCAAAATGTTACTAAATGATTATTTTTAAATCCTTTAAGCAACTCCTTCACTGTTGCCTTGAACTCCAGGGAGCAGTCATGAGAATTCCTAATTGCTGGATCTGATTGGTCCATACAGGCTCTGATATCACAACTTACATCACATGCATACTGCATGAACCAGTCAGATTCCATTCCAGAAGCTTAGAGGAATTAGAGTTGCTGCATTGTAGGGCATGATTCCTGATTTTCTTTTCCTGTCACACAATACACTCGGAGCCAGATTTATCAAAAGTTTGCTCCAGTTTGAAAACGGCACCAGTTTTGATTCAGCATTTTTCCTATTGAAAATATTGAGATGTTTTCATTGGTGAATCTGGAATCATTTTCGCACTGGAACAAAATTTTGATAAGTCCACCCCACAGAGTATGGCTGTCCTCTAAAAGCAGATTGTATCCTTTGTAAAACTGTGATAACAAGTGCCTGCTGCTGACAAAATTAAAACAGAGCTGCCATCGCAGAGCGTTAGTGAGTCTCTCTCCAGCAACATTTCAGCCCTGGAGTAGCACGATGAGGAGCTGTCTGAATTTTAGCAAGACTGGCTCATCTGCCTGAGTGGCAGAGCTGCAGGGAGCTAATTAGAACTGAGGCGAAAAGCAGAAGCTTCACACGCAGTTACTGGCTGCACAAACTGCTTCTCGAGGATGGTCAGCAGAGGAACTGCTGTTCTGGAATTTCTAGTCTAATAATTAGGTTATTACTGCCCTGCTGTTTGACTGCCTCAATAGTTCACTCTTCTGCTGGTATTACAATTTATTTCTTAGCCTTCGAAATTCCACTTGTAGCTTCAGGTAAAAAGAACATGATATAGAGTTTTAGAAAACCCAGAATGGTTTTGTTCTCATTGCCTGTAAGTAAGACCAGAAGGATTATAACTAATGTTCAAAGTAGGGAGAAAAAGGTGTTGCTCTAGTCTATGGACACCAGCATAGATGTGGATCACCACTATTAATGTTGCTGCCCAACCTTCTATTCCTGCCCTGCCTATCTCTTGAATGCACTGGGGTGTTTTGGCCCCCAAAACAAAACCATAAAAAGAGAAAAGAGAAACCTTCTCCTCCTTCTCCCTCTCTGGATATATTGGGATCTTAGCAAATAGGGATGTGCATTCATTTCCAATGAATGCAACAAAAGAGGTCATTTTTGGTTTGTTCTGAATGGAATAAACCAAAAATAACCTCCCATGAAAATATCCAAAGATTTTGGTGCATTTTCGTATTTATGGCCTTGACCTAGCCTTGTAGTCTACCTGGAATGGTCTGGGACTGGGCCTTTCACAAGTGCTGGGGCCAGTGAGCTCCCATCCTAGGTCTATCTTACTGTCCTCCTGGATTCTGCATTGAAATGGGCATCAACGATGCCCAGTCACGTCCACCTGGGTCCCAATACGTTAAAAAGTTACCATCAACTTGGGGTCAGCACCAAAGTGATTTCACTTTCATTTTCCACTAGTGTGACAAACTCTATTTTGATATATGGCCATACGTTTCTATGGCAGTACATCAAAATGGCACCGGCCACACTGGAGGAAAGTAATTCAGTGTTTGTTGGTGGACAATGCCATTTTTAAAATGCTAGGAACAGGGTTGGAGTGACTGGACATTACTCCTGCCCATTTCCAATGCAGTCTCCGGGAAGGTTCTAAGTGTGGGCCAGGGTCAGAGCTCCCTTGCCCCTGTACTTGTGAAGGACTAGGCCCTGTTCCTAGCACTTGTTTAGGACCTGGACCTGGCCTCGAGCAAGACCTTGGTGCTGGGGCCTGCTCAAGGTTAGGCCTCAGCAATGGGCCTGGGGTTAAGCCTTTGCATAGGGCCTGACCAATGGCTAGGACTCTGTACCAAGTCCAGCCTAGAGCTGGGCCAGGCCCGGAGCTGGGTCTTTTTACTGTACTCAGTTCATAGCTAGGCCTCAGCACCAGTCCTGGCCTGGGACTAGGTCCTGGGGCCTGGGTTCATATCAATATTTTGACTCAGGAAGGCCCAATCAGGCCCACTGAGGTCCTGATTTTTTCATTTAAAGTTTTTTTTCTGTTTGGGAAATTAATCAGATTGAAAAAAAAAACATTAAATGAATGGAATAAAAATGTGATAAAAGTATCCCACAAAATGAAACTAATGATTAGATCAAAAAATAATGCGGCCATATATCCTTATTGGCAACACTGCTGCTGCTGCTGCTGCTGCCTAGACTGTTTCTCCTGCCTTGCCTCTCTCTTGGGTGCAATGGGATATATTAAGCACAAAAAATAAAAATAAAAGCCTTTTCTAGCCTTGCCCTTCTGTGGATGCCTTGTAATCTTGGCACCTCTGTTGCTGCTGCAGCCTGTCTTTCTTCTGTCCTACCCCTTTGTTGGTTCAGTGCCTTGTTGTGTTAAATTGTTGAAGCCTCTCTTCCCTGTGCCTTTAGAAGATGATTTTATTGGAACATTTTATACAGAAAAATTTCAGGCATCATCCCTAATTTTAAACTCTGTCTATTATGTATAGTTCTAGATCTGCCATTGGAACGAGTCAGTGGGAGCCTCTTGCAGTGATCATATTTATTTAATTAAAAATTTTGAATAGCACTTAAGACCAAGTTCAAATCAGTTAATAAGATAAGAAACATAAAATGTCATGACAATAAAGACAATAAACATATACAAACAAACCCTATAAGATCATAACACAGGTTATTCTCTTCCTGAAGAGAATATTCTATGCACATCAGTTTCACAATCCTTTTGCTAGTATTTGAAGTGCTAAAAACCAAGGCGCCGATATTCAGCAACAGAGCGACTAGTTAAGTGTTATTGTTATGAGGTGTTTGGTGGATTCTTAGGTGCTGCAGTGATGGCCACTCCCACAGAGAGATCGCTCCCAGGACCCCCACTGGACCACCAGGTACCTGTAAAATGTTTTTGGGGGGGTCGGGAGGGTGGGGGAAGCTAAGGGGTTAGTTTTAAAGGGTCGGGGTGGGTTTAGGGGTTATTTTTATGTGCCGTTTTTTCCGCCCTCCCCCAAAACAATAAGAGAACCCCCACAATCAATATCTTGGGGTTTTCCTATCGTTTTGGGGGAGCCCCCGATTTCTGACGATTTTGAAAATATCGACGATATTTTCAATCGTCCGAAGCCCGATTCACATCCCTATTGTAGAGTCCACCAGAAGTAGCAGTAGTGAGTAGATTCCTGCAGCAGCAGGCTTGGGTCCTCGGCTGAGGAGACCCGTCCCACAATGGTGGTGTAGGGAGCTCTGATGCAGGTTTCCCATGAGGAGCTGTATGTGAGACAGACTGGTAGATGTTAGATTACTCACACTCTTGTAGTTGTAATGGTGGAGTTCCCAGCAGATAGAAGAATGGTAGCAGGCACTAAGGTAGACAACTCAGGCCCTTGAGGAGCGAGTACCTGGATACTGGATAGGCACCTGGAAAGAAGCATAGGGCCCCCGAGGAGCGGGTACCCAAGTTAGTAGAACCCCGGAGAGTAGAGAGAGCTTCCAGGAGCAGCAAGAAGCGGCAGAGCAGCTTAGACCGGACAAATCCAATCCTTGCTAACTCAAAGTCAGTCAGCAAATGGGCAACCTAAATACCCAGATGTTGTGACATCACTCGAGGGGGACGCCCCAGAGGTTCGCGCCAACGCTGGAATAAAGACGTGGGTAGCGCACGCGTACCCTAGGAGGCCCTCAGGTGAATCATGGCGAGTGCAGCAAGCAGACATGGCGGTCACCATTTTCCTGAGGCTTGTGGAGAAAGCAAATATTGAGGTGAGGCAATTGGGACGAAGCCGTCTGAGTGCGATGGTTGCAACATTGTTAGCCAGATATACCTATCTGGCTAACTTAACCAGGATATACTGTGATGTGGCAGCCCCGCTGAACATACCCAGCTATCTTAAAGTTAGCCAGATAAGAATAACTTATGCGGCTAACTCTGCTCCTCTCAGAAATGCTTCCCTCCTGCCTCCGGCCCACCCCCAATTTATATGACTACATTCTAACCGCATAATTCGTAATACAGCTAGAATGCTGTTTTGTCATTTAGATGGATAACTTTTCAGTTATCCGTCTAAATAGTTTTTGAATATTGACCCCTTCAGTTCCAGTCAATATCAGTTATGCCTTGAGCATTTATGATCCATCGCACTCGTTAAGATCCCAAGGGAAGAACTTTCCAGATATACCATCAGTGCTTATATGAAAGTCAGGAGAGAATGTGCTGTCAGATGAGTTAAGGTTCAAAGCACTAATGTTCATGCAGGTATTTGGCAATCTGAATACATAAACTATTAAAAACCAAGGTCTTCAAAATTATTCTTTATGTGGTTTGTATCTTCTTTTGAAATACTATGAATATTTATTTATTTATTTAGCATTTTTTTATATACCGACAACCGTTTGCACATCGTATCAGTGTACATTTAACTCAGAACTAATAGGCGGTGCCTTTCCATGGAACAGAAACTAAAAAATTAAAAGTTAACAGGTATTACAAGAGACAAAGTACAAAATATCTTGTACAAAATATTTACAAGAGAGTCAAACAGTCATATGGACAAGTGGTTTTTGTTATACCCCATCTGGTAATAAATATTGTAAAATAAAATAAATCTATATTTATCTCGTTGTCTCCAAACCTTTTTTCATTTTCCCAGCATACATACTTAGGGGATTTTAGTTTTTTGTTTTTATTTTACTTTTCCTGGGAATTTCAATGCTGAATCAAATAAATTCAGTGAAAAACTGACTTTTCCACTGATTTTTCTTCTGTGTGTTCTAACAAAGTTATTTCTCCACTGACTTATTTTGTTATAACTTGCCCCAGCCTGACGCTGCAGGATGCCTTTTTGCGGCCTAGGCCGCCCCGGACCACTGTTGCCGCTCCCCGTGGCCCGATGCTGCTGTATGCAGCAGGAGGGGCCATCTTAGTTTCTTCACGGCAGGAGCCACTGCCGGGACGTTTCTTTGAGGCAAGAGTGCTGCCGCCGTGGACTCTGCCTCTTCATGTGGCATGGAAACCGCCGCCATCTTCATCTTATTCATGGCCCTGGTGCCGCCACTGACTGCCCCGTTCATGTGGCAGGGGCGCCACTACAATATTTAGTGGGCCAGCAGCAGGAAAAGCCCATGGCCCCAACAGATGACATCTTCAGCCTGTGCAATGTTCAGCCCTATAAAAGAGCTCAGCTTGTTCTCCTCGGGGCCTTTGCATGGATCCTCACAGTGGTCTGTGCTTCCTTCGCCATGCAAGGTCTTCCGTGGTCTCCACTTGTCTTGATGGTCTCCTTCGTCTGATGTTCCTGGTCTTGTTCCCCTTTGGAGCTCCTTCGTCGCCTGTTCTATGTCCTGATGTTCCGTGTTCCTGATGTTCCAGTCCTGGTCCTGATGTTCCTGTCTCCAGCTCTTAATTCTGCTTCCAGGTTTCCCTCTTGTCCAACTTACCTGGCGTGCCACCATCATGATCTGTGACCATCCCATGGGGAGCTGTGTAGGGTGCTTCATGGCACAAGGCCTGCCTTCATGTCAGCAGTGCAAGTCTCTGGAAGGCCCTTGCTTTTAATGCCGAGGTCTGTTCCTGAATCCGAGTTCCAAAGTCTTGAATCCTGAGTCTTGAATCCTGTTCCCAGTCTTCAGAGTAACTTGTTCCTGCTACCGCCCATGCCCTAGATTCAAGCCAGAACCTGCTCTGCTTCAGGATGGTCCGCAACCAGCCAAGGGCTGCAGTGTAGGGCCTCTCTTAAATCTTCGACATGTTTCCAGTTCCAAGTCTCCACTTTCTCTCCTGGAGTCTGCTTTACGTCTGGCATGGTCGGTGACCAGCCATGGGTGGCTATGTAGGGTGCGCTGCAGTGCAGTACTCACCCTGTACTAGTGCATGAATCCTGAATCCTTGCCTGAGTCTTCCAAGTATCCTGAAACCTCATCTGAGTCTTCCAAGTTCCTCGAGTCTTTGTCTGAGTCTTCCAGGTTCCTGAGTTCCATGTCTAATCTTGTTCCTGCCCTCAGCCTCTGTCTGGCCTCACTCACTCGTTCCCAAGTGGCGGGTCCAGAAGGGCTACCGATGTACCGAGTGGCCAGAGGGCTACTCTTGAGACCAGCATTGCATTGCTGGGTCTACCCGGTGCGTGCAGGTCCAGTGGAGGTCTGAACCTTCCTTGCTCCAGTTCCTCAATGTTCCACGTCTTGATCCTGGTCCAGCATTGGTCCTGCTCCAGCCTGTGCCTGAACACTCTCACCTCCCATGGTGTATGTCTTGGGGCTGCTCCCTGAGCCGCGCTGTGGCCCAAGGGCTCACAATCCCTCTAGAGCAAGCGACCGCACCTCCATGTTCACAACAGTGAATCACAGATACAGTGAAATATCTCTCATCAGAGATATTTAACCAGTTTTTTAATTATTCTGCTTGAGGAAAATGTAGTAGCATTGACTTCTGGGGCTGAGATATAAAATATGAACAATGATGTGTTCACTGATATAACAGTGTATGATGTTTCTACCTGAAGTTGGTTAATTTGTTTCTGATGCTCATTCAGTTATTTTTTTTACCACTTGCCATTTGGACCTGTTATATGTCGCTTTTTTCTTTTCCAATTTGTCTCTACTTACAGCAATTATTAGAGTCTGTGATTACATTAGTTAGTAAGCAAAACTGATCTACTTTAATTTCTCCCATCCTAAGAGTGCTCTGTAGACATTTTAATGCTGGGACCAGCACAAATGTGTCTCTTTAAAGGATTCATTAGCTTCCAAAATAAACAATTACAAATGCCTGATTATAAAGGACAGGACTTCTGAGCATCTAAAACAGATGAAGGACACTCTAATTTTATTTATTTCTTTATTTCACTTTATTACCTGCCTTTTTGAATAAGTAATTCATCTAAAAAATGCCTTAAGTGCCATTGTAGTATCTGTGCAGGAGACATTTTGGCTGTGAATCCTATGGCCCAGTAGCAGCTGCTAGAGCTGCAGGCAGAGCAACCCCTGCCAGGAAGGCAGGCAAAGATTTCTCTAACTCAATGTGACAACTAATCTCTCAATAGCGGCTGATGGAAAAAATGTTAATTACTTCTCTCAATGTTACATCCACATATCCTATGTATATTTATTAAATGAATTTTACCTTTCTTTAGATCACCAAAAATACATAATTAACTACATAAAAATGAGGTTGCAGAAAATTGCTGAATGGAGACGTACTTTATTAAACAAACTAAGGCCTGAATTCCCTAAGCCATGATACTTTATTGTGGGAAGGGCCCCATTATCACCAGGGGGGAGTACCCAAAATATTGTGCCCCTCCCCCAAAATTATTTTGGCTGTATCACTGCCTTGTTTTGTCTCACGGTAAAATTCCGCGAAGCAAAACATAGCATAGGCCTTTAACATGTGATGGCAGGTCCCAACGCATGAGACCACCATCGCTTTAGAGGGCAATGCAGGTCAAACGGTAACCACCCTTAATGGCAAACAAATTAACCAGGGGTCTTCTTAGACCATCCGGCCACTCTGGAGCCTTAGTCAAGGTGGTTCGTCTTCCAAAAATGAAACAAATAAATGTAAAGAAGACGCATGATGATACAGCCACCCCACCACCACCTAACTCCTTAGTAGTGGCAACCCCCTCAAAAATAGAAGCTCCCAGCCCTACTTTCCTCAGTCAAATAAGCCTCCCCCACTTTAAAAAAGAAAAACTTGTAGTCCCCCTTCCCCCCCCATCCTAAAATATGAAAGAAATCATTGTGGTGTCATGGGTAGCCAAGTGGGGCAAGGTCGGATTGGTGCCATTTTGGATTATGGCATTGACCAGGCCTGGGGGTAGGAGGAGCCTTGGACCCTTGACCTGGCCAGATTTTCACTTTGCGAGGTATTGGTGTGTATGTGAGAGGGACTACTTGGCTACCGATGATACCACCACTGATTTCTTTCGCATTTTCGGCTGGCCTTCTTTTATTTTAAAAATTGGGAGGGGGGTGGATGGGGTTAAAGAGAGGCATCCACCACATTGTAGAACTGGGTGGAAGCTTGTGTACACTGCTGCGGATGCTGTGCTGCTCTGCCATCCCCTGCTCTGAGGACACCTAAAAGCTATGATGAACAGACATGTAATGCAAGCGTGCTGACTTGGTGTCGAGTTAGTTTATTGTGTATTTAGAGGCAGGGGAGACTGAAACTTTGCAGGTGGGTGGCTGCAATTTCTGAAGGAGAGGTTACTGCACCTAGATAGGGAAACCCAAGCTAGGGGATGAAGAGGCTGAGAGGACCAGCAGGTGAGAGGACCAGCAGAATCATTAATAACCAGGTATCCACTCATGCCTGTCATGAATGTGCCTGAGCACCATCATAAGTGAACAAGTGTACTGTGGAACAGCTACTACGAGCTAGACAGAGCCAGCATCCACAGGACTGTGGGGAGATGTAGCACCAAGAAAATGATATGCCTTTTGTTTTTTGGGGGAGAAACAGAAATGAGAAATTGAATAGCAGATCCTGCCTGCGACTTTCCTACTTGTTGTGAATTACGCAACTCTCCCAATATTACCATAACAATGTTAACTCTACTTTCAGCTACACTGACAGCTATCAGAGGTTACAAGGTCTTCTATGGGTCCTCGAGGCTGATTTAATTTGGTAGATAGGTGCCATTCTTAATAAAACCAATATTCACACCAGGTGAATTGTTTCCAACTTGTTGAATATATTTGGCAATATGACAAGATGTTATGATGCTCTCTGGCATCATTACTGGTATTAATTGACATTGAAAGCAGTTATTAATTTTCTTTTTGACCAGCTATGATCTTATTCTTATGATTAATTTGCACAGTATTCCAGGTACATATATCTAGGGGTAAATAAATATTAAGCTCCTGGGTAGCTGGCAAAGTTAGATGGATAAGTTTATCTGGTTAACTTTAGGCCTGCTCTCATGTAATCCTAAAGTTATCCAGCTAAGTTACATGGTTAATGCTGAAGATATCATTTATCTGGCTAACTTAAACTGTGTAATAGGGATGTGCATGTTTGCAACATATTGGCAATCCGCAACGTATATGTCCATATTCGTTGTATTCTTGGGTTTGCGAAACGCATCGCGATCCCCCACGAATACATGGGGGATCATATTAGTTTCATTCTTTTGGCTCGCAGTGATTTCTTAGCGGACGTTTGAAATAGGAGATAGCAAAAACCAGCCCTTTCCTGTGAGTCATAAGTGACCTCACAGCCCTGTCACAGAGTGGGTCAGACAAGTTGGCAAGGAGACCAGAATGCAACCTATCAGAGCTAAGCATTTTTCTAATGCAGCCAATCGCCGCTCTCACTCAGTGCTCTGTGACGCTATTCCTGATGACGCAGCACTATTTATACATTAAGCACGTGGTGTGCCACACACTTTCTTGGCAGGGATGGTCTGGGGAGGTGGTCCAGGGAGGTGGCTGCACTCAGAGCTAGTCTGAATGTCTGAAATCTATATTCAATTGCTAGCTACTTTGATAGAATTTTCCATTGAAAAACATATTTGTTCGATTTGGCTGTAGTGCTGCCGCCAGCCAGCTAGCGTAGCCATGCTTTTTTTGATTGCACTTTTTTTTTTATTGATCTGAGACAGTCTCTGTGCCACTGAGAGAAGCTGCTAGCAGTGGCATTTTTGTGCTTATTTTACCCTTGGGGTAGGTTGCAAGCAGGATTTTGGGTGTTGTGGGTGGGAGATATATTAAATTGCTAGCTACTTTGATAGAAATTTCCATTGAAAAATGTATTTCTTCATTTTTGCTGCTGTGCCAAGCAAGCCATCCTTTTTATTTAACTGCAGGTTTTTTAAATTGAACTCAGGCTATCTCTTTGTGCTCTTTTAAGCCAAGAAGATACGCAGTGCACTCACTGGGCATCAGTTTTGGAGGTGAGGGAAGGGGAGGCTGAGTCATGCCAGACAAAATGGCGACACCCAAAAGCAGCAGTGGGACAGCAGATTCAACTTAGCATTGACAATGTAGCGCATGCACTGTTTGCTTCTGATTCCAATGAAGAATCATCTTGTGTGGGATTCTCATCATCAGAAATGGAAGAAGTAATAGCTGAAGAAGGTTTAGGAGGATTAGTTAGTCCTGTCTTAGCCTCCACTTCAGTGCAGCAGGGGGGAGAGATGAAATTGATGATGATGAGGAAGAGCAGTCAGCATAGGCACAGAGTGTGACTGAAGCCCCTGGCATTGCTTCTCAGGGTGCACCCACTATTTCAGCTCCAGTGCCAGCATCCACCCCGAAGGTTATAGAGAGGGGATCACAAAAGACATCTGCGATCTGGAGCCACATTAAAGTGACGGAGGACCCACATTTTGCTCAGTGTAATTACTGTGACAGAGCTATTAACAGAGACAAGCAAATGGGACATCTATCTAATTTTGGCATGACGCATCATATGAAGAGGCAACACCCAACAACAGTACTGCCATCTGGGGATGGTGGCAGGATCAGTCAGGGGTGGTTGAAAAGGAGCAGGGTCATCCCATGCTCTCAGCCCCTTCTAGCAGTAAGGTTGCAGGCCAGCAAAACAATGTGGCAAAAGCAACAACCCACCATAGAGGAAATGGGGTGGTGTATGTTAATCCTATCCTGGGGTAGGAGGCAGGCAGCCTCAAAGGTTGTAACCAGGAGCATTGGGGAAATGATTGCCCTTGATGACCAGCCCTTGCAGATAGTGGAGAATGTGGGTTTCAACCATTTGCTGAAGGTCATAGTTCCAAATTACAAAGTCCCCTCCAGAATCACATTTAGCAGAAAGGGCATCCCCAGCCTGTACAACCAGGGTTGCAGTCACATCCAAGCACTGCTAGCTAAGGTACAGGGGAGTGTGCATTTCACCTGCGATATCTGGACCACCATGAATGCTGCACACACTTACCTCTCCCTGGCAGCACACTGGTGGGACCTGGCTGAGGCAGGGGCAGGCAGCAGCTATATTAGTGAACAAGTATCTGGGTGGAGGTGGGCTTTACTGCAACCCACCTGACGGACGAAGCCCATACGTCAGCCAATATTCTAACATGCATCAGACAGATTCTGGAGTGCTGGCAACTACACCAGCGAGACAGAAATCCTCAGGCAGGGTTCTTTGTCATAGACAATGGTGAAAACATGGTTAAGGCAATAACCGACGGGCGCTTTCAGAACATCCGATGTTTTGCACACACTCTGCACCTGGTAGTGAAGTCAGCTCAGGGGTTGGAGTCCAATCACCAAGAGAATGAATACCTGCATACATTAATACACAAGTGCAGGAATATAGCAGCGCACTTCCACAGAAGTGTGAAGGAGGGACAGGTTCTCAAAAAAAGCAGAATGATTTGGACATGCCTCACAAGTGTCTCATTCAAGACATTGCCATCCGGTGGAATTCCACCTTTATGGTTCTGCAGAATTTAGTGGAGCTGCAGACACCCCTTCATGAACTTTCTGGTTCAATGGGCATAGGTGTGCAGAATCCCCTAGGGCATCATGATTGGTTAGTCATGAGTCAGATGGTAAAAATTCTGCAGTCCTTCAAGGATGTCATGGAGGAGCTGAGTTCTAGAAGTGCCACCTTGGCTGACATCATCCCTATAGTTAATTTTCTGGAGGAAAATTTGGAGGGCTTTAAACAGGAAGAGGGAGTGACAGCTGAGGTACTGCATTGTCTGGACATTTTGCAAGAGCAGGTGCAAGACAGATTAGGACATTTAACAGAAGAGCACATATTCATGCTCAACACAGTCTTGATCCCCGTGTGAAAGGGAAACTTGCCCTACAGTCCAATTGTCTCTCATTTGTGAAGGACCTGCTGTTAGCAAAAGTCCGTGATCAGGTGCATCATAGGCAGAAACAGGTTAGGCATGAAGCAGAGGAGGAAACAGCGGCGGGCACTTCAGAGAGTTGTGCTAGCCCAAGCAGAGCAGCACTCTGTCAGCGACAGCTACTACCTCCTCCTCTTCCACTTCAGTATGCCAAAGGCATTTGCCCATAAAGATTCATCTTTTGTGCTACGGGCAAGAGAGAAAGTAGCTGGCATGAGTGACTCTCAGCCCACCTAAGCAAAGGAGACTCCAGCACAACTGTCAGTGACACAGTATCTCTCAGAGCCCACAGAGGACATGCAGACAGATCCACTGGCATATTGGGCACACAAGTCCACTGTCTGGCCTCATCTAGCTAAAGTGGCTCAGCAATATCTGTCATGTCCACCAACCAGTGTGCCCAGTGAATGTGTATTTTCAATGACAGGGGATATCATGAGCCCTCACCACTCAAGGCTGGCACCAGAGTTGATGGAAATGCTAGTGTTTTTTTAAAATAAATCTGCCTTTGCTTTGGTTTCCAAATTTTCCCTGTGAATGGCTAGATGAATAAAACACTGTGCCTGTCTGTCCACTGTCCAGGCCGTATGTCCCTACAAGGGCCTGACCTGAAACGCTGTGCCTGTCCGTGCATTGTCCAGACCATATGTCCCTGCAAGGGCCTGACCTCACACGCTGTGCCTCTCTGAGTTTAGTTCTGGTATTTCTAATTTCAGTTTCATGTATTTATGCATCACTTCTTTCCAGAATATTCTTTTCCTGTTTTGCAACATTTGGAATATAAGAACATAAAAAGCTGACTTCAGATGTTTGGAGCTTGCATAGTTCATATGCTCAATAGTTTTCCTAACCTTCATAATATGGGCCATGTTCCTGAAATCTTTCTTAGGTGCCAACAGTAATGTTTCTAGTGCTATAGAAAACTGGTGGTAGTTGCACTCTAGTTCATCCTCTGTCTTCCCATAGTTTACAGAAGCACTGTGTAAACCACAAAGTCAACATAGGTTGATATTGTAGATTTGGACTTGAGTAGCAGTTTTCTTATTTCTGAGAGCTCTTCATGTCCCTTTGTCATCAGCTGAAGTGCATAAGTACAGTTAATAGCTTCTGGGTATTCACAAATAATCTCCAGATCAGTTCTTGCTTCACAAATGGCAGTCTCTATTGCTCTAAAAGCATCCTCTGTTGAATTATCTTTCAGAAATGAAAAAGATGCCATTTTCTTCTGGCAGAGAACCAGTTCAAGATGAAGTGACAGATCAAACCACAACATACCTGCACAAAGAAAATCCTCGAATGCTGTGTCTGTCCGTCCAGGACTTATGTCCCTACGTGGGCTTGACCTCTATCCTCGATTACTGTGCGTGTCTGTCCAGGCCTTATGTCCCTACATGGGCTTGACCTCTATCCTCAATTGCTGTACCTGTCTGTCCAGGTCTTATTTATTTATTTATTTATTTAAAAAATTTTCTATACCATCGTTAAGTTAAATACCATCACAATGGTTTACAGAAGTGCACGATAAAGAAAAATATGGGTGGTATAGATTACAAATTACTCGTGTGCCATAATAGTATGGTAACAATTTAAAATAATAAACTAGGTGTATAAGTTAAACCTGATTGTTAGGAACAAATTAGGCAGTTTGATTTTAACATTAATATGCTTATGTAGGTTACTAAAAACTTCTAGCTTGGTGCATCCTTATCGCTCAACTATTTTTCTCCTTTTCTTTATCTTTATAAAATGCTTGTTTAAAAAGCCAGGTTTTCAGATTAGTTTTGAATAATTTCAGATTTGTCTGTAGTCTTATTTCGAGTGGCATGGTATTCCAGAGTACAGGACCAGCCAGTGACAGTGCTCTTTCCCTTACTTGCGTGAGATGTGCTGATTTGACAGAGGGGACAGTTAGTAGAGCTTTATTTGCAGATCTCAGGTTTCTTTGTGGTACGTGCACCCGCAGTGCCGTGTTAAGCCAGTCAGCTTTATCATCGTGAATTAGTTTATGGATTATACAAAGTGCTTTATATTGTATTCTTTGTTCAATTGGAAGCCAGTGGAGTTCAGCAAGTGCTCCTGTAATGTGGTCACTCTTTTTTTTGCCTGTCAAAACTCTGGCAGCGGAATTTTGCAATATTTGCAGAGGCCGAATTGTAGAGTGAGGTAGTCCTAAAAGCAGGGAGTTACAATAATCTGTGCTAGCAAATATCATTGCTTGTAGAACTGTGCGAAAATTGTTAATCGTTAATAGAGGTTTTAGTCTTCTTAGGATCATTAGTTTTGCATAACCTTCTTTTATTTTCTGTGAGATGTGTTGTTTCATGTTTAGCTCAGGGTCAATTATTACTCCTAGATACCTAACTTTTGTTGCTAACTCGGTGGTTTGAATATTTTTGATTGTGAATGTTGGTTGTGTGTGATGAGTGTTTTTACGTTCAAGGTGTAAGAATTCAGTTTTGTCAATGTTTATTACCAATTCCATCTGGTTTAGGAGCTGTTTGATTATTTCTAGGTACATATTGGCTAGTTTCATTGTTTCTTCAATGGTGTTTGGAATGGGTAACAGTAATTGTATATCATCTGCGTAAATGTAATGTATGATTCCCAGTAGGGATGTGAATCGTGTCCTCGATCGTCTTAACGATCGATTTCGGCTGGGAGGGGGAGGGAATCGTATTGTTGCCGTTTGGGGGGGTAAAATATCGTGAAAAATCGTGAAAATCGTTAAAAAAATCGAAAAAATCGAAAAATCGAAAAACCGGCACATTAAAACCCCCTAAAACCCACCCCCAACCCTTTAAATTAAATCCCCCACCCCCAAATAACTTAAATAACCTGCGGGTCCAGCGGCGGTCCGGAACGGCAGCGGTCCGGAACGGGCTCCTGCTCCTGCATCTTGTCGTCTTCGGCCGGCGCCATTTTGGAAAATGGCGCCGAAAAATGGTGGCGGCCATAGACGAAAAAGATTGGACGGCAGGAGGTCCTTCCGGACCCCCGCTGGACTTTTGGCAAGTCTCGTGGGGGTCAGGAGGCCCCCCACAAGCTGGCCAAAAGTTCCTGGAGGTCCAGCGGGGGTCAGGGAGCGATTTCCCGCCGCGAATCGTTTTCGTACGGAAAATGGCGCCGGCAGGAGATCGACTGCAGGAGGTCGTTCAGCGAGGGTTCCGGCGCCTCGCTGAACGACCTCCTGCAGTCGATCTCCTGCCGGCGCCATTTTCCGTACGAAAACGATTCGCGGCGGGAAATCGCTCCCTGACCCCCGCTGGACCTCCAGGAACTTTTGGCCAGCTTGTGGGGGGCCTCCTGACCCCCACGAGACTTGCCAAAAGTCCAGCGGGGGTCCGGAAGGACCTCCTGCCGTCCAATCTTTTTCGTCTATGGCCGCCGCCATTTTTCGGCGCCATTTTGGAAAATGGCGCCGGCCGAAGACGACAAGATGCAGGAGCAGGAGCCCGTTCCGGACCGCTGCCGTTCCGGACCGCCGCTGGACCCACAGGTTATTTAAGTTATTTGGGGGGGGTTCGGGAGGGTGGGGGATTTAATTTAAAGGGTCGGGGGTGGGTTTTAGGGGGTTTTAGTGTGCCGGCTCACGATTCTAACGATTTATAACGATAAATCGTTAGAATCTGTATTGTATTGTGTTCCATAACGGTTTAAGACGATATTAAAATTATCGGACGATAATTTTAATCGTCCTAAAACGATTCACATCCCTAATTCCCAGTCCTGCTAGTAAGTGACATTCTGGGAGGGGGTAGATGTTAAAGAGTGTTGCAGATAGGGCTGATCCCTGTGGGACACCAGTTAGCAGTTTGACTTTGTCTGAAAGTGCATTTTTGATTTGTACCTGAAAACATCTATTGTTTAAGTATGACTCAAACCATTTTAGTGTTTTGTTAGTGAGTCCTATTTCTTTCAGTCTATTGATTAGTATTCTGTGATTTACAGTGTCAAATGCTGCAGAGAGATCTAATAGAACCAGAATGTAGTGTGTTCCTGTATCGAATCCTCTTAAGATATTATCTGATAGAGCTAATAGCAACGTTTCTGTACTGTAGTGTTTGCGAAATCCATGTTGTGCTGGATATAGTATGTTGTTATTTTCAAGGTGGTTCGATAGTTGTTTTTGAACTGATTTTTCGATTAGTTTGGCTATTAGGGGTAAGTTGGAGACTGGTCTGTAGTTGCTAAGATTTAAGGGGTCAAGGTTCTTTTTCTTAATAATTGGCTTGATTATGGCTCCTTTCAAAGTATCCGGCATTACTCCTTCGTCTAGTGAGAGGTTGATGATTTTAGTTAAGGTTGGGGTTATTGTGTCGGCTATTTTTTTAAGTTCTGTAATGGGTATGGTGTCGCTTTTGTGGGTAGCAGGGTTTAATTGCCTAATCATTTTTTCTACTTCAGGGTGTGATACCTCCTCAAATTTAGACCAGATACTGACGTCTCTAGTGGGCATCCTAATCTCTTGTTTTGTAGTTACGGGGATTTTTTTCCTTGGAGTCTCAATTTTGTCTTTAAAGAATTGGGCTACATCATTGCATTGATTTTCTTGTAGGGTTAGATGATTGATAGTGTTGTCGCATGTTAGGTTGTTTACTATATTAAATAGGGTTCTGGCATTGTTTGCAAATTTTTCTATTTTTGAGCTGTAATATTTTTTTTTGGTGTCTAAGATTGTTTTTTTGTAGTATGCTAGTTGTTTTCTGTACTTAGTTGGATTTTCGGTTGATTTGTTGTTTTTCCATTCTTTTTCTTTTTTTCTAAGTATCCGTTTTACTTCTTTGATTTGTTCACTGTACCATGGATTGTTTGACTTTGGTTCTTTAATGCGGGCCGTTTGTAGAGGATTTATGTCCCTTATGTCCCTACGTGGGCTTGACCTCTATCCTCGATTGCTGTGCCTGCCGTTCAGGCTTTTTATCCCTAAAAGGACTTGACCTCTATCCTCGATTGCCGCAATAAGCAAGCTACTCCCACTCTTTTTTGTTTACCCAGCCTGTGCAAGTCAGTCCTTGTTGTTTGTCTGAATATAAATCCTCTTTTCTTCATTCCCCTGCCATTGAAGTAGTGAGCTGTGCTGTATATGTATTCCAAGTGAAGTATCAGGCTTATTTGGTTTGGGGTAGCAACTGCCGCAATAAGCAAGCTACTCCCCCGCTTATTTGTGAATGCAAATCCTTTTTCCCACATTTTGTCTTGCCATTGAAGCACTGAGCAATGTTGGAGTTGTATTAACCATGTGTGTGTTTATTGAATAAGGGTATTAATCACCAGGTAGTAGCTGTCATTCCTGCAAGCCACCCCCATTCCTCTTCTCCTCTAGATTTTATGGATCCTCTAGATTTTATGGATCTACAATGTTTATCCCACGCCCCTTTGAAATTCTTCACCACTTCCTTCAGAAGGGCATTTCAGGCGTCTACCACCCTCTCTGTGAAGAAATACTTCCAGACATTGGTTCTGAGTCTTTCTCCCTGGAGTTTTAAATCATGACCCCTGGTTCTGCTGATATTTTTCTGATGGAAAAGGTTTGCCATTGACATTGGATCATTAAAACCTTTCAAGTATCTGAAAGTTTGTATCATATCACCCCTGCTCCTCCTTTCCTCCAGGGTGTACATATTTAGATTCTTCAATCTCATTTCATAAGTCATTCGATGAAGACCATACACCTTTTTGGTCACCTTTCTCTGGACTGCCTCCATCCTGTCTCTGTCCCTTCAGAGATACGGTCTCCAGAACTGAGCACAGTACTCCAGGTGAGGCCTCACCAAGGACCTGAGTCTTATTTCAGTATTTATTAGAACAGAGATGTGCTCAGTTGGGCAATTACTGAGCACATCTCTGTTCTAATAAATACTGAAATAAGACTGAGGCATCTATTGTGTTTTTGTTTTCCTGACGGCTATCATAGATCGCCTACCTCTTTGCTTTCTTGGACCTCACCAAGGACCTGTACAAGGGGATAATCACTTCCCATTTTTTACTCGATATTCCTCTCTCTATGCAGCCCAGCATTCCTCTGGCTTTAGCTATCGCCTTGTCACATTGGTTATCTATCGAAAGAGACTTAGTATTCCCTGTTCCTTTTAAAACCGTACTTGGGATGTCCCCCACTCAGACTTTCTAAGTGCATCCCATGCTCTCTTCTACTCACATGGCCTTTAAAGAATATGATCGTATTAGCTTATCAGCCAACGTCTCTTGGAATTTCTCTCAAATGGCCTTTATTTGGCTACATTCTAGCATTCAGATTGATGGCACCCCTCTTAATTGGCCCATTTGGAAAACTCAGGGGATTTGGTTTCTCTCTCCATTAATTTGTGATAACGCCCTTATTTCATTCTCTGAAATTAGACATCATTATTCCCTCCCATCAGCTCAGTTTTATACTTGGCTCCAGTTGTGGGCTTGTCTTTCACCTTCATGATTATCCCATTTTCATCTTACTAAGCTAGTAAGCTTCCTCATTTATTTTTAACATTTAGAGACATAGGCCCTCTGGGGCTCCAAGTATAACTGTAGGGATGTGGATTGGAGATAATTTTGACTTCCTCATTGCGAATTTCACTATCTTCCAGTTTAATCCATACTTCCTTTTTTGTTACTCATAGAGCTGTTTGGACTCTGGAAAATGTTTCGGGCTGGTCTTTTACCTACTCATTGGTGGTGGTCCTGCTCATATCTCAAAGTTACTATCTCCCATATGTTGTTTCATTGCCCTATAGTTTTTTTTTTCATTTTGGCAACAGATTTGGGAGATTATATCTCAGATTCTACTCTTTTTGTCCGATTTCATAGCAAATAGTGATTTTGTGAGGTGCAGTCTTACCTTTCTCTCTTTCTTCATCACACTGTAAACTTTTGGATTTTTTCCTTATGGTTGCGATTCATCTCAATTTATCCTTCTGGAAGCATAGTGAATTACTTAATGAGCATTATTGGTGGAATTCCATTTGTCTATATTCTAAATATGAAAAAGTGGTTGTTTTGAAAAGTCATCACATTAGCATGGGCTAGGGTGTGGAAACTGTTAGATGATTACCCTAACTCACTTGATGTATCATGCTAATGCATAGCTATGATGATGTTTTCTTCATTTGATTTATCATACTTCTCCTTTTATATGGTTTGGCAGCACTTTTTGTCTGTTCTGTTTCTTTTCCATATTTTATAGTAGTGTTGGTTTTGTACTGTCTACTAATTGTACATGTCTTATCTTATGTCGTCTGTATGCAAAACATTTCGCTTCAATAAATAAAGCTGAACAAAAAAAGAAATCTAAAAGACAGCCAATTTTAATCTCCATGCAACATGGCTGGCTTGAACTTATTCCCCAAATCATTAGCAAAGAGCTGGGATTTACTTTCTCAGTCTTATCATTAAAGCAGTCAGCTCTCATCTCACAGCTAGGTAATTGCAAGATATGATTAGTCGCTCTAACACTAAGGGGTAGATTTTTGTAAGCTTGCGTGCACGTGTCCATGTGCGTAGGCTACCTGGCAGTGACAGTGGAGGGGCTACCGCCCTTGCCTCCGCTACACTTTCCATTACCACTGGAGAGTCTGGACTTCTATTTGGACTTCTGGATATTAGCACTATATGCACCTGCACTTTTTCCCGCGACTAGAGCGAGGCTGAAAGGAACAGGCCATGCCCCCAGCTCAACATCATCGAGGGGCGACTCGCTATATATCCGCGGTGACAGCAGAGGGGCTACTGCCCTTGTCTCTGCTACACTCTCCATTACCACCGGAGAGTCTGGACTTCTGTTTGGACTTCTGGATATTAGCACTATATGCACCTGCACTTTTTCCCGTGACTATAGCGAGGCCGAAAGGAACAGGCCACGCCCCCAGCTCAACGTCATTGAGAGGCGACTCGCTATATATCCGCGGTGACAGCCTCTGGCGTCACGCGACGAAGGATCATGGCCCTTTGTTCTCGCCCCTTCGTTCTGACCCAAGTTTGCTACTATAAGTTTTGTTTAGAAATATTCCATGATCATGGGGCCGATCATTGGGCCGAGGTAAATACAATTCATCCTCCCCCAGTTTGAGAAAACATTCCCCTTTAAGATCTGCTCCAAAAGGTTAATTACGATCACTTCTATGCTATCTGCTACTTTAGCACAGTCTATCCTATCCTTTATATTATGCAATGCTCAATCTATATGTAAAAAGGTTCCTGTCTTGACAGATTTAATTCAAAAAAACAAACCATATTTCCTTCTTATTGTAGAATCATGGTTAATGGATTCTGACGTAGTCATTTTAAATAATTTTAATTCAGGAGAATATATGTCAATATCAGAATCTAGACCCAATCGTAGAGGTGGTGGCTTACTAGCTATCATAAAAACATCATAAAAACATGGCTCTTCCGACAAGCCTACCCTGATTAAGTACACTGACTTCCGCAAGTATCTTGCCTACGCCTTGTATATTCCTGTAAATAGTCCGTTGCAGTTTTATTTATTGCTTTAATTCCTCCACCTCCTGCTCTTTGTATACTCCTCCTTGTTCGCCCTCCCTGTTCATTGTAATTTCTGCCTTTAAAGTTACATTGTAAACCGGTATGATGTATGCATACTAATACCGGTATATAAAAGTTTTTTTAAATAAATAAATAAATCATTAAAACAGACTAAAATACACCTGTCCTTTCCTCATGCTCTAGAAATATTATTAATGACAACCACTGCCATCAACATTTGTTTGGTTTACTGTTTTCCGAGGTATCTACATACTAATTTATCTAACTTTTTAGAAGTTATTTGGGCCCTCCCAGTAGATTTGACCAAAACAATATTGATAGGGGATTTTAACTTGCATATAAATGCGTCTCCCATTTCTAAACAAATTGAAGTTTCACGCATACCCTGGTCTGATCATTTTCTTATTCAGTTTGAGCTACAAGTTCGTACATCCTTTTCTAGAATAAGTAACTCTTATTCAGTATGGAAAAGAAAACACATTACTTCAGAATCCTTTATTGACGCTTTATCCTCTAGATTACCTCTGCAGGTTGCACCAACCTGCATTGATACTATCAAATCATGGAATTCCACTATTACGTCAGTCTTAGACTTGTTAGCTCCCCTGAAAAAAGTTACTTTTAAAAAAGAAAAAAACAATGCGCCTTGGTATTCTCAATCTCTACATACCCTTAAAACTCTTGTTATAATTAAAGAACGTAATTGGAGACACAATAAATCTGTTCAGACAAAAAACAACTATTATTATACACTAAGGCGTTATAATAAGGAAATTAACAAGGCCAAAAAGGCCTTCTTTTCTAGGAAGATTTCTGATGCCCATGGGAATCCTAGTATTCTTTTTAATATTGTAAAATCCCTGACTACAATTAACAATTCATATAGCCCATGTTATAGTCTTATAGACTGTAATAATATAGCTTCTCATTTTAAAAACAAAATAAAAAAAATTTCAAAAGAATTTTAGTACCTACCTTATCCCATTTTTAAAGAGCCGTCAGACCATATGGTATGGTCAGAACTTGATCCCATCTCAGATACCACAATCTTGAAAATTATTCAAAAACAGAAAATAACTAACTCACCTTTTAATCCTTGTTCAGGTTCTTTGTTTAAAGCTATTGCTCCTTTTACATGTAATTTCTTAAGTGATTTGGTCAATCAATCACTTTCATTAGGAATTTTTCCTGATAATTTGAAAAACACTGCAATTCTTCCAAAAAAATAAATCAAAAGATAGCTCAGACCTCAATAACTTGAGGCCTATAGCCTTAATTCCTTCTTTAGCTAAATTAATCGAATCAGTGGTCCTACGCCAACTCTCTGATTTCCTAGCTGATAACGATCTCTTACATTCAGGCCAACATGGTTTTAGGAAAGGTCATTCAACAGAAACACTACTACTTTCTTGCTTTTACACAGTTTTTTGTGGATTTGATGCTTACACTGAATATTTTCTTATATCATTAGACATTTCAGCAGCATTTGATACTCTGAATCATCACATACTTCTTTTAGGTTTAAAATCTTTAGGGATTTAGTCTACTGTTCTTTCTTGGTTCCAATCTTTCCTAATAAATCGACATCAACAAATAAAAGTTAATAATCACTGCTCAGATCCCTATCTATCTTCTTCTGGTGTCCTACAAGGCTCATCATTATCCCCTATACTGTTTAATATATACTTACTTCCTCTTTGTCATATTCTTGCAGCACTAAACGTCTACTTTCGAATTTATGCAGATGATATTCAATTGTTAGTTCCATATCAAACTTCTTGTTCGGATACTCTTTCTCTAATTTCATTATACCTATCTATAATAAATTCTTGGCTGGATCATAATCGTTTAAAATTGAATCCATCTAAAACTACACTCTCACATCTCTCATCTATTGTTAGTCCATCTATAGGACTTCCTTCTCATCTAATTTTCAAGCGTATCTCATTCCAATTGGTACTTTTACCAGTAGTTTGGGAGTCACAATTAATTCAGATCTTTCAATGCAAAATCATATTTCCAATATTACAAAAAAATCCTTCTTCAAACTTCATTTACTGAAAATAATTAGACCATTTCTTTTTTTTCAGGATTTCCGTACAGTCTTACAGTCCTTGATACTCTCTGGTTTGGATTATTGTAATGCGCTACACTTAGGTTTACCTGATTCAGCTATTTATCCACTGCAACTAATACAAAATTCAGCTGCACGGATACTATCAGGCGTTGCTCGTAGGTCACATATCACCCCAACTCTTTTCTCCCTTCATTGGTTACCAATTAAATTTAGAATTCATTACAAAGTATTGACCATTATTCATGCACTCATTTATAACGCAACATCAACATGGCTCAGTGCTAACCTCCGTATTTATACACCGGCCAGACAACTAAGATCACTTTCAAAAAACCTCCTAGATATACCCACTATCAAGCTGGCTAGACTTGAAATAACTAGAAAAAGGGCTTTTTCAGTAGCTGGCCCTATACTTTGGAACACACTCCCCGATTCCCTCCGTCTTATACCCTCCTCACAACAATTTTAAAAAATCTTTAAAAAGGTATTTATTTCAGAAAGCTTATAGTTCACTGACCACCTCTTAAATATAAACTCCATTACAACCCCTCATTACTCACATTAATCATTAACAGTTCTTAGTTATACAGTTTATGATAGTATTTTTGTTTATTGCTATGTCTTCACTTTAGTTGTCATAGTGTGTCTTAGCTAATTTTAAATTAATCGTTTTTAGTTCCTTAAATATCATTTTATGTATGTTTATTGTGAACCATTTTGATTAATTCTTTGAATTGTAAAAGCGGTATATAAACATTTTAAAATAAATAAATAAAAATAAATGCACAAGGAATACCAATTTTATAACATGAGCATGCAGGTGCGCGCATGTTTTAAAATCAGAGGTTGGCACGCACAAGGGGGTGCACAATTGTGCACCCTGCATGCGCCGATGCCTGCAGCCTTCACCCGTTCCCACCTAGGCCGCTCCGATTTCAGAGCAGCCTGGGAGGGAACTTCCCACCCCCTACCCTAACTTCCCTTTCCCTTCCCCTAACCAACCCACCCCCTAATCTAGGCCCCCCCCAAAAAAAACTGTTTTACTGCTGCACCTGCTGCACCTGCTGCACCTACTGACACCCGGCCAGCATGCGATCCTCCGACACAGCGGGAAATGGCTACTATGCTGGAGGCCTCTGGCCCCGCCCCGCCCTCAGACTGCCCCTTCCCCAAAGCCCCGGGACTTAGACACATCCCGGGGCTTTATGCGCATCGCCAGGCCTTTCTAAAATAGGCCCGGCGTGCGTAGGCTTTTTAAAATCCAGCCCTTAGTTTTTTGACCATATTAAACAACTCAAGTGAGTGATTTAATGAGCACTTCATTTTTTTGTTTAGAAACTTTGCTTAGCCTCCAAATATTACTCTCAGCTTTCCTTAACTGTTTTCATAAGAAAAGTAGATTTGTACAATGTACTCTCTACCTAGCATGATGCACTCTCTGCCTAGCTGCTATCAAGCTAGGTAGAGAGTACATTGTAAAAATCTCTTTTTGTAACTTTTTTCTCTCCAAATGACAGAAAATCTTCACTGATGTTTACTGTGCTGTTCGTACCTCTGACTACACATGTAAAACTGGCCCCTAAAACCTACCCCACCATCAATCCCTAACCCTGAGTTCATAATGTTCCTTCTTACAGTGGTATAAAAAGTAAACTTATATATGAGCCTCCATGAAGGTTGTCTCTCTTTTCCTCTTCTCTCTCTCTCACTGAACAAGTTGAGATAAAAACATTTTCAGCCAATAACTCACAACTAACACAGGCACAATGCACTGGAAAAAGGTATACGATGCTGTGCATTACTCTATAGCACGCCACGCTAACTGTCCCTCATTTAAATTGACTCCACCCAAACTCCTCCCATTTGAATACAAATGTAAAATTTGCATATACATTTTTCAATGCAGTATTTATCGCCTGCGTTAGGGCCCTAACATGCATGAAAAGGCTCTAATGCAATTTGATAAATGACCCTCTAATAAATCTATATAACCAAACCGTGACACTCAATAAATATCAGTGAATATTGTGTAACCCACTTTAGTAAAAAAGACAATGACACTGAAAAACTGCCAATTGGGTGCTGTCTCTTTAAGGGCTGTAAACACACAGCCAACCTCTAGTCAGTTTGGGGCATGTGCAAACAGATCATTGCTTCCTGAGCAAGAAGGAGGAAGTTCTCTGCTCTGCCCTGAAACTAAAGAAAATTGTCTGTTTTAATTAAGGATCCAGGCTCTGAAGGATTAGTCATTTGAGGGTTCCCTTTGTAATGAGGGTTTAGCCCTTAGGACCAGAAGAAATGCTGATGTCATCTCCCGCCCTTCAGCATTCAAAAGGCTTCACAGTAGGACACAAGCTGGGACTTTGAACTAAATGCAAAGACTGTGCAAAGATTGGAGATAGCTGCTGAATTTTCACCAGTTGAAATCTTTGGGGTACATTTTAAAACAAAGCGCGTGCGTGTACTTTTGTTCGCGCACAAGGCGCAAACAAAAGTACGCCGGATTTGATAAGATACGCGTGTAGCCGCGCGTATCTTATCAAATCCGGGGTCGGCGCGCACAAGGGGGTGCACATTTGTGCAACTTGCGCGCACCGAGCCCTGCGTGCGCTGCCCATTCCCTCCGCCTCCCCCCACTTTCCCCTCCCTTCCCCTACCTAACCCACCCCCCCGGCCCTATCTAAACCCCCCCCCCCACCTCTGGCATACAAGTTATGCCTGCTAGAGGCAGGCGCACGTCCTGGGGCTTTGCGCACGCCGGAAGCCTATGCAATATAGGCTCGGCACACACAGGGCCGTTTTAGAAGGGTTACGCGCATACCTTATGCTCGTAACCCTTTTAAAATCCGGCCCTTTGAGTAGTATTTCATGTCTGAGCTACTACACTTTGCATGTGTTTGCAGAGTGAGCAGAATGATTAAGTCTGCTACTTATTCAGTAAAGTTTAATGCTGTTATATGTTAATGCGGTGTGCAACTTCATTATTGGTGCTGGGCTATCAGTTGAACTGCAGATCTCTACAGCCTTAACCTTGTATAGTCTGGTTAACCCTGAAGTAATAAACTACAAGAAACCAGTGTCACACATATATTACTTTACAATTGCATCAGACAATATCAATGGTACTTAAGGTTGCAATCTACTGCCTCTTGTCAATCTACTGCCTCTTGGATCAATGATCTAAAGTGCATTATTCATTCTAGACAAAAAATAGAACTTCTCTTAATAAATCCAGGGATGTGAAGAGGAAATTCAATGTTTCAAAAATCTTTGCTGGACAAATAAACACTTCCGCTGTGCTCACTGCATCAAACACAACCTGACAAGTGTCCATGTTTTGATGGCAAGACTGCTTGCTTCAGGGGTTCAAAATATCAACATAACTTTCAAAATGGTGACAAAATAAAGGGTGCTTTTAACTAGCACAATTTGAAGCCTCTAATTCACACACTCCAGAAATTCCACTATAATGGTGACACTCTCACACAACCTATCTTTGGCTCCTGTTCTAACTTCATAAATAAAATCAAGGTATGATCCATCCATAAATAGTCCTCTCTGTAATGATACTTCACTCTATATGCCAGTCCTGATAGGTAAAAATCAAATCTAATATATGAACTCCTGTGTGAGCGGGAAATGATTTTAACTGCACCAACGCTGCCACATCTAGTAATCAATAGCTCCCTAGCTAGTGCTGACTGTTCACACTCTGCAGGTACATTAAAGTCCTCCACAATTAATGCTTTTTAAAATTTACTCTGTAACATTACCACAGATTCTGCCAAAGACAAAATACTGGACAACCCTGCATTCAGAAGGTGGTATAGGATGCAAAATGTCCAAACAGATATAGCAAAAACTATAGCTTCCACTGAATCCCGGAAATTCAAATCTTGAATTGAGACTACAAAAAGATCTGAAACTGTTTAAAAAGGCGTTAAAAATGTGGCTTTTTAATCAAGTATATGGTACAGACCTGAGACAGTGATTTTTATTTTATTTATTTTAAGTGATTTAATTGATTTCAGTTTATGAATTATTTAGATTTAGTTTTTATTATTTTATTAAGTACCTATTTTAATAGTTTTACTTTATGATTGAATCTTATTTAAATTATGTAGTTTGTATTATGTATTTTGTCTGTTTTTTAGTTTTTGGACAACTGTAAACCGTTGTGAAGGTTAAAAAAACAAACATCGGTATATAAAACTGACTAAATAAATAAAGTAAATAATTAAATACATTTTCTAATTCTCCATTTTTTGTTTATATTATTATTCCCCATCCTCATAGGTCTGGCTTGCTCCAAAAAAGCATAGCTTAGCAGATTGATTTAGTTTAATTTAACCACACTGAGTGGATTATGCCATTGTTCAAAATAAATCCAACTCATTTTGTACAATGCTATCATAAAGATACACTACAGACCTTGAATTAAGGTTGCCCACCTGAACTTGTCCACTGTGTATCTGTGTTTTTCGCCACCCACTTTAATATTAACCAAAAGAACTGAAACTCTAATACTAACCCTAGAATAAATACTGTTATTATTTCTAGTATCTGCAGACGTCCCCCTTCCCCATACCACTGAAATTGGCTCACCCATCCAACATAAAAATACATAAATCTGAGGGGGGTGGAGCTGCCATGGGCTAAGATGGCTGCTTAAACAGGTTGCTCCTGAACACCCAAAGCTATATACTGAATCGCTATCCATCCTCCCCATCCAGAGGATATCTAGTGTAAAGCTATTCCTCATTTACCACCCTCATGGCTGCAAGGCGTAAAGGACCTGATCTCAGCCAATATTTGTATTTGAAAGGTGGAACAGACGGGGGCCTGCCTGATCGGGAAGGCCCAAGATGGCAGACCTCATGGACAGTGAGGCTGACATAACATCGAGAGAACTGCCTCAGGAGCCCTTATCTGTACCTACGAGGGAAGAGTTTCGCCAATGGTTTACGGATTTAAGAAAGGACTTAAAGACAAATAAATGAGAAATGTTGGAAAAATTGGCTGAGATTAGGGAAGAAATGGCGGAGATAGGTCACAGAGTGGAAGAATTTGACTCATCTGGATGCGCATGCAGATAAAATAGAAAAAAATGAAATCTCAATGCGACCAGATAGTTAAGACTGAGGTAGACATGCTCTTCAAGCTGGAGGACTTAGAAAATAGAAATCGCAGATGTAAACTGTGATTCCGGGGGGGGGCCCGAACACAGAGACATATACTAACTGTCATGAGATAGTACACTCTCTGTGCAAATTTTTCTTGGCTCAAACAAGTGAAGGAACTTCGGGAGAGAGTAGCTTACCAATCAACATCGAGAGAGCACATCACACTCCAGGCCCTAGAACAGGAAACCAGCCAAGAGATATCATCGCATGTTTTCTCAGATTTCAAGTGGAAGAAAAAGTGTTGGCAGCGGCTCGGAAACAACAATCATGGGAGTGGGAAGGTCACTCCATATCTGTCTTTGGAGATCTGTCACCAGGGACCCTAAAACGTCGGCAAGCATATCAAACTCTTACCACCTTGCTTAGACATGAAAACATCTGATTCTGATGGATGTATCCGGTGGGAATTGCAATTACAATTCTGGGAGTCACCTCCAAAGCCTGCACTGCAGAAAAGGCGTCGGCCATTTTGAAAGCAGCCGGCCTCCCAATTCAAGCTGCAGCACTGGCGGTAGGACGAGACAGACTGGAGCCCCTGAGGTGGCAGCGCATGGAGAAAGGGGGATGAAGACTGCCAGAATGCCGAGCCGACCCACTATCTGATTGCAAAGGTCCCGGGTGAAAAAATATCGATGGGCACTGTTGGTGGACATTTTCCAGTTATGGTGTAAACAGAGGCAAAGAGTTTTTGTTTTGCTTTTCTCTGACAATAAAGGAATTAGGGCCTATATTTTGGCTGCATGATTTTAGTTTTAAGAATCTTGCAAAGTTAATATAGGAATATGGGGAGGATGGATTCGAGTCTTTGGACAAATAAGGGGTTCAGGAGCAGCTGTTGGACTACCATATGGCAGCCACCGACCCTCACTGCAAAAGCAGGAAGGCCATGTACAACTGGAATTCATGTAGGGGGAAGGGTGGGAAGAGGGGGGGAGGGGAGGGAAGAATAGGCTGGAAGGGAGTTACATTACTCTTAGCTCCAAGAGAATGCCTATGAGTGTTATAAATTATTTTTACCGAGAGGTATATTGATCAGGGCACAGTGGTTGGGAATTGGGATGTTCTTATTTTAACACTGCCCAGCAGAAATGATATAAGACAGGAGGAAGCATGTCTTGACTCTTTTGTATATATGTAATGGCTCTCAACTGTTTTTCCTTAAACATCAAGGGTCTTAACTCCTCCCAGAAAATACATCTATTAAGGCAAGATATACAGATCACCGGGGCTTCAATTATCTGCAAGAGATGCATCTGAAAAGAAGATATGAGCACCTTCTCGCTTGGCCAATGTTTACATATCGTTTTTTCTTTGCTGCTGGTAAGCACAGTAAATATGCAAGAGTATGCATCTTATTTAAGCAGGGATATGATTACCTTATCCAAAAACATGTAGAGGATGACCAGGGCAGATTTGTATTGGTTAAATTCAAATATCAAGGAGAATTATTTACGTTATTAAATATTTATGCTCCTAATGCTGACCAGAAGGAATTCCTTGAGTGCATTGATCATCTCCTCAACAGGGAGGGAGAAGGCACTATAATCCTCACAGAAATTTTAATCTGACACTCAACCCTCAGCTGGATAATTCGGGAGGGAGCGGGATGGGCACTTGCACTCAGAGGAAGCAGCTGTAGGCCATGATCAGCAAATGGCACCTAATGGATATTTGGAGACAGAGGAACCCACTCACTAGGAATTATACCTTCTTTTCAGCCTCACACCAATCATATTCTCACATTGATTATTTTTTAATTGACAAGACGATAGCTGGGAGGGTAACGAAGCTTTATATTAATCCTATCACATGGTCAGATCATGCATCTATAGGAATGGATTTTGACCAAGCCAAGGGCAGGGAAGGCTTCCAAACTTGGAAGCTGAATGATTCCCTTTTGTCCACTGAGACCTTTTATATTACACTACAAGAACACATAAATAGCTATCTAGGGAGTAATGAAGGGGATCCAGCTCTTATATGGGATTGCCTGAAGGCTGTGGTTAGAGGTCATCTTATCTCATGAGGTACCTATGTCAAGGCTCAGAATCAGAAGGTTCAACAAAAACTGATGTGGGATATTATTACATTCACAGCGATTCACAAGCAGACGTTATCTACGAGTACCTATACAAAATTACAAAGGGCCAGAGATGAGCTACAATCTATAAAAGATTCTGTACTAGCATCCAAGGTGGCCATGGTAATGCAAAAACAATTTGAGTGGGGCAATAGGTCTGGGAGACTTCTAGCCAGTTATTTAAAGCAGAAACAGGCACAAAACCTAATTACTGCTATAAAAAGCTCAGATGATAATTTAGTTATTTCTCCACCAGACATTAGAAGTAGATTTCAACAATTTTATGGTAAACTATATGAAGCAAAAGCCTCCATCTCTCTACATCAAATTGAAATATACCTAGATGATATGCAGCTACCGGCTCTATCCGAGGGTGAACAAGAATTCCTGGACAGGGATATAACCCCAGTGGAAGTACAACAGGCCATAAGGGAGTTGAAAGCTAATAAAGCGCCTGGCTTGGATGGCTACACCCCGCAATTTTATTTAAAAATTTGCAACTTCTGTGGCACCTCCTATGACAGTGCTTTTCAACTCATTGGGTAAGGGCCAATCTCTCCGTCCAGGAGCAAATGTAGCAGGGATCTCCAGATTGGAAAGCCTGGGAGAGATCTCACAAAATGTGACTTTTATCACCCAATCTCTCTCTTTAATGTGGATCTTAAGTTATTGGCAAAAATTATGACGACACGCCTGAATACGATTATTGCTAGACTTATTCATACTGACCAGGCTGGATTCATCCTGGGTGAGGATGGCTGCTGGCAACATTAGTAAAATTATTGAGAGGTCAAGGGGAAGGCGATTCCAGCTGACCTGCTGTCAAAAGATGTCGAGAAGGCCTTCGACATGGTGCACTGGCAATTTCTTCTTAGCACCCTGAAAGCAATGCACTTTGGCCCACAATTTTTAAATTGTTATATAACGAGCCACAGTTCAGGGTGAAAGAACTTATACAGAGCCCTTTGCGATCAATCGGGGTATGAGGCAGGGATGTCATCTTTCACCTTTACTGTTTGCGCTTTTTCTTGAGCCTTTAGCCATTCGGGTACAAAAGAATCAAATAATGGAGTTTTTATTGGAGAGACTGACTACAAAACGTCAGTGTTTGCTGATGACATTTTATTTACCGTACTTTAACAAATCCAGCTACATAATTTTGGAGGAGTGTCGTGGTTTACGCTAATTGAGGACAAATCAGAAATCTTAAACATTACCTGTAAGGGAGTTACCTATATTAAAATCTTCTTTTCCCTTTCAATGGGCAAAAAAGAAAATTAAGTATCTAGGAGTCCAAATTAGTAACAACATATCCGAGCTTTTCCAACTTAACTACTAGAGATGTGAATCGTGTCCTCGATCGTCTTAACGATCGATTTCGGCTGGGAGGGGGAGGGAATCGTATTGTTGCCGTTTGGGGGGGTAAAATATCGTGAAAAATCGTAAAATCGTGAGCCGGCACACTAAAACCCCCTAAAACCCACCCCTGACCCTTTAAATTAAATCCCCCACCCTCCCGAACCCCCCCCAAATGACTTAAATAACCTGGGTGTCCAGCGGCGGTCCGGAACGGCAGCGGTCCGGAACGGGCTCCTGCTATTGAATCTTGTTGTCTTCAGCCGGCGCCATTTTCCAAAATGGCGCCGAAAAATGGCGGCGGCCATAGACCAACACGATTCCACGGCAGGAGGTCCTTCCGGACCCCCGCTGGACTTTTGGCAAGTCTTGTGGGGGTCAGGAGGCCCCCCCCAAGCTGGCCAAAAGTTCCTGGAGGTCCAGCGCTGGTCAGGGAGCGATTTCCCGCCGCGAATCGTTTTCCGTACGGAAAATGGCGCCGGCAGGAGATCGACTGCAGGAGGTCGTTCAGCGAGGGTTCCGGCACCTCGCTGAACGACCTCCTGCAGTCGATCTCCTGCCGGCGCCATTTTCCGTACGGAAAACGATTTGCGGCGGGAAATCGCTCCCTGACCCCCGCTGGACCTCCAGGAACTTTTGGCCAGCTTGGGGGGGCCTCCTGACCCCCACAAGACTTGCCAAAAGTCCAGCGGGGGTCCGGAAGGACCTCCTGCCGTGGAATCGTGTTGGTCTATGGCCGCCGCCATTTTTCGGCGCCATTTTGGAAAATGGCGCCGGCTGAAGACAACAAGATTCAATAGCAGGAGCCCGTTCCGGACCGCTGCCGTTCCGGACCGCCGCTGGACACCCAGGTTATTTAAGTCATTTGGGGGGGTTCGGGAGGGTGGGGGATTTAATTTAAAGGGTCGGGGGTGGGTTTTAGGGGGTTTTAATGTGCCGGCTCACGATTCTAACGATTTATAACGATAAATCGTTAGAATCTCTATTGTATTGTGTTCCATAACGGTTTAAGACGATATTAAAATTATCGGACAATAATTTTAATCGTCGAAAAACGATTCACATCCCTATTAACTACCCTCCCCTCATAAGAAAAATATTTGGGGATTTAGATAGGTGGTCTGCACTGTACCTATCCTGGTTTGGTAGGACTTTATCGGTGAAGATGATTGTGCCCCCAAGACTGGGCTACCTCTTCAAAGCTCTGCCGATATATATTCCCACCATCATAGTTAAGAGATGGCAGCAGAGGATTTTCTCATATATCTGGAGAAAACGACCACCTCGAGTACCTCAAATGGTTTTATATAGACACAAGTTACAGGGAGGACTAAGTGTACCGAATTTCAGTTGGTACTATATGGCAGCGCAACTGAGGGCCATTTTTAACTGGAATAGGAACGGTGAACAGAAACAGTGGGTAATTATAGAACAATGTCTAATTGGTAAGATGCCACTTAGATCTTTAATATGGCAAGCCAGGAAGTCCTGGTTCCTGACACAGTGTATGCCAATGGTGACACAGTCCACCCTGTGGGTATGGGAGAAATGGAGAGAGAGAATAGTGGGTAATAGAAGCTATTTCTATAGCTCTCATGCGTATGCTAATATACGCTTGCCAGCTGGGAGACTAAGTCTTTTCATATTTGGGAAGGATTAGGCTTGAAATATCTGTTCCAGTTTTGGTCAGGAGATAAATTGTCCCCTTTCTCTTTACTACAGAAGGCCTATGGCTTACCGGAGGGTGATTCCTTTCCATATATACAGCTTAGACATTTCCTTCAGTCAGAACGGGTAGGGCAAGATTTAGCACAATGAAAGACACAATTTGAACACTGGTGCGATCAGACTGATACTTTCAAGCAGGCGATCGCACAAGTTTACAGCTATATAAATAAAGACACCCCCTCCCCCCAGAAAAGCCGGCATATATGCGGGCATGGGAGATGTATTTAAGTAAGGAGATTTTGGAAGATACCTGGGATTCTATTTTCTTGTATACTAAGAAGAGCTCCCCATATACCAGGGGTCCCCAAACCTGTCCTGGAGGGCCACCAGCCAGTCGGGTTTTTGGGATATCCTCAATGAATATGCATGAGAGAAAATTTGCATGCACTGCCTCCATAACATGTAAATTTTCTCTCATGCATATTCATTGAGGATATCCCAAAAACCCGACTGGCTGGTGGCCCTCCAGGACAGGTTTGGGGACCACTGCCATATACCTTTTTAGCTGAGAATAGTTATGATTCTCTTAAGGAGGTATTATACGCCACACTGGATCCATAAATTTAAGTGGTCACAAGACCCCTGGTGTTGGAAGGACTGTGGTCAGATTGGTACCTTCTTTCACATGTGGTGGTCTTGTCCACGGGTAACTTCATATTGGAATGACATATCTGATGAGTCAGACAAACTGAACGAAATCACTGTGAACCTGGAAGATGTAGTAGGCCAGATTGACAAACTAAAGAGTAGCAAATCACCTGGACCAGATGGTATGCATCCTAGAGTACTGAAGGAACTAAAAAATGAAATTTCTGATCTATTAGTTAAAATGTGTAACCTATCATTAAAATCAATCATTGTACCTGAAGACTGGAGGGTGGCCAATGTAACCCCAATATTTAAAAAAGGTTCCAGAGGTGATCCGGGTAACTGTAGACCAGTGAGCCTGACTTCAGTGCCGGGAAAATAGTGGAAACTATTCTCAAGATCAAAATTGTAGAGCATATAGAAAGACATGATTTAATGGAACATAGTCAACATGGATTTACCCAAGGGAAGTATTGCCTAACAAATCTGCTTCATTTTTTTGAAGGGGTTAATAAATATGTTTATAAAGGTGAACCGGTAGATATAGTGTATTTGTTTTTTCAGAAGGCATTTGGCAAAGTCCCTCATGAGAGGCTTCTACGAAAACTAAAAAGTCATGGGATAGGAGGTGATGTCCTTTTGTGGATTACAAACTGGTTAAAAGACAGGAAACAGAGAGTAGGATTAAATGGTCAATTTTCTCAGTGGAAAAGGGTAAACAGTGGAGTGCCTCAGGGATCTGTACTTGGACTGGTGGTTTTCAATATATATATATATATATATAAATGATCTGGAAAGGAATATGACGGGTGAGGTTATTAAATTTGCGGATAATACAAAATTATTCAGAGTAGTTAAATCACAAGTGGACTGTGATACATTACAAGAGGACCTTGCAAGACTGGAAGATTGGGCATCCAAATGGCAGATGAAATTTAATGTGAATAAGTGCAAGGTGTTGCATATAGGGAAAAATAACCCTTGCTGTAGTTACACGATGTTAGTTTCCATATTAGGAGCTACCACCCAGGAAAAAGATCTAGGCATCATAGTGGATAATACTTTAAAATCATCAGCTCAGTGTGCTGCAGCAGTCAAAAAAGCAAACAGAATGTTAGGAATTATTAGGAAGGGAATGGTTAATAAAACGGAAAATGTCATAATGCCTCTATATCGCTCCATGGTGAGACTGCACCTTGAATACTGTGTACCATTCTGGTCGCCACATCTCAAAAAAGATGCGATGGAGAAGGTACAGTGAAGGGCAACCAAAATGATAAAGGGGATGGAACAGCTCCCCTATGAGGAAAGGCTGAAGAGGTTAGGGCTGAGGGAGAAGAGATGGCTGAGGGGGGATATTTTAGAGGTCTTTAAGATCATGAGAGGTCTTGAACGAGTAGATGTGACTCGGTTATTTACACTTTCGAATAATAAAAGAACTTTGGGGCATTCCATGAAGTTAACAAGTAGCACATTTAAGACTAATCAGAGAAAATTCTTTTTCACTCAATGCACAGTAGAGCTCTGGAATTTGTTGCCAGAGGATGTGATTGGTGCAGCTAGTGTAGCTGGGTTCAAAAAAGGTTTGGATAAGTTCTTGGAGGAGAAGTCCATTAACGGCTATTAATCAAGTTTACTTAGGGAATAGCCACTGCTATTAATTGCATCAGTAGCATGGGATCTTCTTAGTGTTTGGGTAATTGCCAGGTTCTTGTGGCCTGGTTTGGCCTCTGTTGGAAACAGGATGCTGGGCTTGATGGACCCTTGGTCTGACCCAGCATGGCAATTTCTTATGTTCTTATGTTCTTATATCCTACATCATACAGTTTATTATTGGTGAACGGGTGGTGTTAACACCGGATGTAGTCCTTTTGAACTTACCTCTAGGGGTTACCTCTGTTAAGGAGGGAACAGCACATTTAAACATACTTGCAGCACTACTTTGGTGGTCCAATATTTTATCTACGGAGTCGAATGTCCGGGGGAGACTGTCCAGATTATGCCAATTTCTTGAACAGGCTACAACAGGCAGGTCTATGGGAATGCGCTCAAAGCAACCCTGGTATCCTATATGGGTATGGTTGCAAAAGAACAATGTGGGGACACTAGATGCAGCGAGTCTGACCTAACTACAAGTATTATCGGTGTAGTTCCTTCTCTTACCAGTGGTGATCATAGTGTTTTTTAGAAGTCATGTAGCTTGTGATTCTTCTTGCATTTACTATTTTCTTCCAGCGCTACTAGGGGGGGGGGGGAGGATGGGGGGGGGGAAGGGGTAATAAAACTCAAATCTGTTGAGAATGAATGCACCCTTTATTATGTACCTGTTGTTTAAACATTGTTTTTTATTGTTATTCATATCAAGTGTTGGTGTCTACAATTTCAATAAAATTACAAATTAAAAAAACCCAAAAACATGAATCTTTGTTATTACCTAATTAAACATCATAGCCTCCATATCACCACCCCTGCATCATGCCATCACAATTCACATTACTTTTCAACCATCCAGCTTTCCTCACCCAAGTTCAGTATTCAGAGTCCAATGTCACACCAAGTGGCACTCAATGGGGCATGAACTTCGGCAACAGCCCAGCAGGGGGCAGCCTTCCTAGGGGTCTTCTCCCTTTAAGGGCTTTCTAGACCCATGTGATAACGTCACACTAGGACGGTGATGTGACCCAATGCCATTCAGCTTTTCCAACAGCAGATTGAGATCTTTTCTCACAAGTAAACTTGGGGATAAAGTGCTTTATGCAGATCAGTAGGGGTGTGCATTCGGCCCTACGTATTGGCAATCCGCAACTGATGTGCCAATAGTCGTTGTATTCTTGGGGAAGCGAAACGTTTCACGATTCCCCACGAATACAACAAATTTTCGCCGAATTATTCGGCCGCCAATTTAAACACCCCCCCCCCACCCTCCTGACCACCCCAAGACTTACCAAAACTCCCTGGTGGTCCAGCGGGGGGTCCGGCACCCATCCCCTGCACTCTCACACCCTCGATACCACTTCAAAATGATGCCGGATAGCCTTTGACCTACTATGTCACAGGGACTACCGGTGCCATTGGTCAGCCCCTGTCACATGGTAGGAGCACAAGATGGTGCCGATGGCCATGTGACAGGGGCTGACCAATGGCACTGGTAACCCCTGAGACATAGTAGGTCAAAGGCTATCCGGCACCATTTTGAAGTGGTATCGAGGGTGTGAGAGTGCAGGGGATGGGTCCCGGACCCCCCGCTAGACTACCAGGGAGCTTTGGTAAGTCTTGGGCCGGTCAGGAGGGTGGGGGGTTGTAGTAAATTTTAATTTTAGCCGGGTAACGAATAGGATTAGACGTATAACTGTATCAGGGCGCCATACGGACGTATGCAACGTATCTGCCCCCCGACGAATACGTATCCTGAATGCAACGTATGGTGTCCCTCTGCACATCCCTACAGATCAGTATAGCAGCAGGCAGAATGTCATCTTGTGAAGTGATATTATATGTGTTTATTGTATATTTTGGCCGGGTGGGAGGTCTGGGTAAATTGGGGGGAGTTCAGGCTGAAGAAGTAGGAGGGTCTCAATGATCTGGAAAAATACTGGGTGAACTGCTAAAGCTTGTAAATTGGTAAAACTGGTAATTGCACTTACATGCACATGGTTTAAAAAATTCACCAATTTACATGCGTAAATCCAGATTTACGCGAGCAAGTTTCACTTTATTTTTCAAGAGTAAAATATGTGTGCGCATATTTTTAAAATAGGTAGGAAATGTATGCATGTTCAATGCATTGAAATACTCGCTTTCAATATATTGCATGTATTCGTGCATAAGCAAACAGATGCGCATATGTTGCAATGTAAAAATACATGAATTTTATATACACACATATGTGATAAACGTGGGTTATAAAATACTATGGTAAAACTACACTAGACCATTTACTCGTGTATATGCTACTGCACGCACTTGTATGAAAGCTTTTCTCACTGGTTTCAGGTACTATCTTTTACTTGTTTGTACTCTGTCAGCCACCTACATCTCAGTCATGGTCTCAGTCATGGACTGTAACATTCATTTTATACATTTACATTGTCTCAGTATATTGAAAAATACATTCATGATGACTGTCAAGCAGGGCCCATAATCCCAATATCTGTAGAAAGCCTAATTAGCATATATGGCAAATTCTCCTAAATTTCCATGCTATTACTCTCTGAAGAAAGCATCACAGAATGATATTCCCAGTAAACAGATCTGGTGAAATACAAAACCTCTCCTCAAATACAGTATAATATAGATATTAGAGAAAAAACAATGTGCTATATGTTTCAAATTCCATCTTGTTAGTGTGCACGTATACAGTATTCCAGTTTGCTTTTGAAACTACTAAAACTACTAGAAACTCTTAAAATTAGTAAAGAGTAAAGCAGAAATAAATAATTATTGCACAAGAGTAAAGCAGAAATGAATAACTATTGCACAATAATTCTGACATCCCACCTGTTTGTTTATTCAAAATTAAATTAAAAAGCAAAGCTGTCTCAGTGCAATAGGAGATCCAGCAGATGGCGTTCTCGCAACTCTTTCCATTCTCTTACAAGAAAAATATTCAGAAGTTAGATTGTGAAAGCCAGATGCATATGAGTGTTAACAAATTAACTGAGTATAATTTAAATTTCTGAATACTGTGATCAGTCAACAGAGAAGCCAAACGATCCCTTAATAGTAGGGACAATGCTACTTAAAAAAAAGTAAGGAGACTTTCTGTGAAGTTTTCACTAGAGATTAGGTACTAACTGCCCTGGTTTCTCCCTGCAATGGACTATCCCTCATCAGCAACCCCTATAAAATATTACATCTATGAGGAAGCTCTGATATTCTACTAGAGAAGTAAAGCTCAGATGAAAGATACTGTCCAAGAGCTTTCAGAGCTCAATTTGCTGGAGTTACCATCAATTATATTTAACATCATGTATAGCTCTCCAACACTAAATATAAGATGCTAGACACAACAGAGACTCCGACAGATGGCAGAATCCTGGAGCTAAATATGCTGGAGAGTTCAGGAGCAGAGGCTAAAATCTCTGGTACCAAAGTGAGATGTGAAAGCATAGGTTCAGGTAAAACAGTAAGAAATAGAGATGGGCAGTGATTTTTGTTTGTTCCTTTTTGTTTTTAAAATGGTTTGTAGTTTATTTTTCTTTCATATTTCTCCAGCCTTTGCAGTTAGTGTGTACTAGTAATGATTGGTGCATACCTACCTACATGTACAGCATCGTGAATGCCATTATGAAAATGCATGTAGTTTTGTATTGTGCGAGTGACCTGACCAGATGTGCAGCCAGCAGTGCACTGCACCACTTGAGAGAGAGAGACAAAGAGGAACATTCGGCAATCAGCACAGCAGCAGCCAGCAGTGCAGCTACTGGGTAGAGTTTGCAGATGAGCCTCCTGGTCCTCTTCTGCTGCAAGTGGTGTGGAGCCTCTGGAAGCTGGGGCTGTGGAACTCAAAGGCTGGATCGCTCGCTGTGACCTCTAGAGTCGTCTTCTGGGGGCTGCTGGGAAGAATATGCAGATGAGTCTTCCAGTTCTCTATATGAAACCCTAATGCAACCACACCTTGAGTAGTGTGTGCTTTTCTGGTTGTCCCCCATCTCAGAAAAGATATAGCAGAACTAGAAAAGGTACGGAGAAGGGCAGCCAGAATAATGAAGGGGATGAAATGGTCCCCATATGAGTAAGGGCTAAGTGGTTAGGTAGCAGATTTAAAACAAATTGGAGAAAGTATCTTTTCACTCACAACACAATTAAACTGTGGAATTTGTTGTCAGAGTATGTGGTGAAAGCAATTAGCAGGGGTTTGTACATGTTCCTAGAGGAAAAGTCCATAAGACACTATTAGTCATGTAGATTTAGGGAAGCCACTGGTTATCCCTGGTGATGAGCAAGAAAGAATGGATTTCTTCTTTATAATCCTGCCAGGTACTTGTGACCAGGAATGGCCACTGTTGCAGACAGGATACTGGGCTTGATATAGAGCCTTGGACTGACCCAGTATGGCAGTTGGCATATTCTTATGTAGAGCTCTTTCCACTACGTGGTAATTCCGGACCCTTTTCAACAGGATGTCTTAGCTGCACCTGAACTTTTACTGCACAGACCTTGTAGGTCATTTTCAGGTAGCTTCTCTTTCAGGCCGATACAGTACAGTACGCTCCAATGGAGCGCACTGTTAGCTTGCTCTTGGACATGCGTTTTCCTTTACCCCTTATTCAGTAAGGGGAGGAAAACACGCGCCCAACCCGTGGCACCTAATAGCACCCTCAACATGCAAATGCATGTTGATAGCCCTATTAGGTATGCGAGCAGGATACAGAAAGTAAAATGTGCAGCCAAGCCACACATTTTACTTTCAGAAATTAGCGCCGACCCAAAGGTAGGCGCTAATTTCTTCCGGCACCGGGAAAGTGCACAGAAAAGCAGTGAAAACTGTTCCGTGCACCCTCCGACTTAATATCATGGCGATATTAAGTCGGAGGTCCCGAAGAGTAAAAAAAGTTTAAAAAAATAAAAAAAATTTTAATTCGGCCCGGGCTGTCGGGCCGAAAACCGGATGCTCAATTTTGCCGGCGTCCGGTTTCCGAGCCTGTGGCTGTCAGCGGGCTCGAGAACCGACACCGGCAAAATTGAGCGTCGGCTGTCAAACTCGCTGACAGCCGCCGCTCCTGTCAAAAACCGCCGCTCCTGTCAAAAACCACCGGGCCTAATTTAAATACAGAATCGCGCGCACCAGCAAGTGGCTGGTGCGCGCGCCGGGAGAGCGGGTGTTCGCCCGCTCTCCCGCGGACTTTACTGTATCGGCCTGTTTGAAAGTTAACTAGCATATTGTATGCACATATATAAGGCATAAGTGCTTTTATTTTTCTTTATTTTCTATTCTGCCATTCCAAAATAAGCGCAAAGCACCCTTGGGGAGGGAGTAGTGACTAATTCCAGCTATGGTGACCAAGAGGTGTTAAAGGTGTTCCTGCAGAGTAAACAGGTTTACACCAGTGTTCTCTCAGCCCTGAACCCACCCAGTCTAGTCTCCTGGAGGTCGTGATGGAAGCAGCGATGAAAATAGAAGAATAGAAATGTAAAATAATATCTTTATAGTCATTTAAGCATTTTATTGCAGTAAATTAATTAAAACATGCTGCCTTCCAGAAGAGAAAAATATATTAAAACAGTACTTTTCAATCAAGATTATGGTTAAAGGTCTGGAGATTCTTATGACAAATGTTAATGCCAAGATGTATGCAGGTTGTATTCAAGAATTGTGACAGTTATTTAGCTGTTTGTGTAGTGCTTTTCAGAATTCCTCTGTTCCCCACCACGGGACCGTGTTTTGACGTGGCTTCATTGGGAGGAACAATGCTGTGAAATAAAATAAATGTTAAGAAGCATTTAAATAGACCAGACAAACAGTTGGAAAAACAGACCAAAAATGGCTTCAACCTTAATTTAACAGTTTTCCTCTAACCTTTTGTTTCTTTTCTCCTTCTAGGCTTGCAAATAATGTGCCAATATCTGATAAGTATGTTCTAGTTTTCTTTGCCTTTATTTTTGTTTATAATATCTCTCACTGTGGTAATGACAATTGATTCTTTGTTCTTTGTTGATGATATTACATACATAGAACAAGTTTTATTGTATGATGTGGGCTCTATGTTCCTTAAATAAATAAATAAATACATACATACATAAACCAACTGTTCATAAACTCTTACATAACCTTCAAATGACAACCTAAAAAGAATCCTTCAAGAAAAATTATCTTTCCAAATCTTGGATTAACGAGTACGAACAACAAGGAAACAAAAGAAAAAAAATAGGTGAATCTCAGGCTTTCCCCAGGAGGATGGGGTATTTATTAATTTATTTGATTTATATTCCACCTTTTGGCACTTCAAAGTAGATTACATTCAGCTACATTCAGGTACCGTAGGTATTATGCAATCCCCAAACAGCTTAAAATTTATAGGCCCAATTTGCTATGTTCTTATCCCATAGATACAAAATGGAAACAATGAGTTATTAAATCAGGCCCCAAGTTTGTACTTGAGGAAATGGAAGATGACGAGACTTGCTCCACATTGCAAGGAGCAACAGTGGAACCCTAGCTTCCCTGATAGCCCTCTGCTCTAACCAAGGATTACAGAGTAGGCTCAAACATCCTGGGAGGGTCCTTGTGCAGTGGCCCTAGTGTTCCCTTGTTTATGCAGGACAGAGGGACAGAGGGAGCCTGTGTGGGTTCAAAATCTGGGACTGGCGATAGAGTGGAAGGGGTTGAGCCTAGAGGTGGAGGGGAGAGATACTGGCAGGTGGAGGAGTTGGGGCCTGAGAGGGCAAAGTGGCCAGGGGAGTAGGGAGAACGAGTGAAGGGACAGTCTTACAGAGAATGTTTAGGGAAATTCTGCTCAAAATATTTTAAATTCTGCATCTCTAAGTAATACATTTTTTCTGTATTAATTTAAAATGTAATTACTTAAAGACTCAAATAAAGTACTCTAATCACTTGAGGTACACTGCAAAAATAGCAGAATGTAACGTCATTTCTACCCTTACCCACAAAATTTTATAACATAAATTGTCATGTAAATTGTGTTATTTTGACCAATATAATGTTTGCAGAATTCTGCAGAATTTGAAGTTTTTGTGCAGAGAAATTTAAATTTTTTTGCGCAGAATTCCCCCAGGAATGATGCAGTGCTGTAAGTAAAGGGAGTACACTGTTTTGAAGGGAAGACAGTCTACTGTTTTGTGTTGTGAAGTGATAATAAAGATAAGTCTTTTAAGAAAGGCTGGAGTCAAACTAGTTTTGTTTCCATGCCTGTAGGAATTACCGATCATTCCCACATATGGTGTCATGCATGGGATTTTTTATAAAGCTTTGAACAAAAAATAATCCCAGCCTTCAAGAAGGTGTCTGTTTGGAGTACAGAAAGAGTTGTGAAGAGGATCTATGGTTCTAAATGTAGTACAGAACACAGGGGTCTGTGGCTCTAAAGCAAAGAACAGAGCGCAGGGGTACACCCAGAGCATGGTAGCTTGTAAAAGGGTGTGGCTCTGAAGCTGTACTGAGGAAAAAAATCCCCAAAGTTTAAAAGTTTCAGGTAGAGAGGAACCGGTGAGTGGGCCTGGTTGCAACAACAGCCAGGAAGTGGTAGGTTTGTACCAGGTAATGGGAGAAGCCTGGTTGGAGATAGATAGGGAATTAAAAGTGATTTAGTTATTGCTGGCTATGTAGGCTTTTTTTTTTTTTTTTTACTTTTTTTGCTTTGAAAAAAGAAAAAGTGGAGGAAACACTGGTGCAGCAGGACTATACTGAAAAGGGTGTGGCCCTGGAAAAGCTGCCAGAATGGGTTGTGAGTGCAGTGAATGGAAAAAGGGCAGGGCCCTATTCTGGCAAACAAGCCACTCTGCAGGGAACATGTCCAGCCATAAATAAATCTGAGGGCTGATACAATAAATTTGCATAGAAAGCGAAAGCTGAACAGTCAGCACCCACTTTCTTAACATGCCCCAGGCACCCCCAAGGAAGGCGCCATGCAATATTTAAATTAGGGGGTCGTGTTAGCAAGGAGGTGATAGGGTCGGTTTTCGTGACTCGGCCATCCGCCGGCAAGGAAAACCGACACCAGTAGTCCCAGCATCGGTTTTCCTTACCGGCAGATGGAAGTCACGAAAATCGAGGCTGGGTTTATCGGCGTTGGTTTTCGTGACTCGGCCATCCGCCGGTAAGGAAAACCGATGCCAAGAAACTCAGTGTTGGTTTTCGTAATGGCTGTCCACCAGTAAGGAAAACATGCTGAGAGTTCAGGAAGCGAACATTTGTCAGTCGAGCATTCGTTTCCTGAACCCGACTGTCTATATTTTTTAAAGTTTTTTTGTTACTTTAATTTTTCATTCTACTTAATATCACAACAATATTAAGTAGGAGGCAGTACAGAAAAGCAGTTTTTTCTGCTTTTCTGTACTTGTTTTAGATGCGTTCAGCTATTAACGCCCTCTCCAGGCAGGTGTTAATAGATGAAAGTTAAATGAACATCCGAGATGCACATTTTTTTTTGCATCAGGAGTGAATGCCTAATAGCCTCATTCACATATATTGCATGTGATGAGCGCTATTAGATTCACTCCGTGTTGGACGCACGTCTGACTGTGGGTTGACAGTGCACTCCACTGAGTGCACTGTATTGCATCAGCCCCCTGGAGGTGAGCCAGGGTACTGCAGCACCAGAATGCAGCAGTCTGAAAGCTTGACTAAAGAAAGCTGGCGTTACTGCAGAGGCTTCTTGACATAGCAAAGGAAAAAAAGAACCTGGAAGCAGACCAGGCTCTTATTGATTCCTGTTTAGAGAGGAATGTTTGTGGTTGGGGAACTCAGAAAGCAACCGCAGAGAACTCAGTGGAAGCCTAGCAGCTGAGTGGTGCTTCAGATGGTCCTAAGGAAGGCCCAAAATCTACCAGGAGTCCAGAGACTGCTCCTGTAAGAGGTCCTGAGAAGGGGGTGGTGAAGAACCCTGAGAGAGGGGTCACAGAGAGCCCTGGAGAAGGCAACACAGAATGCCCAGGAGGAGAAGAAGATATTGAGATGTTGGAAGTTGGCACTACAGGAGGTCCCAAGGAAGTCACTGTAGGGTGTCCAAACTCTACTGAGAGTCTAGAGGTAACTCCCATGAGAAGCTCAGAGATAGAAGGCATGAAAAGACAAGCAAGGAGAGTCCAGAGGGTGGTGCTGTGGAGACTCCAGTGAGTGAGGCTGCAGAGAAGCCAGCAACTGGCATGGGCAAGTAGCCAGAGTGTACAGAGCTGAAACTGTGGAGAGCCCAGAGGGAGGCGCTGCAGAGTTTACAGATGAGGAAACTGCAGAGAGCTCAGGGGGATGCGCTGCGAAGAATCAGGAGCAAGACTCCACAGAGAGCCCAGAGGATGGTGCTGTGGATACTCCAGCAACTGGAGTATCCTCCACTTTTTCTTTTTTCAAGGCAAAAAAAGTAAAAAAAAAAAGCCTACATAGCCAGCAATAACTAAATCACTTTTCATTCCCTATCTACATTTACTTACCTTAGTCTATGTGCCTATTTGTAAACCGTTGCGATGGTATATAACTTAGCGACGGTATAGAAAAGTTTTTAAATAAATAAATAAAATAAAAATGATACAAAGGAGTGAAGGAGGGGCTCTATATCAGAGATACCAGATGCCAGGATGTGGGCACAGCTGGTTATATAGGAACCAGTGTTAGTGGCCCCCTAGTCAGTTCATAAAGCTCTATCAGGATAGAATTCAAACCTTGAGCCAGCAAAGGACTTAGTTAAAGGCCTGGGGATGTGCACTGTGTGAACAGTACACTGGGTGGTGGTCGTGATGCTGTTGAGGGTAACCCTAGGAGATGGGGTGAGCATGTCACTAGGCCCCCATTCCCAAGCATAGCTGGTGGGAAGCAAAAGGAAGGGGAATGGGATATCTTGGACTCTCTTGGATGGGATCCAGTAGGGAGTAGGGATGCCTGGCCCAACAGGTCCAATCTAAGGGGAGGGGTACATGAGGCAGTGTCCTTAGTGTTCCCATATTTTCCTGTGCAGAACCAGACTAGATGCCTAGTCCACCTTAAATCTACTAAGGAGAGTATGCTGTAAGGGTGGGATCCTGCAGGGCAGGTAGGGCTCAGAGGGTATAACCAGAGACTGGGGAATAAGAGCTGGGATCCAGGTGGTGATAACCAGACAAGGCCCAGGTCTCCAGGACGAAGGCAGCTCCTGTAACGTAACACTGAGCTGAGACAAAGCAGAGCTGTAAGTAGAGGCACACTGTTCTGAAGGGAAGACATACAAACATAGAAAATGACATCAGAAAAGGACCAAATGGTCCATCCAGTCTGCCCAGGAAGGTTATGGGAGCATCTGCTGCACCTTACTTAGTTTCCCAAACCGCCAAAGTCAGGACCCTTGTTGGTTGCTGTCTGAGTCCAATTCCCTATTACCTCTTGCTGTTGAAGCAGAGACCAATGTGGGAGTTGCATCCATAGTATCAAGCATGTTGGTTAAGGGTAGTAACTGTCACACCAGCAAGTTACTCCCATGCTTATTTGTTTTCCCCCCAATGCTTATTTGTTTTCCCAGATCGTAAAATTCAAGGTCCTTGTTGGTTGCTTTCTGAATCTAATTCCCCTTTTCCCCTTTTCCCCTTTTTCCTCTTTTTTCCCTGCCATAAAAGCAGTATAAAGGCTTATTGGTTAAGGGTAGTAACCACCACACCAGCAAGTTACCTCCATGAACTCTTTTCTTCATTTCCATCCTTTAGCTTTTAGGGATCCACAGTGTTTATCCCATGGCCTGTTGAAATCTTTCACTGGTTTTGTCTTTACCACCTCCTCCGAAGGGCATTCCAGGCATTCACCACACTCTCCGTGAAGAAATATTTCCTGACATTGGTTCTGAGTCGTCCTCCCTGGAGTTTTATTACATAATCCCTAGTTCTACTGATTTCTTTCCAATGGAAAAGTTTTGTCAATTGTGCATCATTAAAACATTTCAGGTATGTGAAGGTCTGTATCATATCTCCCCTACACCTCCTTCAGATAACTTAAAGGTTTTAATAATGCACAATCGACAAACCTTTTCCATTGGAAAGAAATCAGTACAACTAGGGAACATGTAATGAAACTCCAGGGAGGACGACTCAGAACCAATGTCAGGAAATATTTCTTCACACTAACTTCTGCTTATTAGCTGCCTTACTGACTGACTATTTAGAAATAAACACACTAACTTCTGTTTATTAGCTGCCTTACTGACCATTAAAAGCACAAATACACTAAATAATATACCCTAATAGTTTACTTCTCCCCAATTCTTAAAAAAAAATTCCCAAGCAAAACATATTGATTCCTTTCAGCCATCAGCAAGGAGATTCTCTCCTCTCAGTAAACCTGATTATCTTTCAAGTGCATAGCTTGTACTTCTTGATCCATGGTTGCTCTGCTTTCCATGTGATCAGGCTGATGTCTCATTCCTTCCCTAGGATCATCTGTATTTTCACAAATAGTCACAATCACTTTGACTTTCTTTAGCATCATTCCTGGACTTTCAGATACTTGGTAGAAGGAAATATCTACGGATACTTAGATCTTTTAAGTACAGCCACCAGATGTTACCTGCTTTCTGGACTCAGCCATAGTAGCAAAACAGGTGATATTAAAATGATCACAAGTGATAGAAGATTAATGGTAGTACCATTCAGGTTTTACAACTGCAGGGAGTTAATCTCACATAACCACACTTGAAGTTCTTTAAATATCAGCTCTGATACCAGAATCACAAAAGTGCTCCAAGCAATCTGAAATGATTCTGAAATCTCTTCAAGGACCCAGTAGAAGTCAGGAATAAAGAAATGATGCTGTTGTGGTCAAATGCATAGATGCTTTCCATTCTCTGTTTCAACACTGTGACTGTCTCCTCATACTGTACAGAATTACTATTTTGGGTTGTGCTATGATATAATGATGGCTATAAGGCTCAGTGTCAAAAAAGATTACCGATTAATTATCTATGATGACAGCCAGTTCACAGTATTCACTCAACAGCACTGACCCCAAACCTGGGATCGCGATTGGTGACACCAGCAATCAGTGATTCTACTGGAGGAATCACACATTCAATAATTTCAGTTTGAAATTCAAATATGGAAATTTCTGCTTTCAATGACCTTATAGGAATCACAAAGTTACATGTTTTACTTTGATACTGCAAAAATTGAAGGCTTTGCTCAGAACCCCACAACAGTGCACCTGCTCTTGTTCTGGCGAACATGGTGTACGTGCTCCTCATGGTTTTCATGAATGGCAGTAATGGCGTAGCAATCTAAGTACATGATGATGTCAGCGCTCTATGCACACGCTTACAATTGGTCAGCGAAACCAAGACCACTTTCACATGCAGTGTGTGAGCTTCTTTGTGCAGACTTCAGGTGCTTTTGCTTCCTCTCCAGTCTGAGTGGTGGGAGTGATGGCTATATTCGCAAAACTACTCAGTTTGCAGAGATGCAGCGGTTGGACACAAGTGCAGTGATTTTGATCAAAAACAGTCAAACGCACACTTTCTTCACAAAATTGAATAAAGGCAATGCCCTGCAATGCCTCTGTTAGGGTTCCAGAATAACAGCTCCAGAGACCATATTTCACATTTGTATTTAGATTGATACTGTCACTATATCACAAGATATATATCCAGGGTTTCCTTTCAACATTTTCACATTGCTCTTAGATTTTTACTTTTAAGGTTTTTGTACACAGCACTGATAATCACCACTTAAAAGAATAATTAAAGCACCACTCAATGACACACACGTCAAAGTATTTGATGATTTTCAACATTTTTTTTTACCGATAGGTACAAATGATGATTTAAAGTTTTTATAGCTGTTACTTCTTTTTCAAGTTGTTAGAAGTGCTTTTAATAAGTTTGCAACTTCTTACAGTCTTTCTTAAGTTCCAATGTTTCTCCAATTTAATTAATTCTTTTATTTACTTGATTTCTTCCCTCCCAATGGATCGTGGGCAAAGCTTTTGTGCTTCCTTCCCAATTTGGTTGATCAAAGGTGCACTTTAAAGGTTTTAATCATTTATCTCCTACCTCCTCTAACATCTTCAGCAGATGTTAGTGGGCCAATGAGGTCATCCATCTCCTCTCCTTCCCTTTCTCCTTTTTCTTCTAGATTTGGTTCCTTGGGCTTTCACCCATATGCGTCCTCTACAGAAAGTTTTGCTATCCTGCTGGAAGCCAGTTTCAGAGGAGTTTCAGACTCCTTTGCCACTCTCGGACTTTACCATCTCCAGTCTTCAGTGGTGGCTGTCGCTCAACCGCCTGCTAAGGGGGGGGTTTGCCCCTGGAGACCCCTCAGTGGATAATTGTTACCACAGACGCCAGTCTCTCTGGCTGGGGAGTGGTCTGTCAGGCTCAGTCAGCATAAGGACAATAGGGATGTGAATCGTTTTTATATTGGGTAAAAAAAGAAACAATCACTTTTGCCCCCAAATTTTTGTAAAAATCGTTTTTCAGGTTAGTGCGCGCTAACTCATATTAGCGCACACTAACAAAAAACCGTTTATTTTTGTTATTTTTTTGTTACTTTTTGCTATTTTTGTTAGTGCGCGCTAACATGAGTTAGCGCGCACTAACCTGAAAAATGATTTTTCACTAAAAAAAAAACCAGGGATCCGCGGGAAAATGAGATTTTCCCGCGGCCAGACAAACCCGAAAGCGAGAATGATCGGGCACCCGATTCACATCCCTAAAGGACAATGGTTCCCGGCTCAATCTCAATGGCACATCCATCACCTGGAAACTCGAGCAGTTCACTTGGGTTGAAGAGGTTTCTACCCTTGATCCGTCACAAGGCTGTTTGGGTTCTGTCCGACAATGCCACCACAGTAGCTTACATCAATCGCCAAGGCAGAACCAGGAGTCGTCCTGTGGCCCTAGAAGCAAGCAGATTGTTGTCCTTGGTGGAGCGTCATCTGGCTCGACTGGCAGCCTCCCACATTGCCAGGGAGGAAAACATCCAAGTGGATTTCTTAAGTTGTCAACGCTTAGAACCCGGAGAGTGGGAGTTGTCAGAAGAAGCGATGGCACTTCTCATACGCCACTGGGGCACTCCCCACCTAGACCTAATGGCCACTCAGAATGAGAAAGCTCCCCGATTCTTCAGTCACAGAAGGGAGCACAGATCAGAAGGTGTAGATGCCTTGGTGCTACCCTGGCCCCACGATGTTCTTCTTTACGTGTTCCCACTTTGGCCTCTGGAGAAGACGATCAGAAGAATAGAACTCCACACGGGACCGATCATTCTCATGGCACTAGAATGGCCCCGGAGACCATGGTTCGTGGATCTAGTAAACCTCGCGATGGAGGGTCCCCTCTGCCTTGCTCACCTCCCAAACCTTCTACGACAAGGTCCCATATACTTCGATCAGGTGGATTTCTTTTGTCTAGCGGCCTGGCTTTTGAGCGGTGAAGACTGAGGAAGAAAGGTTATAGGGAGGAAGTTATTTCCACTCTGTTGTGTGCTCGTAAGACATCTTTCTCCTTCACTTACATCCGCGTCTGGAGAGTGTTTGACGCCTGGTGTGAGGACTTAGGAATCCCGGCACGCCGTGCCCGACTAACCCAAGTCCTCTCTTTTCTTCAGAATGGCCTCACTATGGGTTTGTCTTTCAACTCTCTTTGCATCCAAGTCTTGGCGCTTGGTTCCTTCTTAGGACTGGTTGATGGTTACACTTTGTGGCCTACCCTGATGTCATTTGTTTCCTCAAGGGGCAAAGCATTTAAACCTACCGGTCTGGGCTACATGTCTGTCATGGAGTCTCAACTTGGTGCTTCGGGTTCTATGCAAGGCACCCTTCAAACCCCTCAAGCAGGCCACTCTCAATTTGGCTCAAGACTGTTTTTCTAGTCTCTATTTCCTCAGCCAGGAGAGTGTACGAGCTCCAAGCCTTGTCTTGTAGAGAGCAGTTTCTTCGCTTCTCTGAATCAGTGGTCTCACTCAAGACAGTACCATCTTTTTTTACCAAAGGTTGTGTCCTCCTCTCACGTAAACCAGTCAGTGGAGCTGCCTGCTTTTTCTCCAGAGAAGAGTGAGGTCACTCACTGCAGAGACTTAAGGCACTTGGATGTTAAACGCGTCTTGCTGCGATACTTAGAAATCATGAACGAGTTTTGTGTCTCAGACCATCTCTTTCTCTTGTGGAATGAACCCAATAGAGAGAATAAAGCATCCAAAGCTACCATAGTTCGCTGGCTAAAAGAAGAGATTGCTTTGGCTTATATTTGTTGGGGCCGGCAAGTCCCGAAAGGTCTAAAAGCTCATTTACTCCGATTGCAGGCTACCTCCTGGATGGAGAGCCAGTCTGTCTTCTCACAAGTGATATACAGTAGGGATGTGAATCGTTTTAGGACGATTAAAATTATCGTCCGATAATTTTAATATCGTCTTAAACCGTTATGGAACACAATACAATAGAGATTCTAACGATTTATCGTTATAAATCGTTAGAATCGTGAGCCGGCACACTAAAACCCGCTAAAACCCACCCCCGACCCTTTAAATTAAATCCCCCACCCTCCCGAACCCCCCCCAAATAACAAACATTTCCTTGCCAAATCCTACCTCCTTCAATCCCCCACCCTCCCGAACCCCCCTCCCCCAAATGACTTAAATTACCTGGGGGTCCGGAACGGCAGCGGTCCGGAACGGGCTCCTGCTACTGAATCTTGTTGTCTTCGGCCGGCGCCATTTTCCAAAATGGCGCCGAAAAATGGCGGCGGCCATAGACCAACAGGATTCGACGGCAGGAGGTCCTTCCGGACCCCCGCTGGACTTTTGGCAAGTCTTGTGGGGGTCAGGAGGCCCCCCCCAAGCTGGCCAAAAGTTCCTGGAGGTCCAGCGGGGGTCAGGGAGCGATTTCCCGCCGCAAATCGTTTTCCGTACGGAAAATGGCGCCGGCAGGAGATCGACTGCAGGAGGTCGTTCAGCGAGGGTTGCGCCTCGCTGAACGACCTCCTGCCGGCGCCATTTTCCGTACGGAAAACGATTCGCGGCGGGAAATCGCTCCCTGACCCCCGCTGGACCTCCAGGAACTTTTGGCCAGCTTGGGGGGGGGGGCCTCCTGACCCCCACAAGACTTGCCAAAAGTCCAGCGGGGGTCCGGAAGGACCTCCTGCCGTCGAATCCTGTTGGTCTATGGCCGCCGCCATTTTTCGGCGCCATTTTGGAAAATGGCGCCGGCCGAAGACAACAAGATTCAGTAGCAGGAGCCCGTTCCGGACCGCTGCCGTTCCGGACCCCCAGGTAATTTAAGTCATTTGGGGGGGGGGGTTCGGGAGGGTGGGGGATTTAATTTAAAGGGTCGGGTGTGGGTTTTAGCGGGTTTTAACGATTTTAACGATATATCACGATATTTTACCCCCCCAAATGGCAACAATACGATTCCCTCCCCCTCCCAGCCGAAATCGATCGTTAAGACGATCGAGGACACGATTCACATCTCTAATATACAGAGCAGCCACTTGGAAATTGCTTCACACCTTTGCTCGTCATTATTGCCTTGATGTGCAGGCACAGTTTTTGGTTCCTTTGGCAGACAGGTTCTTTGAGCTGGACTGTCTGGGTCCCACCCTACTTAGGGAAGCTTTGGTACAGCCCACTGTGTGGACTGATCCGGGTACATACAGGGAAAGGAAAATTGGTCCTTCCCTGCTAATTTTCGTTCCTGTAGTATCACGGATTACAGACTCCCACCCTTATTGGAGGGATTCTGTTCTTCTCTTTTCTATCTATTTTCAGATCAGCTGATCAGCCGCTCGAAGATGTTCTATTTGAAGATACTAATATTTAAAGGGCACCGGAAGTAACTGCTATATAAGAATGATTACTCAAGTATATTTACTTTAAATTTCCAGTTCCAATTTATGGTTTTAAACATTTACTTGCTTGATCTTGTTTCTAGTTAAGATGATGGTTTAAGGTTCCATTTTTCTGCTTTGACATTTATACTGAAGGGACGCAGGGGGAGCCTGTCCTAATACAGGATACCCTTCGAGTTCTTCTCTGACTCCATCTGCTGGCAAGGAGGCACAACCCACTGTCTGGAGTGATCCATGGTACTACAGGAATGAAAATTAGCAGGTAAAGACCAATATTCCTTTTATGGTGGGAGATCTAGGGTAAGTGAACTGGTGGAGGTTTTGAAGAACTGGTGATTCCAAGCATGCATTCTCATAAACGGAGGATGCACATTTATTAGAAAATACCTGCCTCAGTGTACAACTCATATTACATTTATTACGGTGTCAAATATATGCACGTGCCGTTTAAAAAAAAATGGGAAGAGAAAGTATGCAGCTTCCCACGTTACAAATATGCACACGAACTGAAACCTGCACATGTGCTTTCAGAGCAGATACACCCAGCATTTTGTGGCTCCCACCACAGTTTATAAAATGTGCATACATGCATTCCCTGTACGAGTTTTCAGGATCGCCACAAGAAATAGGCATGAATACATTTGCATATACCGAGTCTCCATAGTATGCAAATTTAGCTCATTCATATTCATTGCAGAGATCCTGAAAACCTGCCTAACTATGGGGGCCCCGGGACAAGTTGGGGAAGCTCAGCCCTAAGAGCTTGGAAATATCCCCAGCCAGGACCCTCTTCAAAGCAGTTTTGAACATCAAAGCCAGGGATAGACTTGGCCTAAAGTCAGCAAATGCCTCAACAACAGCAATGTGAATTCTGTCCCAGCTGATGTTGCTGAAGGGGTACAGGGTGAGATTATACTGATTTATCAAGACATGTGACGCAATAATTTTGCTGCCAATCTGATGCTAATTTTTATAAAGGGCTTAGGGGTGATCTGAAACTATAGACTGGTGAGAACAACATCTGGGCCGGGCAAAATGCTTGAAGTTACTTTTAAAAACAATATTAAAAATTGACTGGCAAACATAGGAGTGAAAGGTGCTACACTATCTTGGTTCAAAACCTTCTTGGAGAACAGAGACTATAGGGTCAAAATTCATAATACAGAACCCCAATATCACCCATCCACCCAAGGGGTGCCACAAGGATCATCGCTTTCACCCACGCTATTTAATATCTACCTCCTCCCACTCTGTCAACTGCTCACAAAACTAAGCCTGAAACACTTCCTCTTCGCAGACGACGTTCAGATTGTGATCACCATAAAAGAATCCGTCACGAAAACAATGGAATACTGGGATAGTTGCCTACTAGAAATCAAACTCCTCCTCACCAACCTAAACTTAGTACTCAACGCCTCAAAAACAGAATACCTACTTATATCACCAGAAAATAACTACACACACTCAAAGACACCAGCCCGCCTACAAGCCACTCACGTAAGAGACCTAGGAGCCATCTTAGACAACCGTCTTAACCTCAAACCATTCATCAACCAAACCACCAAAGACTGCTTCCACAAATTACATATTCTGAAAAGAATAAAGCCACTTTTCCACGCTCAGGACTTTAGATCAATCTTGCAAGCAATAATCTTCTCCAAACTAGATTATTGCAACTCACTACTACTAGGCCTCCCAGCTTCATATACTAAGCCTCTTCAAATGGTACAGAACACAGCAGCCAGAATCCTTACAAACACCAGGAAAATCGACCATATCTCCCCTATACTCAAAGACCTGCATTGGTTACCAATTCATTACAGAATCATGTACAAATCCATCACTACCATCTACAAGGCCATACACCAACACACCCATCTCGACCTACAAATCCCCTTCCAAAAACATACATCTGCCAGACCCATCAGGGAATCCTACAAAGAAGCACTCCAGGTACCTCATGCCAAAACGTACCTACATAAATCTCTCAGTCTCAGAGCTTTCTCCTCAGCAGGTCCACCTCTATGGAACTCTATCCCACCGGACCTGAGACAAGAACCCTGCACACTAACATTTAGGAAAAGACTGAAAACTTGGCTTTTTAAAAAAGCATTCCCAGCCCTGGACTGATTCCTCCACTCAGCAGCACAAACACATATTCAAAAATTGGACTGAAATTAGTAACCACTATCCTCTCACCCATACCCAGCACCACCCACTCTCCACCCACTCACACCCACCACCCACTCATACCCACTCACACCCACCACCCACTCATACCCAACACCACTCACTCACCCACTCATACACTTCTCCCACTCATACCCACCACCCAATCAGACCCAGCTCCACTCTCTTACTCATACCCAGCACCACACACTCATACCCAGCCCCGCTCACTCACTCTTACCCAGCACCTTTTATTATGCCACACAACTGTATCACACTGATTCATTTTGCTACACAACTGTATTTCTGACGCAATTGGCTGCACTGTAAATATTCTACTGTTCAGTGTCCCTCCCCTTTCTAAATCCAAGTTATTTCTCCCTGTTTCATTGTAACTTTTTCACATCCATACTATTGTTTAAGATGTTTGAACTTTGATTGATTATTATGTTACTCCCTGCCTTATTCACATTGTTAAATGTAAACCGGGTTGATGTGATTCCTGTCATGAAAGTCAGTATAACAAAAATAATAAATAAATAAATAAATAAATATTACTGGCCACATAAATAGACATGGTTTAATAGGGGGAGTCCACATTGTTTTTGCAAAAGGAAGTCTTGCCTTACCAATTTATTAAATTTTTTTTTTTTGAGGTTGTAAATAAACATGCGGATTAAGGCGAGCCAGTTCATATAAGCCCAAATTTTCAAAGCCTGGCACACGCAGAAAGTGGGTGATATGAGCATGGCCGGGGCTGTGAGCATGCCGAGCGCACTTTAAAAATGGCCCAGCCACATGCATATCCCCCAGTACACGAGGAACTGCTGGGCTCCTTGAAAGGGGCGAGCCGGGGGTCAGCCGGATCAGCAGCCATTAGGCCCTGTCCCGGGGAAGTGCACGCTGGCAGCTGGCTGCCGCGCGGAACTTACTTCCTCTCTTCAGAAGAAGTACGTTCAAAAACAGAAGGAAAAAAAGTAGGAACAGGGCTTTAAGGGGTCAGGGGGGATAGGAACTGGAGTAGGCCCTATCGTGTCTCCGCACGTATTTTTTTAAATCTCCATACGTGTGTGCGCTGTTATAAAAATCGGGCACGCATGTGCGTGTGGGAATCATATTTTATAACATGTGTGCATACGCTGGGAACAGTTTTTGGAAGTCTGACCTATAGTGTATTTGGATTTTCAGAAAGCATTTGACAAAGTACCGCATGAGAGATTCCTCAGGAAATTGGGAGATCATGCGATTTGAGGCAATATCCTAGTGTGATTGGTAACAGGATAAAAGTCAGGAAACAGAGCGCAAGAATAAATGATCACTTATCTGAAAAGAACAAAGGTCGTTGCCCCAAGCCGCTGTACTGGTACCTGTACTATTTAGCATATTCAGAAAGGAATGACAAGTTAGGTGACCATATTTATAGATGACACAAATTGTTTCAATGCCTTAAAATAGTAGAGAATAATGAAGAACTGCAGCGAATTCAGCTCAAAAGCCTGCCGTGCTATCTGCATGAGCCCATTGAATAAATGAACACAGCTGTGCTGGCATATTGGGCATACAAGTCCATCATCTGATAACTAGCCACAGTGGCACAGCACTAACTTCTTTCATGCCCAGTGACCATGTGTTTTCAATAACAGGGGACATCGTGAGTCCTCATCCTTTACAGCTGCTGCCACACTTCCTGAAAACCAGGTCTTTCTGAAATGCAACCTGCCTTTGATTGGGTTTCCTATTTTCCCATGTGAGTGGTAAAAGGATAAGAACATAAGAACATAAGAAAATGCCATACTGGGTCAGACCAAGGGTCCATCAAGCCCAGCATCCTGTTTCCAACAGTGGCCAATCCAGGCCATAAGAACCTGGCAAGTACCCAAAAACTAAGTCTATTCCATGTAACCATTGCTAATGGCAGTGGCTATTCTCTAAGTGAACTTAATAGCAGGTAATGGACTTCTCCTCCAAGAACTTAACCAATCCTTTTTTAAACACAGCTATACTAACTGCACGAACCACATTCTCTGGCAACAAATTCCAGAGTCTAATTGTGCGTTGAGTAAAAAAGAACTTTCTCCGATTAGTTTTAAATGTGCCCCATGCTAACTTCATGGAGTGTCCCCTAGTACTTCTACTATCCGAAAGAGTAAATAACTGATTCACATCTACCCATTCTAGACCTCTCATGATTTTAAACACCTCTATCATATCCCCCCTCAGTCGTCTCTTCTCCAAGCTGAAAAGTCCTAACCTCTTTAGTCTTTCCTCATAGGGGAGTTGAAAGCATCTTGGAGGCCTTGCTGCCACTCTGCCTGCTATGCCCCGATACCACCACAGGAGCCTTACTGTTAACTCTCTGCCAGCCTGCCATGTCCATGATCCTGCCACAGGGACTTTACTGCTAATGCCCTCCCACCCCCACAACTCTGCCACTACACTATCGAAAAGGAAACATCAGATACATGTGGCTGAATCCCAACTGCCCCTGCCACAGCTCTGCCACAACTCTGCAATGACTCTGCCACAATTCTGCCACAACTCTATCGAAACATAAGGTACAGGTGGCTAAATCCCAACGGCCTCGGCCACAACTCTGCCTCAACTCTGTTGAAAAGGAAACATTAGATACATGTGGCTGAATCCCAATGGCCTCTGCACAACTCTGCTACAAATCTACCACAACTCTGTCACAACTCTATCGAAAAATCTAATACAGGTGGCTGAATCCCAATGGCCTCTGCCACAATTTCTTTTCGATAGTTATGGCAGAGTTGTGGCAGAGGCCATTGGGATTCAGCCACCTGTATCTGATGTTTCCTTTTCGATAGAGTTGTGGCAGAGTTGTAGAGAAGCCATTGGGATTCAGCCACCTGTATCTGATGTTTCCTTTTCGACAGAGTTGTGGCAGAGTTGGAGCAGTGTTGTGGAAGAGTTGTGGCAGAGACCATTGGGATTCAGTCATCTATATCTGAAGTTTACTTTTCGATAGAGTTGTGGCAGAGTTGTGGCAGAGTTGTGGCAGAATCCCAACGGCTTCTGTCACAACTCTGCCACAACTCTATGGAAACATAAGAACATAAGAACATAAGAAAATGCCATACTGGGTCAGACCAAGGGTCCATCAAGCCCAGCATCCTGTTTCCAACAGTGGCCAATCCAGGCCATAAGAACCTGGCAAGTACCCAAAAACTAAGTCTATTCCATGTAACCATTGCTAATGGCAGTGGCTATTCTCTAAGTGAACTTAATAGCAGGTAATGGACTTCTCCTCCAAGAACTTATCCAATCCTTTTTTAAACACAGCTATACTACCTGCACGAACCACATTCTCTGGCAACAAATTCCAGAGTTTAATTGTGCGTTGAGTAAAAAAGAACTTTCTCCGATTAGTTTTAAATGTGCCCCATGCTAACTTCATGGAGTGTCCCCTAGTCCTTCTACTATCCGAAAGAGTAAATAACCGATTCACATCTACCCGTTCTAGACCTCTCATGATTTTAAACACCTCTATCATATCCCCCCTCAGTCGTCTCTTCTCCAAGCTGAAAAGTCCTAATCTCTTTAGTCTTTCCTCATAGGGGAGTTGTTCCATTCCCCTTATCATTTTGGTAGCCCTTCTCTGTACCTTCTCCATCGCAATTATATCTTTTTTGAGATGCGGCGACCAGAATTGTATGCAGTATTCAAGGTGCGGTCTCACCATGGAGCGATACAGAGGCATTATGACATTTTCCGTTTTATTCATCATTCCTTTTCTAATAATTCCCAACATTCTGTTTGCTTTTTTGACTGCCGCAGCACACTGAACCGACGATTTCAATGTGTTATCCACTATGACACCTAGATCTCTTTCTTGGGTTGTAGCACCTAATATGGAACCCAACATCGTGTAATTATAGCATGGGTTATTTTTCCCTATATGCATCACCTTGCACTTATCCACATTAAATTTCATCTGCCATTTGGATGCCCAATTTTCCAGTCTCACAAGGTCTTCCTGCAATTTATCACAATCTGCTTGTGATTTAACTACTCTGCACAATTTTGTGTCATCTGCAAATTTGATTATCTCACTCGTCGTATTTCTTTCCAGATCATTTATAAATATATTGAACAGTAAGGGTCCCAATACAGATCCCTGAGGCACTCCACTGTCCACTCCCTTCCACTGAGAAAATTGCCCATTTAATCCTACTCTCTGTTTCCTGTCTTTTAGCCAGTTTGCAATCCACGAAAGGACATCGCCACCTATCCCATGACTTTTTACTTTTCCTAGAAGCCTCTCATGAGGAACTTTGTCAAACGCCTTCTGAAAATCCAAGTATACTATATCTACCGGTTCACCTTTATCCACATGTTTATTAACTCCTTCAAAAAAGTGAAGCAGATTTGTGAGGCAAGACTTGCCCTGGGTAAAGCCATGCTGACTTTGTTCCATTAAACCATGTCTTTCTATATGTTCTGTGATTTTGATGTTTAGAACACTTTCCACTATTTTTCCTGGCACTGAAGTCAGGCTAACCAGTCTGTAGTTTCCCGGATCGCCCCTGGAGCCCTTTTTAAATATTGGGGTTACATTTGCTATCCTCCAGTCTTCAGGTACAATGGATGATTTTAATGATAAGTTACAAATTTTTACTAATAGGTCTGAAATTTCATTTTTTAGTTCCTTCAGAACTCTGGGGTGTATACCATCCGGTCCAGGTGATTTACTACTCTTCAGTTTGTCAATCAGGCCTACCACATCTTCTAGGTTCACCGTGATTTGATTCAGTCCATCTGAATCATTACCCATGAAAACCTTCTCCATTTCGGGTACCTCCCCAACATCCTCTTCAGTAAACACCGAAGCAAAGAAATCATTTAATCTTTCCGCGATGGCCTTATCTTCTCTAAGTGCCCCTTTAACCCCTCGATCATCTAACGGTCCAACTGACTCCCTCACAGGCTTTCTGCTTCGGATATATTTAAAAAAGTTTTTACTGTGAGTTTTTGCCTCTACAGCCAACTTCTTTTCAAATTTTCTCTTAGCCTGTCTTATCAATGTCTTACATTTAACTTGCCAATGTTTATGCTTTATCCTATTTTCTTCTGTTGGATCCTTCTTCCAATTTTTGAATGAAGATCTTTTGGCTAAAATAGCTTCTTTCACCTCCCCTTTTAACCATGCCGGTAATCGTTTTGCCTTCTTTCCACCTTTCTTAATGTGTGGAATACATCTGGACTGTGCTTCTAGAATGGTATTTTTTAACAATGACCACGCCTCTTGGACATTTTTTACTTTTGTAGCTGCTCCTTTCAGTTTTTTTCTAACAATTTTTCTCATTTTATCAAAGTTTCCCTTTTGAAAGTTTAGCACGAGAGCCTTGGATTTGCACACTGTTCCTTTTCCAGTCATTAAATCAAATTTGATCATATTATGATCACTATTGCCAAGTGGCCCCACCACCGTTACCTCTCTCACCAAGTCCTGTGCTCCACTGAGAATTAGATCTAAAATTGCTCCCTCTCTCGTCGGTTCCTGAACCAATTGCTCCATAAAGCTATCATTTATTCCATCCAGGAACGTTATCTCTCTAGCGTGACCCGATGATACATTTACCCAGTCTATATCGGGGTAATTGAAGTCTCCCATTATTACTGCACTACCAATTTGGTTGGCTTCCCTAATTTCTCTTAGCATTTCACTGTACATCTCACCATCTTGACCAGGTGGACGGTAGTATACCCCTATCACTGTAGTCTTCCCTGATACACAAGGGATTTCTACCCATAAGGATTCAATTTTGTATTTAGTCTCATGCAGGATGTTTATCCTGTTGGACTCTATGCCATCCCGGACATAAAGCGCCACACCTCCTCCCGACTGCTCCTCTCTGTCATTGCGATATAATTTGTACCCCGGTATAGCACTGTCCCATTGGTTATCCTCTTTCCACCATGTCTCTGAGATGCCAATTAAGTCTATGTCATCATTTACTGCTATACATTCTAATTCTCCCATCTTACTTCTTAGACTTCTGGCATTAGCATACAAACATTTCAAAGTTTGTTTTTTGATTGTATTTTTATTCTGCTTTTTAATTGATAGGGATAAGTTAGAATTTTTTAGCTCAGGTGAGTTTTTAGTTACAGGCATTTGGACTACTTTTCTAATTATTGGAACCTCACTGTCGGGATGCCCTAATTCTAATGCATCATTAGTATCCTTTAAAGATACATCTCTCCAAACCATGCGCTGCTGAGCGACTGTCGGCTTTCCCCTTTGTTCTAGTTTAAAAGCTGCTCTATCTCCTTTTTAAGGGTTAGCGCCAGCAGTCTGGTTCCACCCTGGTTAAGGTGGAGCCCATCCCTTCGGAAGAGACTCCCCCTTCCCCAAAAGGTTCCCCAGTTCCTAACAAAACTGAATCCCTCTTCCTTGCACCATCGTCTCATCCACGCATTGAGACTCCGGAGCTCTGCCTGCCTCTGGTGACCTGCGCGTGGAACAGGGAGCATTTCAGAGAATGCTACCCTGGAGGTTCTGGATTTAATCTTTCTACCTAAGAGCCTAAATTTGGCTTCCAGAACCTCCCTCCCACATTTTCCTATGTCGTTGGTGCCCACGTGTACCACGACAGCCGGCTCCTCCCCAGCACTGTCTAAAATCCTATCTAGGTGATGCGTGAGGTCCGCCACCTTCGCACCAGGTAGGCATGTTACCAGGCGATCCTCACGCCCACCAGCCACCCAGCTATCTACATTCCTAATAATCGAATCACCAACTATGACGGCTGACCTAACCCTTCCCTCCTGGGCAGTAGGCCTTGGGGAGATATCCTCAGTGCGAAAGGACAATGCATCACCTAGAGAGCAGGTCCTTGCTACAGGATCCTTTCCTGCTACATCTGGTTGGTGCTCTCCCATTATGAGACCTTCTTCCTCCAAGGCAGCACCAGGGCTGCCAGTCTGAAGTTGGGACTGGACTACTATGTCCCTGAAGGTCTCATCTATATACCTCTCTGTCTCCCTCAGCTCCTCCAGGTCTGCCACTCTAGCCTCCAGAGATCGGACTCGTTCTCTGAGAGCCAGGAGCTCTTTGCATCGCGTGCACATGTACAACTTCTCACCGGTGGGTAAAAAATCATACATGTGACACTCGATGCAAAAGACTGGGAAGCCCCCCTCTTGCTGCTGGACTGCTGCCTTCATCTCAATTTTGATCAGTTCCTAGTTAAGTTTTAGGTTGCTATGGGAGTAGGAATGTGTCTAAGTTCCTTTAAATGTATTAGTGAATTCACTATATGTCTGGTAGTGGCCTACTGGGGTCTGATCGAATTCTCAATAAAGTTTTTGTTGATGGGGTTTTTTTTTTGGGGGGGGGGGGGGTTTTGTGCAAGTGGCACCTGCCTATAAATTAAGGGATGAGCTTGGGGTGGGTGGGCGAGGGGTGGGAGGGTTGGGAATTACAAACAGTCTAACTTTAGTTAGTCAGCCTGAGTGACTCACAGCTCCCTTGATTAACAAATGTTGTTCCCTATTCAAACCTAATCACACTACCGCAACACCTTTCCAAGGTGAGTAACTGAGCTGAACTATTCAACTTTTTTACTTTGGTATATACTGCTCCTAGCTTATTTCTAGCTTCTGGCTACTTTTTTTTTGTGTTTTTTTTTGTTTTTCAATACAATGCACTCAGTTATTTATTAAATAAAACACTTAGCTCTTTAAAAGTCTGGAGGACACTTTAATAGTCAGGCAGACTTTTAAAAAATAAACACACTACTTACTGCTACCTTATTGACTGACTATTTAAAAATGCAAACAGTCTAACTTGTTTTATTCACTGACTGACTATTAAAGGCACAAACACACAAACACACTAAATAATATTCCCAAATAGTTAACTTTGCCCCAATACTTTTAAAAAAGTCAATGTCAATGTCCCAAGCAACAACTTACTGATTCCTTTCAGCCACCAGCAAGGTGATCCTCTCCTCTCCTCTCAGTGTTTCCAGATACAGGTGGTTGAATCTCAACAGCCTCTGCCACAACTCTTCCACAACTCTATCAAAAAGGAAACATCAGATACAGGTGGCTGAATCCCAATGGACTCTGCCACAACTCTGCCACAACATAGGTCTTTAAATGCTAGCTTAAATAGATGGTGCTTTAAGGCCTTTTTGAACTCCTTAATATTAGATAAGTATCTTAAGGATAAAGGAATAGAGTTCCATATAACTAGACATGTGTGTGTAACAAATTGAGCCATATATAACTTTTCTGGCTAAGTTGCAAGGGATATTCAGAGGTATGCTATGCTGCTGAATATCCATGTAGAAGTCACTACTTAGCTTCTACTTATTTAAAAAATCTCTGAGAAGAAAGGACCTCGATGGTTAAGAGGGAAACACAACTGACGTTATACAAGAAAAAAATGAAAATGAAAAATAGGAGAATCCAAAAAGAAGTTTTATATGAGGGAATACCACTCTAATTGTCCATTCATATCACTAGGAGACAGTTTTTCATTTTCAGTTTTTTCTTGTATGATATCATTTCTGTTTTCCTCTTAAGTATCGCATCTCTCTTTTACTTTCAGAATTTTTTTAAATAATGAAGATTTGAAAGACCATATTGTTATAGAATAGGCAGCTGCTAAAAATTGATGTTGGTGAACTTTGCAACTTGGATGAGATCTCTTGATATAATTCTCTACTAAACATGGCACTTTTACAAGGAATGATCTAAGTATTATTTTGGGAGTTTGTCTTTATCTTTGCTTTTTTTCTGTACTACAATTTTTATTTACATTTGAACTTTAAAAAAAAAAAATATCTAGTAATATGGACTTAGTTTCTATTTGCAGTCTACAGACCGATGAAATTAAACTGCATGATAAATGATCCTACAAATTTTGTGCTAGTTATTTTGTAAGTTGATCCTAGGAATTCTTATTTTGTTTCTTTAGGCTTACAGGCAGAAGATGCCTAACATTGCTTTCTTCAAGAAACTTTGTCAAATACATTTTTGGTAAAGTCACATGTTCCCTCAGCATCCTTTGGGTTATATCATTGTACTAGTATTCTCCATGGAGGTAACTTTCTGCATATATCAGTGATTACGAGGGAATAACAGTGACCTTCTTCTGAGGAGGTATTAGTAAGGACCTTGGAAGAACCTTCCTGCAATGATTAGTATCCAGGTCAAGCTGTGAAGGCCTGGCTTTGTGAATGTTCCCCTGTGTGGTACACAGTGAAGCACTGTTCTGAGAATCCCTGTGCAATCAAACAGATAGCTGAAGTAATAGGGGCATCACAGGCTGCACAAGCTGCCTTTCATCTTTGGTGGAGTTTAAGGCCATGGTTTGCACTCTTGAATGGCTGTGTTGTTATTCCAATTATCAATGATCTCTCTGATGTCACAGGTTTCATTCAGGGCAGCTGACTTCAAAGGTGCTTTTCAGAATTCTTTTGCATTCTTGGGATAACAGCTAGGTTTTGGAAAAGCGAGGTGCAGTCAATTCTGATATTCTGAAATGTAACAAGCTATGGTAACACAGGTCCACATCATAAGTCCTAGAGCATGGCCAAGAGTTTAGGGGACTCACATATCACAAAGAAGGGCTTTGTTTTAGCCTTTGTATAACTAGATACTCCTCTGAACCATTTTCACCGATTCCTTTTTATGCCATTAATATTCCAACAGTCCTTGGAGCTGCTTAGGCAGATCAACAATGAATAGTACCAGCATGAGTTCCACGGCAGAACATTGTTGGCCCATTAAACTTGCTGCTAATTCCTCATGGTCCTTTGAGGATACAACAGAAAACTTGCTTGGAATCTTGGCACCAAATGCACAGATTCCTAACAAATCCTCTGGCTTGCCAGACACTTTAAAGAGCTGACACTGCTGTGTGACTTGCAGACTTGCTAGGAGATGACGAAGTTGTAAGTCACAGGGAAGAAGTCAATTGGTTTCAATTTATTTTACAGCTTTTGTTAAGAGCATTAAAAAGGCAGACCTCATTTTTTCCTTATTACCTGGAGTGCTTGTTCCCAACATTTGTGTAACCAAGCCTCAGGTAATGAATTTGGTAGCCTGTCTAGCTGCATGCCTCTTATGTATCATCTTAGGTGTCTTACTACTACTACTCTACCTACCTGCCATGCCCCTTCAATACCCCTTTATGGGTCTTACTGCCACTCTTCCTAGCTGCCACATCTCTTATGTACCACCTTGGGAGTCTTGCTGCTATCGCTTTGCCTATCTACCTTGCCCCTGATATACCACCTTGGGGGACATGCTGTTAATATGTCTACCTGCCATGCCTATTATATGCTAGCATGGGTGATTTGGTGGCTCAATGCTGCTTGTTGTTTGGATCCCAGCCTAGTTCTCCCACCATGTTTGTTAATTTATTTGTTGGTTATACTGAGGCGCATTTTTTCTAGAGAAAAACTTTGAAATATAAAAATAAATACAAGTTTCTTCTCCCACACCACATATGTTATGATTTTTTGTTTTGTTATAGCTCTCTACAATCCCAGCATTTTTCTCACACCCTGTTTCTTTGTTGGTTATACTGAGGTGCTTTGTCTCCAGAAAAAATACTGAAGAAGTATAAAAAGGTTTCTCATCCCACTCCATCTCTTTCCTGATTCTTTACCTTACTGTTTTTTTGTACATCTCTGGGATCTCATCCTAATTCTTCAACCCTTGTTCTTTCTTGGTTATACTGAGGTGTGTTCTACCCAAAAACTCTCATTCAGAAGGAAGAAATGCAGGCACAAGAGAAAAGATGCACAGAAGAGATCTTTTACATGTTCTGAATGTGTTAAATATTTCAATAGGAAGAGAGAACTAATGCAGCACCAGAAAATCAACACATGAAAGAGTCTGTGTTCAGCTACAAATTAAGAGGAATACTTTCTTAATAAAGCAAACCTCATAAACTACCAGGAAAGCCTCACTGATGAAAGAACATTGTCATGTTCTGATTGTGACAAACGTGTTGCGACCGTCAGTCTGCGACGGCTTCTCCCTGCCTACCTTACTCTTCTTGTGGCTCCTCCCGCTCACCTCGGACTACTGGCTGCCATGGCATCTGTCTGCTGACCTTTCTAGTGTCCCCGGACCGGCTTTGGTGCTGCTTCTCGCCATGCTCCTCCAAGGTACCATAGGGCATGCGCGCGCACACCGCCCTCATCTTTATTTCCTTGTTGGCGTGAACTCAGTGGCGTCTCCCTGAGATGACGTCACGCTGTCCGGATATTTAAGCCTACCACTTTTGCTAGCTAATCAAGTTAGCAATCTCTCGGATTTCTAAGGATGGGATTCACTCTCTGTACCAAAGCTACTCTGCCACTCCAGCATTTATCTGGAACTCTTATCGCTAATGGGGTACCCGCTCCTCGGGGGCTCTTCTACTTCTTTCAGGTGCTATCAGGAAACCGGTACTCGCTCTTCGATGGTCCATGTTCCCTGAGTCGCTGCCTGCATCTACAACCCTTTCTACTTGGAAGACTTCACTATCAGTTTCCATCTGTGAGTACAACTACCATCTATTCCACAGTACTGCTTCCCTGGAACCAGGTACTCGCTCCTCGAGGGCCTGCCCTCTGTTCCAGTGCCAGACCTCTCGTCTAGTAGAATCGCTGTGTTAGTACGATACCACTGAGTCTCCCTGCTCTAAGGGATCAGGTACTCACTCCTCGAGGGCCTGCTCTTACTATTTCGGAGCTTCTCCTATTCTACCTGGGACTAATGTTTCTCACTGTGTACTCATAACTCTCAGTCTCCTTCCACTACAGCACAGCCAAGCAGAGGATTCGCTGTTCCAGCATCCTGTGGGATATTTGCCCAGCCAGGCTCAACATCTACTACTCACTACTGCCACCTCTGGTGGTTTTCAAAACTGTTTAAATAATCCAGAGTCTAGCATGACACCATGGTCCCTTATGGGACTGCCTCCAATGGGCGTAGTCAGCTGCCACAGTGTCCAAGGATCCACCCAAACATCAATAACCATAACAAAAAGTTTAAATTGAAATAAAATTTCACAAAAAAAAGACCACGTAGTAGTAATATCAAGTGTGGATTGTGATGAAAGCTTATGTCACAAAAGGGATACTAATGACAGATAATTCTCTTCTACTAAAATTAATAGATGGCAAGTGCTTCAACATGAAGACAGACAACTCCCATGCCACTCTGCCCTGTTGCCATATCCAAACTTTATTTATTTATTTATTTGGCTATTTGGGGCTTTATTTATTTATATTATGCTTTTCAGGCACTTCATAGCAGATTAGATTCATGTACTAGGTAAACCTTGGGATTCTTTCTGCCACTCTGACTTGCTGCCATACCCCTGACTCTACACCTTGGGATGTTCTTGAATCTGTGGAGGGCTGCTTTGTACTTGTCATGGTGCCTTGGTGTTTTGCCTGATTAAAACTGAAGAGTAGTAAATCACCTGGACTGGATGGTATACACCCTAGGGTTCTGAAGGAACTAAAAAATGAAATTTCAGACCTATTAGTAAAAATGTGTAACCTATCATTAAAATCATCCATTGTACCTGAAGACTGGAGGGTGGCTAATCTAACCCCAATATTTAAAAAGGGCTCCAGGGGTGATCTAGGAAACTACAGACCAGTTAGCCTGACTCAATGACTGGAAAAATAGTGGAAGGTGTTCTAAATATCAAAATCACAGCACATATAGAAAGACATGGTTTAATGGAACAAAGTCAGCATGGCTTTACCCAAGGCAAGTCTTGCCTCACAAATCTGCTTCACTTTTTTGAAGGAGTTAATAAACATGTAGAGATAAAGGTGAACCTGTAGATGTAGTATATTTGGATTTTCAGAAGGTGTTTGACAAAGTTCCTCATGAGAGACTTCTAGGAAAAGTTAAAAGTTATGAGGTAGGTGGTGATGTCCTTTCGTGAATTACAAACTGACTAAAAGACAGGAAACAAAGAGTAGGATTAAATGGACAATTTTCTCAGTGGAAGGGAGTGGGCAGTGGAGTGCCTCAGGGATCTGTATTGGGACCCGTACTTTTCAATATATTTATAAATGATCTGGAAAGAAATAAGACAAGTGAGGTAATCAAATTTGCAGATGATACAAAATTGTTCAGGGTAGTTAAATCACAAGCGGATTGTGATAAATTGAAGGAAGACTTCCTGAGACTGGAAAATTGGGCATCCAAATGGCAGATGAAATTTAATGTGGATAAGTGCAAGGTGATGCATATAGGGAAAAATAACCCATGCTATAGTTACACAATATTAGGTTCCATATTAGGAGCTACCACCCAAGAAAGAGATCTAGGTGTCATACTGGATAACATATTGAAATCATTGGTTCAGTGTTCTGTGGCAGTAAAAATAAGCAAACAGAATGTTAGGAATTCTTAGAAAGGGAATGGTGAATAAAATGGAAAATGTCATAATGCCTCTGTATCGTTCCATGGTGAGACCGCATCTTGAATACTGTGTACAATTCTGGTAACCGCATCTCAAAAAAGATATAGTTGCGATGGAGAAGGTACAGAGAATGGCAACCAAAATGATAAAGGGAATGGAACAGCTCCCCTATGAGGAAAGGCTGAAGAGGTTAGGACTTTTCAGCTTGGAGAAGAGACGGCTGAGGGGGGATATGATAGAGGTGTTTAAAATCATGAGAGGTCTAGAATGGGTTAATGTGAATCAGTTATTTACTCTTTCAGATAATAGAAAAACTAGGGGACACTCCATGAAGTTAGCATGTGGCACATTTAAAACTAATCGGAGAAAGTTCTTTTTTACTCAACGCAGAATTCAACTCTGGAATTTGTTGCCAGAGGATGTGGTTAGTGCAGTTAGTGTAGCTGTGTTTAAAAAAGGATTGGATAAGTTCTTGAAGGAGAAGTCCATTACCTACTATTAATTAAGTTGACTTAGAAAATAGCCACTGCTATTACTAGCAACAGTAACTTGGAATAGACTTGGTTTTTGGGTACTTACCAGGTTCTTATGGCCTGGATTGGCCACTGTTGGAAACAGGATGCTGGGCTTGATGGACCCTTGGTCTGACCCAGTATGGCAATGTTCTTATGTTCTTATGATGCCACCGTTTGTGCTCTTTGGTTCCTTTATTGGTGCATTGGGGTTTTTCCTGCCACCTTTTCTTCATTTCCCCTTCATGGTGCCTTAGAATATTTATGCCACTTTTGGTGCCACTTGGTGTATTTTTCTGCCTTTGAGGGCTTGTGTCACTGTTGGTGACATCTTTTGAAGCCTTGGGGTATTTTTCCCACTCTTGCTGCTTCTTTGATCCTCTGAAGGTGCCTTGGATAATGTCTGCTACTGCTGGTATCCTTTTGTCCCTTTATGGTGTCTTAGACTATTCATTCCACTTTTGATGCCACGTTGACAAGGTCTTAATGCATTGGAATGCCTTCACCTATTTTGATGATATCTTCCTACCTGTTTAATTAGATGAGAAAACCCCAGTTTTGGAGCCTAAAATAGGGTGAAGTGTTTGCCTCTTTGAAAATAAAAGGAACAATTATTGTTTTCATTTTAATTTAATCACCCTAATGGAGGTGCCCTACAAAATGAATGAATAGCCCAAAAACATTTTTTCCTCTGCATAGCCCTAGTATATGTAGACTTTCAAACTCACAGATCTTCTATGAAGATCCCATGTCATCTAAATTCCTGGAACACCTTCCTATTTTCCAAGCATACCTTTTGAATACAATAAGGATCAATCTAGATCCTTGGGGGGGGGGGGGGGGGGGAAGAATCAATTTCTAGGTTAGCAATTTGAACCTGGATTCCTTAGTCATTCTATGCCTATATGAATAGTATACCAGCCCTGAACCATATAGACCATCGTTCAAGACCAACAGTAATACTTCTTGCCTTAGCAGGTTAAATGGAAAATATTTAAAGTAAATTAATTGGTTACAGAAATAAAATATAAACAATATTATTTTGTTATCTGATAATTATCAAGAGAAGATTTGAGGCTATCAATAGTAGAGCATTCCATAAGTGGAATGGAAGTTCATTCCAAGATCATTGTCCAGTAAAGGACTTTTTATCTGCTTCAGTATATTTTTTTTATGTCTTTTTTAGTAGGTTTGGAATTTGTGCTTCCTTTAACCTTTTCTACGTGCCATTCCATGTTGTCCTGAATCTTCCAGCTGGGTTGTGAACCAGATATCTGATATGTATGCCAACTCGTGCATGACAGATCTGCATTATTACAATGTAAGGTCAATGCAAGTTTTGAAAGAACTGGCCTTATTGACAACAGCCTGGTCAGTTCTTAATCTTAAATAATTCTGATAAACATGAGGATTATAGAACTGGAAACTGTTCTACGATATGAACAGGCCTGTAGATTCTGACAAGCTTTGCTTGAACACAGAGAGCTGATGGCTACCCTGCGGTATTAAAAGTTCATCAATCCCAGACATAAATCTGTCAGCTCCCTTCTAATCCATCTTGACAGATGTTCTGTAGGTAGTTTGTATTACCTTGTCCCAAAGTTTTAAAAGTATGAAAGTCATAAAATGAAAAGAATAATCATAGTTTTGAATCAATATCAATTATATATTTATTAATAATGACTGTAATGACTGCCAGGAAAAGTGCTTTTACTTCATGATTAATATTAAAAAAAATTGGCTCTTCATATATAGAACAATTACACAGTTTCTATTATTTCTCTGCATAACCTGCATGTTAAATTATAAACCAGAGATGTGGTTAAACACTTTGTAAATATGCATTTGGTATTGCCTTCTGTATTACAATGGTGGATTTGTCTCTCTGTCAGTCATGTCAGACAGGTTTACTGTTCTACACAGATGCAGATAACTAAGCACAACATAGTGCCAGCGCACCTGTGTTCACCTAAGCAGAGTCAAGAATGTGAACAATTTCAATTTTGAAAATACAAAGAAACTTATAAATGTTGGTAAACTGTTGATGCCCAGGGCTTGTTCCCTCCTCCTTCCCCCTTGTCACTGTGATTGGCAGGGTTATTGACTTGTATCAGATGTGTTGTATTATAGGTATTATAGACCTACATGGTGAAAATACTGGAATTCCAGTATTTTGAAAGATACACCCAGGGGACTTGCTAGAATAGTATAATGCATGTTAGCATTGAATGTACAATATAGTATTGACCTCACTGGAATAGCATGGCCCTGTTGATTGGCTTCAATAATACAATACAATTTTGTTTAACCCATGTCATAAATATATCTCAAAGTATTTCACATTTACTGTGAAAACAAAATAGATACAAAAAAATAATCTGGTCCTTGAGACCATGGCAGTGGCTACTAGGGAGCATCAGAGGTAATGTAGAGCAAGAAAGAGTGGCCACCCCAAACAGTAGTCTGAGCATGAGCAGCACCCTGTCAACTACCACTTCCTCCCTCACCTCAATATGTTACAGCCATATTGCTCCCACATAACCATTTCTCTTAATACAGGCCATAAATAGAGTAGCTGGCAGCTGAGACCCTCACCTGACCCCAGCAAAGGAGACCCCACCAGAAATTTCTGTGACACACTATATGGCATAAAGACATATTGGGCATATACATCCGTGGTCTAGCTGGTCTTGATCAAAGTGGCACAGTATTATCATTCCTGCCCACCAACAGAGTACCCAGGCAACATGTCTTCTCAATGGCAGTGGACATAGTGAACCCTTATTATTCAAAGCTGGTGTTAGAGTTGATGGGAAAACTTGATCTTCTTGAAAATCAATCTGCCTTTGGATTTCCCAGAATTTCCATGCAAGTGGCAGGATGACTGAAAGGATCTTAGAGGTATTCCTGCCACTCTGCATTGCTGCTCTGCTACCCATGCTACATCTTGGGGGTGCTAATGCCACACAGTCTTGCTGCCATTACCCTGATGCTACACCTTAGGAGTGTAGCTGTCATTTTGAATTTATGCCCTGTCCCTGATGCTATACCTTGGTCATCTGGCTGCTACTCAGTAAGTATTGCTGCCCTGATCCTAACACTATACCTTACAGATGCTTCTGCCACTCTGCCATGCTGTCCTGCATCTAACGATATATCTTGGGGTCTTGTTACCATTCTGCATTGTTGCCATGCTTCTGATACTATTCCTTGGAGATTTGTATGTCTTTATGTGGCTTGCTGCTTGGATCCCAGCTTAGCTCCCCCACGCTCCTTCTTTCTTGCTTATACTGGGGAGTTTTGTACACTAACTAAAATGTAAAATAAAGAAAAAAATTATGTTTTTCCTTCCATCCTACCTCTTTTCTGGTTCTCAACTTCACTGGTTTGTTGCACTTGTCTAGGAACCTAGTGTAGTTCTCCCATCCTGCTTTTCTCTCTTGATTTGGCCTAAAAATAAATAATACTAAAAAAAGAAAGGAAAAAGTTCAAGTTTCTCCTTTTATCCTATCTCTTACCTGGTTCTATGCTTTACTGTCTGTCTGATGCTGTTATTGCCTGGTCTTCTCTTAGCTCTTCTCATCTGCCTCTAATAGTACAGGGGTACAATTTATGCCATTGTTAGAATTGCCATTGCTGCTCTTTTTATGCCTTCAGCTGTTCATACAACTATTGTTGGTTCCCTTTGCCTCTCGTATGAGGCCTTGGGTATTTTCATGACTCTGTGCTGTGTATTCTACACTGTACATCCTGGAGTTTTTGATGTCTCTGTACTGTTTGCAAATCCCTGCACTTCATGCTTTGGGGGTGGTTTTCTGCTGTTTTTCATACCTCCACACTCTATGCCTTGGGAGTTTTGATGCCATTCTCTCTGTCTCATTCTCTTTGCTGCAGTCTTGTCTTGCAATCTGCAGCTACTGTTAGTTTTAGAGACATATTTTAGTGAATATCAGCCTTGAGCCTTGTCTGTTTCTTTTCTCTCTCAAGGTTTGTGTGTGTGCAAAAGGAGTCAGTGCAAAAATACACAGTATGTATAATACATTTTTGCACCCACTGTGAGTTATTACATGTAGTTGTTGTGTGTGCCAACAGCAGCAGGCCCGTGGCCAGGCCCTCTTACCCTCTGCTGCCAAATCCAGTGTCTGGCTCCACTTCCTCTCGGCTGTAGGATGCCAGCTACATCTCCGGGTCATCTCCAGCATTCCTGGCTCCACGGCAGACTCCTCTGCTCCACGGCGGGCCTCCCCGCGTGGTCCGCAGAGAGACACCACCATCCAGCTCCGTGCCCCTTCCTAGGCGCGCACGCATGCAGCTCTTTTTCTTTTGAAGAGCCCGCGGCGGGAACTTGGCTGTGGTTCCGGATGATGACATTGCTGAAGCTCTGGTATATAAGGCCAGGCTCAGCTCTTGTTAGTCGCCTTTGCAACAGGTTTCCACGCTGGTCGTGTTCTTCGTTGCCTCCTGGTGATTCCTTCGTGTTCCTGGTTCCTGTTCCCTGTTCCCTTCGGGTTCCTGCTCCTGGTTTGCCTTCTTTGTTCCTGAGTTCCTGCTATCCACCATTCTTTATGGACTGATCAATTCCTGGACCCGAGCTCTGCTTTGCCTGACTATGCTATTGATCTTCTCCTGGACCCGACCATTGCTTTGCCTGACCACGCTATTTATCTTCTCCTGGACCTGACCACTGCTTTGCCCGACTACACTATTGATCTTCTCCTGGACCCAAACACTGCTTTGCCCAACTATGCTATTGATCATCTCCTGGATCCGACCTTTGTTTTGCCTGACCACGCTATTGAACATCCCCTAGTCCAGACCTCTGCTTCACCTGACCACGCTATTGCTTCTCTCCTGGATTTGACTCCTGCTTTGCCTTGCCACCACTCCTTGATTGCCACCTGCCCTGATTTCAGCCTGTTCTATGATGCCTCTATTCTCTACATAAGAACATAAGAAATTGCCATGCTGGGTCAGAACAAGCCCAGCATTCTGTTTCCAACAGAGGCCAAACCAGGTCACAAGAACCTGGCAATTACCCAAACACTAAGAAGATCCCATGCTACTGATGCAATTAATAGCAGTGGCTATTCCCTAAGTAAACTTGATTAATAGCCGTTAATGACTTCTCCTCCAAGAACTTATCCAAACCTTTTTTGAACACAGCTACACTAACTGCACTAACCACATCCTCTGGCAACAAATTCCAGAGCTTTATTGTGCATTGAGTGAAAAAGAATTTTCTCCGATTAGTCTTAAATGTGTTACTTGCTAACTTCATGGAATGCCCCCTAGTCCTTCTATTATTCAAAAGTGTAAATAACTGATTCACATCTACTCGTTCAAGACCTCTCATGATCTTAAAGACCTCTATCATATCCCCCCTCAGTCGTCTCTTCTCCAAGCTGAAAAGTCCTAACCTCTTCAGCCTTTCCTCATAGGGTAGCTGTTCCATCCATTTATTCATTTTGGTTGCCCTTCTCTGTACCGTCTCCATCGCAACTATATCTTTTTTTTAGATGCGGCAACCAGAATTGTACACAGTATTCAAGGTGCGGTCTCACCATGGAGCGATAAAGAGGCATTATGACATTTTCCGTTTTATTAACCATTCCCTTCCTAATAATTCCTAACATTCTGTTTGCTTTTTTGATTGCTGCAGTACACTGAGCTGACGATTTCAAAGTATTATCCACTATGATGCCTAGATCTTTTTCCTGGGTGGTAGCTCCTAATATGGAACCTAACATTGTGTGACTACAGCAAGGGTTATTTTTCCCTATATGCAACACCTTGCACTTGTCCACATTAAATTTCATCTGCCATTTGGATGCCCAATCTTCCAGTCTTGCAAGGACTTGACTTGGCCTTTCAGGCTTCGGCCTGTTCTTGCTCGGGCACCCCCTGTCAGATTTTGGTTCCTTTTGGCCCCCAGGTCTCCGGGACTCCACCTCATCCAGTACAGACCCTTCAGTTCCTCCGTTGCTGTCTCTGGGCTGACTTCTCCATCTTCACCTGGACCACCTAACTCCAGCCGGCCCAGGTACCCAAAGGCTCAACCCACGGGGAACTCGGGCTGGTATTGGCAAAACTCCAGCTGGCCTCCATGAGTCAGCCCATTCCGCCTGCCGACAGTGGAGACCAATAGGATCCCTCCTAGGGGTAGTGTCAACCCCACCTTGGCCCAAGGGTCCACTTCCTGCACAACAGTAGTATTGAACTGTAGACAGTCAGTAGACAATGTGTGCCACTGTCAAGGATTTGAGTTTTCCTTGCTTATCAGGGCCACTTGCCCTGCACCTACAGTTTGTGATTTTAATTACCAGTGTTGCTACCACTGTTGCTGTTGCTTCATGTTCAGTTCGGAGTTAACAGTCTGCTTGGGAGTTAGCAATCTGTTGTTATTTAGGAGAGTTGTGGGTGGATCTTTGGACCGGTGGCAGATGACCACACCCTCAGGGGAGCTCCTGAGAGGGACCACCAGTCAGGCTCAGAGTATGGAGACAGACGCACACTAGTTCTTTTATTAGACAGTATATGGAACCACCAGAGGTGGCAGTAGTGAGCTGGAATGCCCGGCTGGGCTTTAGTCCCTCAGATACTGGAACAGTGATCCCTGGAGGCTGAGCTGTAGAGAAACTGAAATATAGTGAGTAGGCAGGGTAAGCAGAATTCATGAGCTGAACCAGATGGCAACACTCACACAATGTCTCATAGAAGCCCAGGAGCTGGAATGTATAGGCCCTCGAGGAGCAAGTACGGGAACTTAGGGCAGGTTTTTGGGGGGTATGCGTGTATCCCTTTGAAAATCTGCCCCTAAGGTTTTGTTAAGGTTTGGTTTCTTTAAGAAGAATGTAAAGATGAGCATCTTTGGGGAATGGTTGCAGGATTATACTTTCTGTCTTAATGTTTGGTGGGAAAAGTTTGTTGAAGGGAACTGCCAGAAAGTGCTGGTGAACTCAGGGATTATTCCTCTAGGGGAGAGCCCAGCAGGTGTAAGGGGTGCTTCCTTTCATAAGGAAACAGCTTTGTGACCCGGTCTAGTTCTAAGGAGAAAGAGTTTGGAGAAGAATTTGGCCCATATTCAGTAGAGGATCAAGGGAAAGAGAATCACAGAGGAAATGGAGTATGCTGTAATTGCTTGGGATCCCCTGGAATACTGTTGGGTATTCAGCATATGGGATCTAAAAACAGGGGTACCCTGATGGCATAATGTGAGCACCTAACTAAACTAGAAGCTAATGCTAAAGGGATGTTGAGGTACCCTAGTTTGAGGGTGAGATGAACATGTGGGGAATTTTGTGACATAATGCAGAAATATAACAAATTTCCAATGGAAGAACTAGAGGTAACGTAGAGTCCTGAAAATACTTGAAATAAGTCTCTGGTACATTAATGCACCTTGTTTGCAACTGGTGACAAATAAATAAACTGTTCAATTGATATTCTTAGAGCTGTCTCTTGGATGCAAAAGCCTGTGAACACTAATTAATTCAATAACCTTTAGTATTGTTACGCGCACCGGCCACGGCAAACCCATGGCCCGGCCCCTCACCTCTTTCTAGCTAATCCAGGTCCTGGTCCCGCGTCCCTGGCAGCAGTAGGGCGCTGGCTCTGTCCTCGGGCTGACCCTGGTGCCTCCAGTTCAGCTACAGATCCTGGTGCCTCTGGTTCTGCCACAGCTCCTGGCATTCCGCGTCGGGTCTCTCCGCATGGCCCGCGGAGAGACGCTGCTACTCAGCGCTGTGCCCTTCCCTATGCACGCATGCTTGCATCACTGTGACTTAAGTAGGGCCCGCAGCAGGAACAGAGCCTCAGCCTTGGATGATGACATCAGCAGAGCACCAGTACTTAACCTGGGCTCTGCGCCCTAGCTTTGCAGCATGTCCCCTCGCTAGTCGAGCACTCGTTACCTCCTCGTGTTCCTAGTTCCTGACTCTCCATGACTCCATTCCTGTTTCCACATTCCTGTGTTCCTGATCTTCAACTTTCCTTTGGATTGACTTCATGGTTTGACCCTGCATTGCCTGACTACTCCGTTGCCTCTCTCCAGCCCCAGACTTCTGCATTGTTTGACTACTCCATTGCCTCTCTCCAGCCCTGGACCTCTGCATTGCCTGACTACTTCGATGCCTCTCTCCAGCCCCAGACCTCTGCATTGCCTGACTATGCTTTTGACTCTCTCCTCGTCCAGACCTCAGCTTGCTACTTCTTCCAGTTTGCCGCCAGCCCTGAACCCAGCCTGCTCTATGATGCTCCTTCAGTCTACGTCCTGAACTTGGCCAACTCAGGCCTTGGTCTGCTCTTGCTTTTGTCTAACTTTGTTCCTATTGGTGCCCGGGTCTCCAGGACTCTGCCTCGTCCAGTATCAACTGTTACTCCTTCCTGTTGCTGCCTCTGGGCTGACCTCGATCCTCCCATCGACAACAACAGACAGAGGTCACCTGAGTCCAGCCAGCCCTGGCACCCAAAGGCTCAACCCGCAGGGAATGAGGGCTGGTATTGGTGAAGCACCAGCTGGCCTCTGTCCTTCAGCCCTCTCTGCCTGCTGACAGTGGGGACCCGTAGGACCCTTCCTACGGGTAGCGCCAACCCCACCTCGGCCCAAGGGTCCACCTCTGGCACAACAATTATCTTTGTAAGTATTGTTTAGATTACTCCTGACTCTACCACTTTTCACCCTCTTCCCATGATTCCTCATTCAAGAGCCCCCTTTCTGTTGCAAGAGACCCACCTCCTATGCATTGATATCTTGGAGATATTTAAAGGTGTCTATCTAGCTCCCTCTATCCCACTTTTCTTATGGAGTATACACATTTAAATCTTTAAGTCTCAGACCCTTATGTTTTATAACAAAAACCACTGGTCATTTTGGTAGCCACCTTCTGGACTAACTCCATCCACTTTATCTCCTTTTGAAGATCCAGTCTCCAGAATTGCACACAAATGAGGTCTCACCAGAGACTTATATAGGGGCCATATCACCTCCTTTTTCCAGCTGACTATTCCTCTGCCTATATACCAAAGCATTTATCTGGCTTTTGATGTTGCCTTATCCATCTGTTTGGCCACCTTGAGCTCATCAGATACGATCACTCACAGATCCCACTCTTTTTTTGCTCACAGAATAATTTTATCTTCTACTCTGTACCACTCTGGGTTTTTGCAGACCAAATGCATAACTTATTTTTTAGCATTACATTTATATATATATATATATATATATATATATATATATATATATATATATATATATATATATACACCCTGCATTGCCTGACTACTCCGTTGCCTCTCTCCAGCCCCAGACTTCTGCATTGCTTGACTACTCCATTGCCTCTCTCCAGCCCTGGACCTCTGCATTGCCTGACTACTTCGATGCCTCTCTCCAGCCCCAGACCTCTGCATTGCCTGACTATGCTTTTGACTCTCTCCTCGTCCAGACCTCAGCTTGCTACTTCTTCCAGTTTGCCGCCAGCCCTGAACCCAGCCGCTCTATGATGCTCCTTCAGTCTACGTCCTGAACTTGGCCAACTCAGGCCTTGGTCTGCTCTTGCTTTTGTCTAACTTTGTTCCTATTTGCAGGAACTCATGCGTTACCTTTGTCAAATACATTAAACATTTAATATGGGGATTGTTAACAAGGGATATAAAAGAACATGGGGAATGGCTAACACTACAGGATGCACGAAGGGGTGCACAAAGGGGAGTGCCCCTTTGTCGCGCCCCTTCGGCGCGCGACGCCTGGTGTTCTGGTTCGTTTAATGTCCGTCACAGTCCTCAGTGACATCAGAGGGGGCGGGTCTCCCAATCGAGGATCACACACTGCCCCTCCCCTCTCAGTTGCAGATGGATTCTTTCACCCAGGGAAGCCCGGTGGTGATGGTGTGTGGCATCCCTGTGCGCAGGCACCCGGTGTTCTGGTGCCGTTTAACGTCCGTCATAGTCCTCAGTGACAGCAGGGGGGGTCTCCCAATCGAGGATCACACACCGCCCCTCCCCTCTCAGTTCCAGATGGATTCTTTCACCTTTTTTTTTTACATCTTAGACGCCAGACTCTAGACCATCCCTCATCTTTGTTAGATCCATTCCACATTTATCATTCCTTCCTGGTTGTCTACTCTGCTGCAGATTTTGGTATCATTTGCAAAAAGGCAAACATTTCCCGTTATTGTTTACAAATTTTTGAAAAGGGCCAATCTCTGCAGCACACCACTAGTAATGCCTCTCCTCAGAGTGAGCTCTATTTACCCTTACCGTTTGTCACCTCCCGCTCAACCAGTTTCTACCCCCGTCAGTCATTTTACTGCATTTATGAAGAGCCCTCATTTTATTTGTCACCGATGCAGAATTGTGTCAAAGGCATTTCTGAAACATAGGTGCAATACATCTAACGTGCTTCTCTGATCTAACTAGTGTTAGGTGCCAGTCTTATCCTTATTCAGCTGTAAATACCTGTGTCAGCAGGATTAAAAATGTCTTTTAGATTATGCAACTGATAGTTGAAACTAAATTAATTTTCTTTTATTCTGAATTAAAGGTAATTCCTGTGCAGATACACTGTATGTGCAGAATCGTTTGAAAAATGTCTTCATTAATTCCTAATTAATGCAGGTGTCACACTGATCCATGTAAAGCATGAATACAGCATGGAGAGCTGAAGCGTGGCTCTTCATCAGAGCACCAGGTAGGCATGTCATTGGTGCACACAAAGAACAAATGCAGCACGGAGTTGAGGAAAAAAATGTTAAAAGAAATAGGGGTGTGACCATAATTTAAAATACATGCTATTTTACAACATGTAAAATCCATAAAAATTAAATATTAGGTCAGAAAGAAATCCTAGGAATAGGAAAAAAATAGTAGGCAATAATAGTAAGAAAAGAGGTGAGTTGATAATTTGATTATATCTAAGTATTACTGCAGCTTTAAAAGTATGAGTACATGGTCTCATCACAGAATCCAGTCCAGCTTCAGACGGAGGCACCCTAGGGCCTCTTCTCCCTTTATAGATTTATTGTTGTGATCAGTCTGATCAGTTAGGAAACCCCTAAAGGGCAAGCCAAGAAAATTCCATAGTGGATTTCAAAACCAGTAACTTAATGCTTTTATTGAATTCACTCTCAACTTCCACTCAGTTCTGTTTAGCTGGTCCCGAGTAACCAGATCTCTGAATATACATAATGCTCCCATTATGCCTGAAATGATGTTATCATACTGAGCCTGGCCTAGTACACACGGTCAGCCAGTGGCTAAACCCTGGTGGCCAGGGCTGAGAAGCTGAAACATTACCATTGTTCTAAAATGCAAGTATACAGCGACCTTTGTAATTATTTTGACTGCCACATGTTTCTATGCTCTGCCTATTAGTTCTGTTTTAAGTGTCAGATCTATAGTATCATCTCGTTCTGGACATAGCCTTTCTCCTCAGATGTATTTGCACTATTTGCTTCTTTATTTGCTTGGATTCAATTTTCCTTTTTAACGTTGCTTTTTAGAAAGTTAAGAAGTTGCATGTGTCCAACTCTGTCAGTTCTTCTATTCCTCTTGTATGTCATTCCCTAAAAGCATAGCCATCTTTGAGCCGCTAGCATTTGGGCAGAAAATCCTATTCATGGTTAAATGACTCATATTTTGCTATAAGAACTCAATAGAGCACGGCTAAAATACAATTGGTGACTTGTTTTTGCACTAAACCCCATCCTTAATGCAGGTGTTTTAATTGTAATCCTTTTGTGATAATACAGAAACAGGAAAAATGGGGGTAAAAAAAGGAAAGCTTTTCAAATGTATAAAATGCTGCCATAAGTTATTTTTTAGAAGCAAGGTTGCACAAAGATGTTTGTTACCTCTAAGCTTACTTTTGGAAGAAGAAATGTGTAGTATGATAGTCTGTTTCATGACACGTGAGCATTTTGACAGGAGTTGAAGGTACCAAATTATGCAGTAGAACGTTGTGTCACCCATCCTTAAAAGCTGTTCTTCATAAGGGTTCCAGTGATAGAGAATCAAAACCTTATACCTTCTTTTTCAGAGTGTATGAGCAGTGTACATGGAAATGAGGGCAAAGGCTATGCCACACTGGTTATTTTTCATGTTAAGTGTGATGTTCTCCTCCTTCCACTGCAAACAGCTCAGGTTTTCAGGATATCGCTAATGAATATGTATGAGACAAATTTGCATGCACATAGCTTCAAATGCATGCAGATCTTTTTCATACATATTTGGTAGAGAGATCCTGAAAACCTGACCCATTTGTAGCCCTTGAGGAGTGTAAGTGAATACTATTGGTCTAAGACATGCTGAATAGTAAGACACTATTAGATCCTTAAATCTAATATGTGTAGTGTAACCCCAGCTTAGGGCACATAAAATGTAACCAGGTACTGGAATTGGGATGTCCAAATGATGGCTGAGCAGTTGCTGTAGTAGACTGTGCTTGAATTGATTTCTCTATTGGCTACTCTGTGGCCTAAATAACTGAACCCCTTAAGTACTGGTTTGCTAATATAACTTCCAAGGGAACTGACATTCTTCATCTTGGACAAACCCTAACACTGGAAATAAACTTAGTCCAAACCAAGGGGATGATGTAATAAAACCAGAGCTAAAATTGGAGTTAAATATTAGTGTGAGTTTTGCTTAGCGCAGATGGTAAAAAATGGGGACCCTGAAGGGTAGAGTCAGCAAATGTGATGCATTGTCCCATGATTAAAAAAAGCATGCTAAAAGTAAAGAGTGTGCTTCTTCAGGGGCTATTTGTATGCATATAGAAATGGAAATTTGCACTAAAATAAAAAAAGGAATGAAAGCCAAGAGCAAATAGCAGGCAGCTTGGAATCAATGAGCAGGCAGCTGAACAGTGAACCTTACTCCTACCAGCCTACCCAGTAGTGGCAAGGGTACAATTTCCCTCCCAACAACCAAACTCTGGCACAAGGAGGAGAAGCAGTCCATGCACAACTCAAGAAGAGGTAACCTCTTCACCATCGTGGTTCGTGACCAGCCCATGGGGGGCTGTGTAGGGCACCTCGTGGTAGAAGGCCTTCTTCTCGTCTGCAGCGCAAGCCTCTGGAAGACTCCTGTTTTTAATGCCTTGCTTCTGATAATCCTGAGTCTTGAATCCTGAGTCTTGAATCCTGTCCCGGTCTCCAGAGTCCCTTGTGTCTGCTTCCGTCCATGCCTAAGACTCTGCCAGAACCTGCTCCGCTTCAGCGTGGTCTGCAACCAGCCACAGGCGGCTGTGTAGGGTGCACCTCAGTGCAGGCCTCTATTGAATCTTCATCATGTTCCAGTCTCAAGTTCCATTACCTCAACTGGAGTCTGCTTCGCGTTCAGTATGGTCCGTGACCAGCCATGGGTGGCTGTGTAGGGCACGCTGCGATGCAGTTCTCACCTAGTACTTTTTCCTGACTCCTGATTCCTTGCCTGAAACTTCCGAGCAACCTGAATCTTTGTCCAAGTCTTCTGAATCCTTGTCTGAGTCCTTTGAGTCTTCTGAGTATCCTAAGTCTTTGTCTGAATCCTCCGAGTATCCTGAGTCTTCATCTGAGTCTTCATGTTCCTGCCCTCAGCCTCCGTCTGGCCTCATGCAGTCGTCGTTCCCAAGCGGCGGGTCTGGAAGGGCTATCGAGTGGCTGGAGGGCTATTCTCGAGACCAGCATTGCGTGCTGGGTCTCATTGGTGCGTGTAGGTCCAGTGGAGGGCTGAGCCTGCCTAGATCCTCTTCCGGATAATCCTCGCCTTGTCTTCAGTCCAGCCTTGCTCTTGCTCTACCCGTGCTCGTACCTGCTCACCTCTCGCAGGGCTCCTCCTTGAGCCGTGCCACAATCCAAGGGCTCGCATCCTCCCTTGAGATGGGACCATGCCCCCGTGCTCCTAACAGGGCCTGAAGGGTGCACTCCGTAACATATAGTGGCACTACACACAAAACTATAGGTGCAGATAAACCAAGCAATTTTGGAAAACCTCCATTTCCATATGCAAAGTACTGTTCTATGTGCAATAGTAGCTTTGAAAATTGCCCTCACAACAGCAGTTTCCACTTACCATCATTGTGTTGATAACACCAAAGATGAGCCTTTCCATTAACTCTTCTTTTCCAGTCAGTTATGGTCTTGATCCTCCCAGGGGCTCTGTCAAGAAGTTTGGAAACAGGTCTAGGAGAAGATTATTGAAATCTCTCCCTACCTGGTGTAAATTGCATCCCAGGCCTTTTGCTTGCAGGAATCACATGACTTCCATGAACCAACAGAACATACCAGAGAGAGCTCTCACTCCCTTTAACTGCATCACCTTATACACTCATGTATAGTCTGACATGACCACTCTTAATGGAACAACCTCCAGTTTACCTTTGCATGCTGATACACAGAATGAACTCAATAGTTAATATAGGTAAAATTTGGGAACGGGTGGGAGCAGGATCACATATGTAAATGTATCTGTTGACTATTCACGGTGGATAGCTTTAAACCTAGACCTGTTTGTGGTTGTCCAGGACTGGTGTTGCCTACTCTTGCACTAGTTTTTCTGTAGACATACAAAAACTAAGACAAGCAGTTCATAGCAATGAAGTAAACGCAGGAGCAGCTCAGCCTGTCCAGATGACATAGAAATAAATGGTAGTCCTATCCACTGTGCCTCCTCTTGTTTACAGTACTACTCCTCTTTCCTTGCTACTCCAATACTTGCTCCCTCTTATTATCCTTTTCCAGCATCCTTTTCTTTTCCCTTGCCCATTATTTTCTCTTTTTTCAACTTTATAGATTTTCACTTTAGGCATGCCCCCATACCCTTTCTCATATATTGGATGACCATAGTGCAGTGGTCTTCACTTATATTTTAAAAGTGGTCCACTTTGTATCTAAAGGGGCTGGAAAAGGACCAGCAAATTGTCCTGCTCAGGGCCAGGTCAATAACACTACCAACTGGCACATGCCAATGATATTATATCCCATGTCCCCAAGTTGCTCTCTCTCTCTTTCTCAAGCTAGGCTCCAGACTCTCTCAAACTCCCCCACCCAACCCAGCAGTCTCCTTCAACCTCCCCACAGGAGCAGCAGCAGCCTCTGAACTCTACACCTTCCCACAAGAGCAACCTATGAACCATATAACAGCAGCAGCCTCTGAACCACCACAACAGCAGCAGCTTCGCTCTCAACACCACCCTCCTCCCAACCCACAGCAGCCTCTTTTACTGTGATCTGCTGCAGGGAGCATGCAGGAGGCCAGCCATGGCACAGGATCAATGGTACCTGCTCTTGCCTTTCCATACTGGCAATCACCTCCTTGCTGCTGCCGTCGCCTCTTTCTCCATCCCTCCCTCCCTTCCAGCTCTTCTTAGCTAGTGAAGGCCCACTGAGATGGCTCCTTTGTATCACTGGTTTTCCCTGCGATGATGGGGGGTGAATGTAACCAAGAGCTGTCAGAGGGGGGCTGTACTAGGGTTCCATGCAAGCTTATACTGGCCCACAGGCCTTACCTAAAGCATTCTGCCAGACAACTACATATCCTGAGAGAGCATGAGGCAATTCTCATTCTGCCTCATTCTTAAGAAACAGGAAACTACATGTCCATGCAAACAGCCTCTCCCTACAGACAAAGCTTGATGTGGGCCATATTCGGTGTACAGGTTGAATACCAGCAAAAACAAGTTGGATAGTAGGGGTGGTAAAATTTTCATACTGTGTCATTTCGGGTCATGTCATTTTTTTGAAGGATTTTATTTTTAAAATGGTTCGAGGGGATCAATTTCCCCTAATTTCAGAATTTCAGTGCAGTAAACTCTTGCTACGGCGCAATATCTGGATCTTCTATGCAGTAACCCCCACATGGAAACTCCAGTTATGTACAATAGCATTCTAAACACCATTTTGATCGTGTTTGATGTTAGCAGTCAGCACAGGCCCTGCCTGCCTGATTTAGCTGTCAGCCTGTCACCAACCATGAGCTGTCTGCATGCACTGCAGCCCAGGAGCCAGCAGTCATCACTCACTCAACATCAGTCTTGTTGTTAAAGTAAGTTGGTAATGGTGTAGCAGTTCTCTCAAACCACTCTCCCTCTTTCCACCTGTAAATAGGCTGAAAGAGATACATAAAAAAATAATATTAACCAGGGCAGAGCCCCTCCTGAGCACTGGTGGGACTGATTCCAGCATGGTGCCGGTGAGGATAGCTGGTGGGTTGCTGATGGTTTGGAGGTCCGGGTCTGGCCACCGCCAGACAGTGCAGCTGTGAAGACCACCTGCCGTGGGAGGACATTGCAATTGTTTTAAAAAGTAAAAGAAAAAAAAGGAGAGGAAGCTGCCTCAATCCTAGAGGAGTGGGCCAGAGTCACTTAGGTGTTGCTAGGGGAGGAGGACTATTTCTGTTAAAGAAGCAGGAGGGGGCTTGTGAAGTGGAGGTGGCACTTTGATGTTGCTGTTGTTGCTGAGACTCTGATCCCCACTGCAGGACTGATGCCACGGGGATCAGGCGAGGTGGGACAGACATGGAGTGCCAGTGATCCCGGGAAGAAGTAGGCTTTTCCGCTGCTGCTTACAGTTGTAGAGTGAGGGTCTGGTTAGAGGAAAGCACTGTGGTGGCACTGGTCAGGCTTACTGTCGCTGAAAAGGAAGTGGAAGGGCGGTCACCATGGGGAGGACCCTACCACTTTAGGCTAAAAGAAAAAAGAAAGGAGAGAGGACAAAGCCGCAATTATGCCGACGTTGTGACGGATGGGTTGTCACCATTGGGGATGAACTGGGGCTGCTGTTGGCATGCCCCTCGGAGCTGTTGTTGTGGGAGAGGCCTGGCTGCTGCTGTCACTCCTAATGGGGAGGAACCACATACTTTGGAAGAAACGAGAGAAGGAGAGGGGCAGCGGAGCCGTGATTTTCTAGTAATATGGGGGGGGGGGGGGGGGGGTCTGTAGTGAAGGAGTACCATTGAGGTGCCCTTCAGTACTCGCTGCCACTCATGCACGATAGTTCCAAGCCACAACAGCTGCTGTTTAGCGGTTTTATTTGAAAGAAAGAAAAAAATGAAGGGAGAAAGCCTGGCATCTGGCCAAGGAGAGACTGGCAGGGAGAATCAGCTGGTCAGCTCTGTTACCAAGGGCTGTCACTGCAGGTAGATTACTCTCATTTGCAATTTAGGAGCATGGCATTAAATATAAAAGAAAAAAATAATTAAAACAGACATTTGAAAGAGAAGGGGTACTCAGACTGGGTTGCGACCATTAAGGCTGTCATGGTGATGTCATCAGTGACATCAGCAGGGGTACCGGTAATCCTGGGGGGGGGGGGGGGGACACACCTCAAAAAGAATTAAAAATAAGCAAAAGTAGGAAAAATTAAAAAATAATAAAAGTAAAGTACTTGTAAAAAAGAATCTGAATATTTGATGGACACCAAATTTTCAATTCTAGAGCAGTTTAAAAATTATTTTAAAAAATCCCAGATACAAGCCAGGCAGGACATTAAAAGAGCTTAAAGACAGAAAATTCTCATATTCATCAATAGAGGGAGTTTTAATAACTGGCATGAACTTGGGGAGGATGGAAGAGAATTATAATTTTGAAATAAAATTAGAAGAAAGTTCTTGAGGACTTTATGACAGATAGGTTAAATAAGCAAGAAAAAATAGAAATACAAAAGAAATATTTCTCTGTTTTTTTTCCTTCTTTATTTTTTATTTTCTTTTAATATACAACAGTTCGTACTAAGACCTCTCATGATATATGCAGCCCAGCAGGTGACCCCTGACCTGATACAACCAGTCTAGCTGAAGCATGTATTCTGTCTGACCTTGTTTGCCCAGTAGGGCACTCTTTCACAGTCTGATCATCCAGAAGAGGGCACCCTATCACAGTTTGACTGCTAGCAAAGAGCATTCTAACACATTCTAACACAAGAAGAGGGCACTCCTCCATAGTCTTATTGCCCAGCAAAGGGCACTCTTCTACAACTTTACTGCCCAGAAGAGGGTGCTCTTTCACAATCTGATCACCCAACAGAGACTGCTCTTCCATAGCCCAATCACCCAGCAGCTGGCTGTCTTCTATAGCTTGATATCCCAGAAGAAAGCACGCTTCTGCATTTTGTCTACCCAGCACAGAGCTCTCTTCCACAGCCTGATTGCCCAGAAGAGAGGCTCCTCCACAGTTTATCCAACTAGCAGTGGGTGCTCTTCTACAGCTAGTTAATCTAGTAGGAGGCACTCCAGCCTTACCAGTCAGTCCAAGCCTTGCTCCTGCCTTATTGGACCACCCAAGCCTTGCTCCAGTCTTGCCCTGTTGTCCCATGGCACTCCAAAGGTGGTGTTCCTTATGCTCCATCTGAACCAGAGCCACAACAGGATGTTTATATGAGAATTTTTTTTAAATTGCATATTTATTTTTTGTTTCCCCTACCATGAACCTCTAGAAGAGTATGGGATATAAATCAATTGCATATTAACCATATTTGTGAAAGCTATTATTTATTCCTTAGAGAGAGATACAAGAAGTTGATCAACTATCAGGATTTGCTGGGTACTTATTTCCCAGACTAGCCATTTTCAGAGACTGGATGCTGGGCTCAATGGACCTTGGTTTGACCCAATATGGAACTTCCTATGTTCTTATGCACACTCCTGGAGCTGTTTTCATTTAAAATGCCTTTGAGCTTGGAGGTTAATTAATTCTTCTATAGGAGAATCCACATTGGCGTTTGGGAGAGTGAATAGGAGACTCAGCCCTGGTATCAATTAATACCTTCCCAGCAATGAGATGTTTAATGGACCCTCCAGTCCCTGGTGAATGCTTTCCTCTTTCTTGAAAAGGAACTAATTTACTTGCATATTGAGGTTCTTATCTCTAAATTCATAAGGTTTTTGGTGCATCATCATCATAAGGTTTTTGTGTATCATTTTGGAAACCTTTCTCTGGACTTCCTGTGTTGTATATCTTTGAGGAGCTGTCTCCTACAGAAGTAGACACAATACCACATGTCTTTGGTGAGTTTCATGTCCAGTTATGGACGCCATAGATCCCTGGAGGATATAGAATGAATAAGAACATAAGAACATAAGAAAATGCCATACTGGGTCAGACCAAGGGTCCATCAAGCCCAGCATCCTGTTTCCAACAGTGGCCAATCCAGGCCATAAGAACCTGGCAAGTACCCAAAAACTAAGTCTATTCCATGCAACCATTGCTAATGGCAGTGGCTATTCTCTAAGGGGTAGATTTTCAAAAACGGCGCGTTGGCGTACTTTTGTTGGCGCTCCAGGCGCAAACAAAAGTACGTGGGATTTTAGTAGATACGCACGTAGCCGCGCGTATCCGCTAAAATCCTGGATCGGTGCGCGCAAGGCTACCGATTCCGTGTAGCCGGCGCGCGCCAATCCGCGCAGCCTACCTCCGTTCCCTCCGAGGCCGCTCCGAAATCGGAGCGGCCTCGGAGGGAATTCGCTAACGCCCTCCCCTCACCTTCCCCTCCCTTCCTCTACCTAACCCACCCCCCCGGCCCTGTCTAAACCCCCCCCCCCACCTTTGTTGGGGGATTTACGCCTCCCAGAGGGAGAAGTAAATCCCCGCGCGCCAGCGGGCCGCTGGCGCGCCTAGACACAACCCGGGGGCGGTTCCTGAGGGCCCGGCCATGCCCCCGGACCGCCCAGGGCCGAACCACGCCCCCAGGCCCACCCCCGAAACGCCGCGTCCCGCCCCGAAAATGGCGCGCCGCTCGGCCCCGCCCCCGACATGCCCCCGACACATCCCCCTCGGAAAACCCCGGGACTTACGCGAGTCCCGGGGCTCTGCACACGCCCGTAGGCCTATTGAACATAGGCACACCGGCGCGCAGGGCCCTGCTCGCGTAAATCCGGGCGGATTTACGCGAGCAGGGCTCTTAAAATCCGCCCCACAGTGAACTTAATAGCAGGTAATGGACTTCTCCTCCAAGAACTTATCCAATCCTTTTTTAAACACAGCTATACTAACTGCACTAACCACATCCTCTGGCAACAAATTCCAGAGTTTAATTGTGCATTGAGCAAAAAAGAACTTTCTCCGATTAGTTTTAAATGTGTACTTGCTAACTTCATGGAGTGCCCCTAGTCTTTCTATTATCCGAAAGAGTAAATAACCTATTCACATCTACCCGTTCTAGACCTCTCATGATTTTAAATACCTCTATCATGTCCCCCCTCAGTTCAGAGCATGACTACCAAAATGGTGCACTGTCTGCATCATAAGCCCTATGAAATGAGACTTAAGAAGAGAGAAAAGAGTGGAAATATGACAGATACATTAAAACACCTCATAAGGTTTAAATAATGTACAAGATTGAGAAGAACAAGGCTTCAGAAAATCTATCCCTTCATATAAGCATGTTGCCAAGAGTTGAGGAAACAGAGTAACTCGGAACTTTCTTAGAAACAGAGTGTGAACAGAGTTTTAGGGCTCCCCATGCTAAGATAGCAGAATTTGTTATCTTTAATTCTGGTCTCTCTTCTAATCTCCTTCAAATATACAAATTAGGGATGTGCATTTGTCTTAAATGGATCAGTATAATGTGACAAATGAGGCCATTTTTTGTTTGTTCTAATTGAAACAAGCCAAAAATAGCCTTAATGAAAATACCCCAAAATTTGAGTATTTTTGTATTTGGCCAATTAAAAAAATACTTTTGGTGCCAGGTCCCAGCCCAAAGCTGGGTCCTATCACCAAGGCCTGGAGCAGATGCCAGAGTCTAGCCTGAAGCCCAGGCCTGATGCCCAGGCCTGGACACAGATTTAGGCTCGATGCCGGGATCTAGCCCAAGGTTGGATCACATATTTGAGGCTAAGGCCCAGGCCTAGACCCATAAAGAGGCCCGTGCCTAATGCCAGGGCCCAGCCTGAGGAATGGATACATTGCCAAGACCCAGGCATAGGCCCAGGTCTAGACTTAGGCCTGATGTAAAGTCCTGGCCTAAGGATTGGACCCATAACTAAAGCTTGGGCCTAGGTCCAGGTCCAGGTGTAGGCTTAGGCTGAATGTTGAGGCTTGGCCCAAGGCTGGGTCTCATTGCTGAGTACTGAGCCTGAGCCTATAGTTAGGCCTGAAGCCATTTCCCAGCCTGAGGCTGGGTCTTATCACCAAAGCCTAGGCCCAGCCCTGATTTCAGGGCACAGCCCAAGGCCACATACCTTTGCCAAGGCCTGTGGCTAGGCCCAGGCCTGGCATGAAGTCAGGTCCCTTCATCAAGGCCTGAGTCTAGGTCCAGGCCAAGTGCCGGGATCAAACCCAAGGCTGGGTCCCATCACCAATGCCCATGCCTGGGTCTAGGCCAAGGCCTGACACTTGAATCCAGTATGAAGTAGGGTCCTATTGCCAAGAAAGAAAACCGTGGAAGGCTGGTCCTCGGCCTCCAGGTCTTCACTTTGGTGACAGGTCCTGGCCTTGGGCCTAGGCCTAAGCCCAAGCCCAAGCCCAGGTTCAAGCCTTGGTGACAGGACCAGGCAGTCTGTACCCTGACATCAGGCTTAGGCCTAAGCTCGGCTCCTGCACTGGACTTGGCCAGGGGTCCTGGCTTTTGAGCCAGGCCCTGGAGTTCAACCAGGGCCTAGGCCCATTTTTTCTTTCAAGTTGAAGTTAATGGGGCCTATGGCTTGCCTCCCTTTTTTATTTCAATGTAAACAAAAAACAAATGAGATGAGTAAACATTTTTTTTTTTTGTTTGAGATTAACCTGATGAATGACTGGCCTATTAAACAAAATGATGAACCAAAACAAATGGTTTGTCTCTGCATACCCCTAACTCAAATCTCTCTCAGATTATACCAAATGGTATAGAGGTAGGTAAAATGTAATGAACATGCTCGGACTCTGATGTCAACAAGGAAAAAGGGCATGAAATTAAGAACAGATGCTGTAATTCATGCAAAAACATGTATTTTTACTCTATCTCCTTTGCAAAATGATGTATCACATAACTTCATCAAATTCAACAGACAATGGGGAACTTTGCTTTTTGAAATAATATTATTTTATATTATGCATAATGCAAAATAGGATAATATACATTTCATCAGTATATTTTGGAGAGTAACATATTTGACAAAATTACAGCTACAGGATATAGCTGATAAATACTGTACACCTTTTTCATCAAAACTTGAAATTTGTCTACCCTGTACAGAACATATGCAAACACCTACCAACAACAAAGATAAACAGAGTTACAAGGACATGGAAAGGTTGAAATTATTTATTCTTTAATTTGACAACTCATTTGCATTCTCATATGTGGGAATCACACAATACTACCTACGTTTTTCTGAGTTGCTTCTCTGTCTCGTGCGCATAAATACAGTTTCTACTTCAGCATGTGCAAAAAGCAAGTCGATATTGTTCTTTATGCAGATACATGGCTACTGATTAGTAGGGTGCATATCATGACATGGAGTTCAGCCTGTTATGCACATTTTATTAGGTCCTAGAAAGAGAGATTACAGCTTTCATATCATTGAAAGCTCTGACAATATTTGATGTTGTTAGATTGTGATGATATCATGAGTTAGATGCAGCACAGAGTATACAGGATGGACTTTCTACCACTCACACAAACCTTTATGTATTATCAGTGCCAGTAAAGGAGAAATATGAAAAATGTTTATTTCCAATATTTTCCTGATTCTGGCAATGGCTCTAATGCAAACTTTTCTGAAAATGAATTGGTTTCTGAAATACAATAGAGCTGATTCAATGTACAGTAGGCAAATTAATTAATGTAGCATCACTCATAGCCATCTTATGAATAATATTTAATCAACATCAGCCAATGAAAGGCAATCTCAGAACAGATCTCCCTTTCCATATAAAGAAACTCTGAAAACAGTAGGGCCTTTTGTGAAAAGATGTCTATCATTACTAAAGAATGCTTCTACTTTAGTGACCTTTGCTTGGGGATTGTGTACATGCGGGGTTGAAATTTCAGTAAACAGCTTGGCAGCGAGATAGCCGGTTACCTTATAACCAGCTTGTTCAAAGATCATTTTTCAGTTGCAACCTTGCCAGCCAGATTGTGGTTAAATATTCTTATGAATTTAGCAGGCTATAATGTAACTGGCTACAATTATGACTACTATACATATGCTAAGACATAGCTGGGTAAATTTTACTAGCTAGCTCTCAAAATTTAAATTAGCCAATTGCATTTCTCCCTATGTCTAAACCTCCCTCCAGAAATGCCTTTTTTTTTAGAGTTGCTAAACATAGCTAGCGAAAATAGGAAAGCTTCAAGGGAAATGTGTCAGCCAGTCTGTAAAGGAATATATGCTAGACCCTCCTTAAAAGTCCAGTTCCAGACAAATGTGTGGTCCACCTTAAGATAGCCCATAGGGAATCCTGGTTGTAGGGTGTTTCCGTGAAGAAAGAGGGATAAGAAGGCAGGCCTCAGAGAGGATAAGATGCCCCAGATGAGAGTAGAAAAAAGCAAAAGCTATGCTAAAAATATCTTTCTGAAACTGTTGCATTACTTTTTCCAGCACTGCTGAGGTAAGCAACCTTCTGTTTGATAATCTGTGTATAAATAATAAAACTCTGTAGCAGAATAACTGGAGTTCAAGGACTCTATTTTCAGATTATCATTCCTCTATTTTCTCTGCTTTTCTGGAACAGTGATGGCCCCCTTTGTTAAATCGTTATTTAGATGAAACTCCCTTTCCCCCTGTTAGGTTTCCTTTATTATGGAAAGCTCATATTCTTGAATATAGAATCATAACCCTGACGGTATTCCTTACTGGCCCTAATAAAGCAACTTCTTTCATGTGTTGTTATGTGGTGAATCATGGAACATTGTCTGAAGGTATTAGGATAATTACTCTTCATTGTCTGAAGGTATTAGGATAATTCCTGTGCTTCCCCATCCAGTATATTTGTGTAATTCTACTTTGATATTTTTCCCACATCCTTTATCCCATGCTTTTGTCTAAACTGCTGGAATGGCAACTCCTTTCTTCCTAGATCCTACTTTTATTCTGACAGTTACTAAAGTACATCTCCAGCTGTTCTATATAGGTAATTGTTCATTTTATTTTATTTAAATAATTTATTTATTTAAATAATTATTATTTAAATAATTTTGATATACCGAACCTCAAGACTAGTGTCTTATCGTACCAGTTTACATTGAAACAAGGGGTAACCAATTAACTAGGAAGATAAAGTTACAATGAACAGGGGTTTACAGAGTAGGAGAGTAGAGAGTAAACGCATACGATTAACATAATAGATTATAACGTAACTAAGTGTAGTGTAACAAAGTATAACATAGGAACTTAGACAATAGCTTAATCTTTAGGTATATAAAACTGTCTCTAAACTGTCTATAAACAGTCTATAAAACTGTATAAAACTGTAGTTCATATGTGCTTTTGCCCCACCAGCCTGTCCCTGTTGTGTACAATGAGACTACAGTAATCTTCAGTTCCCATTGTCTTCTCCAGGTTAATGGCACATTTACAGTAAGCACTCAGGAGAACAAATGCCCTGTTAATCAGTTTTCATTTCTGAACATTACTCTCACAATTCTCTGGCCCTTGATGAATTGCACTGGCTGCCCATTATATGGTGTGCACAATTCAAAACTCTTTGGATCTTTAAGGCTCTTCATGGATTAGTCTCACCTTGCTTATATTCCTTTATTCAGATATACCAGCTGGGCTGTAGCCAGCGGCGGACTCACGATGTCGGACCGGCTCGGGTATTTGCCGTCCAGGCCTGCCCAGGACACATCACGTGGTCTGCCGAGTGCGGCTCTATCACGGCCGCGCACAGCAGACCACGTGACTGGAGCGATCAGCCCATCGGGGAATGCCCGATCCTCCGATAGGCCAATTCGCCCCTGGCTGTAGCCTTCCCACTTCTTCCCAGCATTTACTAGAAATCCCCTCCCTTAAACTAGCACAGCTATCTGAATCTCATAAGCACATTTTTTATATTGCAGACCCAGCCATATGGAATAATCTCCTGCTGGAAATCAGAGCATAAAAGGAAGCTGCTAAAATCTTATCTGTTTTCTCTGGACCTTCCTAACTGATGTTCCTATCTTTCAGGATTCAGGTAGTTTTTGCTCTTTATTTACCCTTTCTGTTCAATATTATGTAATTGTTTGTTATTTTCTTGTCTGATTTTATTTTGTATGTATTTTGTACTCTGCTGAGATTTGTGGATCTGCACAACAGGACTTTGTATAAATAAATAAATAAATGTAAAGTCTGAACATGTCCAAGAAGCTCTGTATTTCTTCTCTAGCTATTGGTGAAGGACATGCTAATTGATAATCTCACAGAATATTTTAAAAGCCTTCAAGCTTTGTGATTTGGCACTGATAAAGGACTGCTTCTGTTCTTCTCTGTGCTACTGTGGTCTCACATACTCTCTGTACCAGAAAGAGAGGCAGTGCATTGCTGCTGATTTTGATTTCACTGGAGGAGGGTCTGGGTGAGAGACAGTGTGGAGATTGCAGTTGGGCAGAAATAGTGATTATTTTGCCCTGGTGCATCCTGGCAGCAGACTGAAGAGAAATCTTACCAAGCTCCCAGTGTTTTTCTTTCTTAGAGGAAGATTCATCATTCTGCAATGATTAGAGCAGAATGATAACTCACACAAAAAAGGGGGCAGGGGCAATAGTGTGCTCCCAGCTGCATTGTGGGGGTGCATTTTTGCCCACTGCAGTTGCGGCCCGGTGCACACTATTGCCCCCATAGTGCCACCATAAAAGATTGTTATTTCTGGTGCTACTGCTAGTGATAATGTCTAAAAAGAATTATTTTTTCCTCGCCCATAACCCGCCTTTACTCCACCCCTTTCCCTAATTTTAATCTTACCACCACGCTAAGGCCACATCTCATTTTAAAGATTAGTGTTTAATAGGTTTTTTGTTGTTGTTGAATCAATCAACTCTAGTACATTCAATATAGCACACATATATGTATATGTGTCTGTGTGTGTGTGTGCATATGTAAGTAACAGTTTTCCATAGACTATGGTACTGTGAGTGGGGTATAGTTACAATATAATTTGTAATATCCAAATCTCCAGTAGATAATGCACTTCAAAATATTTCATTATGTCAGAAAAAGGGAGAAGAGATAATGTTGGCAAGGTTGGCAGCTTTGGCAGGGACAGCAATATGAAAGTCCTGCACCTAAATTGGATTTTTAGGTCCATAATGGCAGGATAAAAAGGCAGCTCAATGCAGAAGAAATTGAAATTTGGAGAAGTTCTGCCACCACCTCCTATTCTTCTCCCTCTTTTTTGGTGTATATGGAAAAATATGAGAAAGTCATCCAAAACTGGCATTAGCAGGAGAGCGTTAGCAGAAATGCAATACTCCAAATCAGTAGCATGCTCCTCTTTGGTTCCTACTTCTGATGCAGTGAAGGCAGTATTTACACCAACTTATTCAGAGAAAGAATCTTGACTGAAATTCTTTCAATAAGATATTGAAGATCTAGTAGCAAAACAGAATTTGGAAAGTTTAGTCAATAGCATCTTAGCATCCAGTGCAGTGAGAGGGGAGAAGGATGATACTGATTATAGATGTGAATTGTTTTTGTATCTCAGGTCAGGCTACGTGTCAGCCAACCTGTGGAAAACTTTGTTTTCCATCGGGTCATTTGTTTTTTCTCTGCAATCAGCCCTTAATACTATGCCATTGAGTTTCAGACCATGGCACAGTCTCTATAGCATCTTTATGGAGGGGCTGTTATCCTGGATGAAGGATGAGTTAGCCACCTGTGAACTTCCTGAAACACTGAACACTCTTATTGACCTGGCTAGTAGAATCAATCACCACCTCCAGCAGTGGGCCTGGAAGTTTTGTACACCATGCAGACAATGTGTGCTGTCTCCTTCATTTTGACTCCCTTCCTCTCTCTTGCAAAGGCAACAGCTCTAGCCAAGACGTGAATTGAAGAACAGATGCAACTCAGACATGGATGCCTCACCCCTGAGGAGAAGCTCTGCTGCTGCCATAGGGGTCTTTGCTTTTACTGTGCTGGGACCAGGCACCAGCTTGCACTCAGCCCTCTGAAGCCAGTAAGCTAACAAGCCTAGGATCTAGTGGGGAGGTGATCTTAGGCTTCTCGACTCCAACTCCTCAATTCTCCCTTCTGGTGGCTATTTCTGTGGATAACTATGAGTTTCCCACCCTGGCACTAGTTGACTCAAGCACCGGGGGGATCTTTAGAATGAAAGCCCTCTTCAACCACTTGCAGCTTCCTGTAATTGACAGGAAGACACCTCTTGTCATCTCCTCCATTTACGGGGAGCCTCTCCCCATTCGTATCACCTTGGCTATGGCACCCTTACACCTATGCACCAGTGTCCTACACATAGTCTTCCATATCATTGGCAAGGCAATACACCCCATTGTGTTGGGGCTACTCTGGCTACAACTTCACTCTCCTCACTTTGACTGGGGTTTGCTACAGCTAATGAGCTGGGGCTCCCATTGTCACAATTCATGCCTACAACGCATTGAACCACTATCGTGCTTGCCCCTGGAGACAATATTGGTAGGGCTGCCTCCCTAGTATGCCGAGTATACAAATGTATTTTCCAAGAAGGAGGCTGAGGCCTTGCCTTCCCACAGAGTGCATTACTGCACCATTGATCTACTACTTAACACCAAACCACCTTGAGGGAGAGCATATGTCTTTAAGCTCTGGAGACTAAAGCAATGTCAGAGTAAATCAAGGAAAACCTTGGCCGTGGTTTCATTAGACCCTCCAAGTCTTTTGCCAGAGCAAGGTTCTTTTTCATGTCCAAGAAAGTTGGCTCCTTATGCCCATGTATTGATTGCTGGGGGCTGAATGGAATAATGAAGAAAAACCAATATCCTTTACCACTCATTTCTGAGTTATTTGATCATCTCCAGGGATCTAGAGTACTTTCAAAGCTGGACCTTCATGGGGCCTTCAACCTAATTTGGATCAAACATGGTGAAGAATGGAAGGTGGCATTCAAAACACGGGATGGGCACTATGAGTATCTGGTGATGTCCTTCGGGTTATGTAATTTCCCCACTATATTTCAGAAAATGATGAATGAAATGTTTAGAGACCTTCTATATTCTGTGTTGTCATATACCTCAATGATATTGACATCTTCTCTAAGGACCTCATTTCCCACCATCAGGATGTATGCCTTGAGATAACAAACTATACGCAAAGTTGGAGAAATGCCATTTTGAGAAGGAGAGTCTTCCTTTCCTAGGATACATTGCTCCAGCAGGGGCTTCCATATGGATCCAGTTAAGGTTAAGTGCATCCAAGACTTGCCGCGACCCTCCAGTTTTTGTACCCTGCAAAGATTCTTAGGCTTTGCTATTACTGGCATTTCATTCCCAACTATTCCTAGATTGCAGATCCACTCACAGTGCTCACCCAAAAAGGAGCCAACAACAAAGTTTGGTCTTCTGAAGTGGTTACTGCCTTTCAAGTATTGAAGAATGCCTTCTACAAGAACCTTGCTTCCATCATCCTGACCCCACATGTCCCTTTACCCTTGAAGTTGATGCCTCCTTGCTGGGGGTAGGACCAGTTGTAAATCAACACATCAATATGGGAGTCCTTCAGCCCACTCCTTCTTCTCATGGAAATTTTCCCCTCATGGAATGCAATTATGGAATTGGGGACAGAGAACTGTTGGCCATCAAGGAATGGAACTATTGGTCTAAAGACACTAAACACCACATTACTATATACACTGATCACAAAAACCTAGAACATCTTCATCATGCTCAATGACTGAACGCTCTCCAAGCTCAGTGGTAACTTTTCTTTGAAATTTTTGACTTTGAACTGAGGTACTGGCCAGCCACCAAGAACATCCGAATGGAACCCCACTCCTGATTCTTTCTGGCAGAGGACACCCCAGATCCACCCAGGCACATTATCGATCTGGCTCCGATCCTCTTGGCCTCCACAATGACCCTTTCACCAGGGACGACAGTTGTTCCATGCAAACTCTGAGAGGAACTGTTAAAGTGGTTCCATGATTCCTGTGTCACAGACACCCTGGATGGGCCTGAACTCATGCACTGCTCCAGCAATACTACTGGTGAGATGTCAGGGCCTACATGGACTCCTGTCCCACCTGCACACAGTAGAAACCCTTAATGGGATGACCCTGGGGGTTGTTACAGCCATTAACAGCCCCAGGAAACCCTGGACCCATGTGACCCCTGATTATATGGTGGACCTTCCCCTCTCTAATGGCTATACAATTATTTGGGCTGTAGTCAACAGGTTTTCAAAGATGGCTCACTTTATCCCTCTTCCCAGCTTTCCTATGGCACTAAAGTTGGCCCAATTATTCACTCACCACATCTTCCACCTGCACGGCCTACCCAAACTTATCTTCTCAGATCTCGGCACCAAGTTTATAATCATATTGGTGTGCCCTCTGTAAAAAATGTAACATCACCCTGGACTATATGATGGCATACCACTCCCAAGCTAATGGCCAGTCCAAGCAGATCAATTGGACACTGAAGGGATTCCTCAGAGCCTATGCGACCACACCAGGCACTGCTACAGGCCCGCTACCCTCGCGACCAAAGCCCGCCCCCCACCGAGAACCGGCCAATCAGCCGACCGCTGCAAGGCAACCAATCACAAGCCATTTAGCGGTTCCTTTAAACTCTCACTCTCTCTAGGCGCCACGCGCCGTGCGTCACGCGCCGAAGGAGCGCGTCATTGACGCGCCCCTTCGTTGCAGCCCCGAGGAGCCCCGATCCTCTCCCGAGGAATACCCACAAATAAACAAAGTCTCCATACAGACGACACCACCCACCTGGGGAAAACCACAATTACCGGAAACCCAACTAACCTACTGCCGCCTCACCTAAGCCTAGCCCCAAGGAGGACCTATAGACGGTACAAATAGCAACGAGACTAACAGTGAGTCAATTGCAACCATTCACCTCTCTCGATTGTCTCCCTGGAACCACTTGACACATGTATATGTTCCACTAGAATTGCTACCCTTCTATCTATACTACTAGACTGTTTAAGAATAAGTATATCGACCACAATACCTTTGAATCATAATTTCAACTTGCCTCCTACTTCTCTTTCCTCCTACCCCAAAACATCACTCTATTACTTTCCCTATGCTAATGTCTCCATGCTGATATCTCAATTTTAAAATTGAATCATCTATGTTTATGTTTCACTAACATCCCACCCCCTTGCAGTGAACAATCTTACGACTCACACCTATCATCCAGCTACCATACTGTAACCCTTCCTTTACTCAGCATCATGGGTTATCAACACGTCCAACACATTCCTACCATCACACACTTCTACACTTCATACAAAGGACTCCGAGACACCGACCAAACCATACAACACAGATCAATCATACCCATAATGACCTCTCCCCTTACACAAATGATAGGCTTAATGACCTTCTCTATTCTTCTTCTAAATGCTCAATCTATTGTAAAGAAAACCACTCTCCTATTTGACATACTTACTGACGAATCCCCTGACATATGTGCCATCACAGAATCCTGGTTAAAGGATACCGACACTGCTCTAATCAACCAACTCCCCACAGACACATATAGCATCTTCTCCATTCCTAGACCTAAAAAGAAAGGGGGTGGTCTACTCCTTGCCGCCAAAAAGAGACTCAACTTCTCACTCCAATCTACCCTCCCTCCACCCAAATTGGAGATCAGCATCTTTAGATCCAACTCTCTCCAACTCTGCTTAATCTATGCCCCCCCTGGCATCCTAGAAAAGAACCCCTCCCCCCTCATAGAATACATCTCAAAAAACATAAATATTGCCAACCCAGCCATCATTCTTGGAGATCTCAATCTCCATGTCGATTGCAACCCCCTCTCCACTTCATGCGAAACTATATTGTTAGCTATGAATGCCCTGGGATTCAAACAGATCGTGACTAACCCCACGCACAAAGCGGGTCATACCCTTGACCTGATATTTACTAACACCTTAATCCAAGCTGATCACCCCTTTTGTACGCCCATTCCCTGGTCAGATCACTATCGTATTGACACATGCTGCACTATACAAGATTCCCCCCAATCCTCCCAACCTACAAAAACAATTAGTTTTCGCAAACAGGCTAAAACCGAAGATATCATAGAGGCCCTTTCAGAGGAACTACTTAACCTAGACCTTACAGATGCTAACTCCGCTACCTCCTCATGGTTCCAAATCACCACCAACATAGCAGATAGACTCTGCCCCTCTCAAACCAAAAAAATCAACTTAGAAAAGAATAACAAAAAACCATGGTATGTAAATGAGCTTAAAACCATGAAACTGAAACTTCGTAAATTAGAAAAAACCTGGCGAAAGAACCGCCTCCCAACCACCTTATTTCAGTTTCGCACCCATCTACACACCTACAGGAAGGCCACAGAAAAAGCAAAGAAAGATTTCTATGCCACAAGAATCCATCAATTCCAGTTCAACCCACAAGCCCTCTTCCAATACGTAAACAGCCTCATTACATCTCCAGACAGATGCAACCCCGACAATGATGATGAAACCAAATGCGAGAATCTAGCATCTTACTTCCTTTCTAAAGTGGAAACCATTATGGCACGCTTCACAGCTCATTCTGGCTCCCCGAACACATCAGCAACCAAAAACACCCCAATAGACTACACCAATCAAAGCATACAATCACACCCACACACAAAGAACCCAAACCCTTCACTACTGAAATTCGAAAACACATCTGCACTAGAAATTGAAAATACCCTCAAAAAAATCAAACCAGCCTATCACCCCTCAGACAACCTGCCCACCAACATACTACTCACGAGCCCAGCTACCACAGCCAAACACATCGCAAACATCCTGAACAAATCCATTACCCTAGGCCAAGTCCCGAAGCAACTCAAGCATGCCATTATCAAACCTACCCTTAAAAAAACTAATTTGGATCCTAATGAACTAGCTAACTATCGCCCAGTATCAAACCTCCCATTCCTCTCCAAAATACTGGAAAAGATTATCAACAAACAACTCACCGAATACATTGATGAACACAACATACTCTCCACATCCCAATATGGTTTTCGCAAACACCATAGCACTGAAACGCTACTCATCACACTCTCAGAATCCATACTTAAAGCCATGGACAACGGACAATCCTACATCCTTGCACTGTTAGACATATCTGCAGCATTCGACACAGTCAATCACCTCACACTCATCAAACGACTCATGGAAATTGGCATTGCTGGCACAGCCTTACTATGGTTCCAATCATACCTTAGCGACAGAAGCTACAGTGTAAAAATTGGTTGTAACAAATCCAACCCTGTCAAACTATCTCAAGGAGTACCACAGGGATCATCCCTCTCTTCAACACTCTTTAATATATACCTCCTCCCCCTCTGCCATCTCCTCTCTAAACTGGGTATCCAGCACTTTATATATGCTGACGACGTGCAGATACTCATTCCCATTAGTGATTCCATTACAAATGCAATGAAGATCTGGAACGCTGCACTATCTGAGATAAATAAACTACTTTCCGAAAATTTCCTTGCTCTCAACACCAACAAAACAGAACTACTCATTCTTTCTCCTCCTAACAACCCCTCACGCAATCTCTCCCCCACCCCCCCACCCCCCAGCTGCCCTCCTACCTTACAAGTCCGTAACCTTGGAATTATGATAGATAACCAATTTAACCTCAAAAAATTCATTTCGGCCACCATAAAAAGCGGATTCTTCAAACTCCACACCTTGAAGAAAATCAAACCTCTTCTTCATTCCTCTGACTTCCGCACAGTACTGCAAGCTATGATCCTATCCAAAATTGATTATTGCAACGCTATTCTCCTAGGCTTACCAAAAAGTACTCTACAACCACTACAGTTATTACAAAATGCTGCTGCACGCATCCTTACCAATACTCACCGTCATGAACACATCACTCCCGTCCTCCAATCACTACACTGGCTTCCTGTAACCTCCAGGATAGTATATAAAGTACTCACGCTCATACACAAAGCCATTCATAACCATGACATGCAATGGTTCCCAGAACATCTCCTGCTTCACACTCCGACCAGACCCACAAGAACGCATCACCAGGCCAAACTTCAGACTCCCTCTCCTAAGCTCATGAAACACACCACCTTCAGAGAGCGATCATTCATCATTACAGGCACTACCCACTGGAATAAAATGCCTTCTCAACTACGCCAGGAACCTTGCCACAAAAAATTCAAGCACAATCTTAAAACATGGCTGTTCAAACTAGCGTACCCGGACTAACGAATTGACTCCTTCCAAAGATGCGACATGACCTCCCGACTGACGCTTGCCCTTCCTACTTACTCTCCCCTCCTCCCACCCTCTGTGAATATTCTCCCCCTCCCCTCCCTTATCTCTTCCCCCTGCTAATTACCCTGATTACATTGATGAACGCCCTTGTAAAAACTAACATGTATATATGTATATAATTCTCATATCATCTACTCCTGTCCATGTTTACCCCCTCCCTGTTAAAAAACGTTATTATTGTAAAGCCTGTTGCTCAGTTATGTTACATTGTGAACCGAGGTGATGTTTTGCAAACGTGCCTCGGTATATAAAAAACCCGTAAATAAATAAATAAATAAATAAATAAATAACTAGGCCAGTCTTCTTCCATGAGCAGAGTTTTCCAACAACTCCTTCATCAACTCTGCTACAGGGTCATCCCCTTTTCAAATTGTGTATGGAAGACAGCCGTCTCTCCTGTTATCAATTCTATTGACCATCCCCTCACCTCAGGCTCCAGGAACTCTGGGTCCACACTGAGGAGATACTCCAGAAGGTGGTGGAGAGAGCCAAAAAGACCACAGATGCATACCGTAGACCTGCACCACAATTTAAGCCAGAGGACAAGGTCTGGCTTAGCACCCATCATATTTGACTCTGGATGCCCACCATGAGACTCGCACCTCCGCCTTTCCATCGGATCCTTCCCAAGCACCTGCCAGGTGGGTCTAGTAACCTACTAGTTGCGCCTACCAACCTACTTGGGAATCCATAATGTATTTCATGTTTTCCTTCTGAATCCACTAGTCTTCACATAGCCCTCTAGGAGACCGCCCAAATCCCAAGAGGGATCCGCTGAAGAAGATGCAGGTGAAGGAAATCCTGGACGTCAGTCGTCGAGCCAAGAGATGAGAATACATGATATCATGGGAGTGTTACAGCCCTGAGGAGAATACTTGGGAGCCTGCCTCCAATATATTAGACAAAAACTCCTGAAGAAATTTCATGCCTCACACCCCGAGAAATCCAAACCCTCTGGACAGGAGGCTTCGAGCCATGAGCAGGATCCTCCGAAGTCAGGGCAGAACACCCCCCCCCCCCCCCCGGACGTAAGCATGGCAGGCCACCACACCTGAACAGGTCCAACATGCTGGCCTGAGGAACACCTTCACCAGCTTCTCCGGGCATCCCTAGGTGTACGTGTGCCAAACTTGCTGCCATTTAAAAGACCTACGATGGCAAATTTCCCACGGCGCCCTCTAATGACATCGGGACTTGCTCCAATAAAGGGCTCTCTCCAACTCTCCACAGACACCACGGCAATAAGACAACTCCATCAGAGTAGCAGTTTGCCTCTGCGTTCTTGGCTCCTGATCCTGAACCTTGCCTCCTGGTTCCTGTTTCTGCTGAGTGTCATCTTGAGTTTCTGCATCCTGTTCCTGCTCCACCTGCAAGTCATAAGAACATAAGAACATAAGAACATGTCATACTGGGTCAGACCAAGGGTCCATCAAGCCCAGCATCCTGTTTCCAACAGTGGCCAATCCAGGCCATAAGAACCTGGCAAGTACCCAAAAACTAAGTCTATTCCATATTACCGTTGCTAGTAATAGCAGTGGCTATTTTCTAAGTCAACTTAATTAATAGCAGGTAAAGGACTTCTCCTCCAAGAACATATCCAATCCTTTTTTAAACACAGCTATACTAACTGTACTAAACACATCCTCTGGCAACAAATTCCAGAGTTTAATTGTGCGTTGAGTAAAAAAGAACTTTCTCGAATTAGTTTTAAATGTGCCACATGCTAACTTCATGGAGTGCCCCCTAGTCTTTCTATTATCCAAAAGAGTAAATAACCGATTCACATCTACCCGTTCTAGACCTCTCATGATTTTAAACACCTCTATCATATCCCCCCTCAGCCGTCTCTTCTCCAAGCTGAAAAGTCCTAACCTCTTTCGTCTTTCCTCATAGGGGAGCTGTTCCATTCCCCTTATCATTTTGGTAGCCCTTCTTTGTACCTTCTCCATCGCAATTATATTTTTTTTTAAATACGGCGACCAGAATTGTACACAGTATTCAAGGTGCGGTCTCACCATGGAGTGATACAGAGCCATTATGACATTTTTCATTTTATTCACCATTCCCTTTCTAATAATTCCCAACATTTTGTTTGCTTTTTTGACTGCTGCAGCACACTGAACCGATGATTTCAATGTGTTATCCACTATGATGCCTAGATCTCTTTCTTGGGTTGTAGCACCTAATATGGACCCTAACATTGTGTAACTATAGCATGGGTTATTTTTCCCTATATGCATCACCTTGCACTTATCCACATTAAATTTCATCTGCCATTTTGATGCCCAATTTTCCCATCTCACAAGGTCTTCCTGCAATTTATCGCAACCTGCTTGTGATTTAACTACTCTGAACAATTTTGTATCATCTGCAAATTTGATTATCTCACTCATCGTATTTCTTTCCAGATCATTTATAAATTTATTGAAAAGTAAGGGTTCCAATACAGATCCCTGAGGCCCTCCACTGCCTACTCCCTTCCACTGAGAAAATTGTTTATTTAATCCTACTCTCTGTTTCCTGTCTTTTAGCCAGTTTGCAATCCAAGTCTGGTCTTCTCCTGAGTTCTTGACTTCTTGGTCTGTCTTCCCTCATCTGTCTTCAGTCCTTCCTGTCCTGTTGTTCCTCTTCTCCATGCCCTTCGGCTTGAACTCCTGCTTTGACTTTAGATTGTACTTTAATGCTGCTTGACCTCTGCCTGCCTTTCAACCACTGCCTGCTCATCAACTTGCTTGAACTCTGCCTGCCCAGACCTCTGCCCAGATCACGGCACTGCACAAACTCCTTCTGCTTCTGACCACAGCCTGCATGAGTCTCTGCTACCTGCTGCCTGCCCCAACCACTGCATGTACTGACTCCGCTTCTCTCCATGCTGGCCTGTAACACCCTACACAACAGATCTACATCTTCACAGAGGCATATACCTAAGTCCAGCTGGCCCCTGCACCTGAGAATTCAACCTAAGGGGAATGAGGGCTGGTATTGGTGAAGCTCCTGTTTGGCCACTGTTCCAGCCAGTTCTGCCTGCTGATGGTGGGGACTTATAGGGCTCCTCCCTGTGGGTTGCACCAACTCCACCTCGATCCACCTCAACTTCCACAACAACAAAAACTACACAATGACTACATAGCAGGTTGTATTGTTCTCTTTTTTGAAAATTCAATAAAAACCGTTTACACATTAAAAAAAAAAACAAAAAAAACAAAACTGAACAGATCAGTTCAAGCAGCAACAACTTGTGAGCAGGAACTGGGTCAAGAGTGGACAGGGGTGACATGCTTCCATTAGGAGCCAGGTTCTCAGATTGTTTTCTGTAGTTCAGGAGGTCCAGAGAGAATCTGATGTCCAATGGAAGGAAATTACAAATGGCTGGGACTGAGCCAATAATGGTTCTTCTTCTCATGCTGATGAGCTGGATTTCCTTGGGAGCAGGCAATATCGAGTATTCAGTAGCATACAAATTGAGTGAGCTAATGTCTACAGGCAGATTTGGTTGGTCAGGTAGCATGGAGCCTGGCCTTTGACAGCTTTAAATATAGAGCAGAGGACAATCAGCAACCATTGTAGAGACTTAAGAAGTGGAATAATTGGATCAAACTTACTGGCATTGAGTAGGGTCCATGTCACAGCATTCTGGATGACCTGCAACTTTTGGGAAGGTCAACATAGAAGGAATTGCAATAGTCTGGATGGGAGGTGACATAGGCTTGAATGATGGAGAACTCCTTGCCATGGTGCCTTAGGATATTCATGCCACATTTCATGCCAATTTACCCCAGTCTAGGTACCTTGTAGTTCTTTCCCCCTTCTGATGATATCTTCCCATAGGTTTCATTAGATTTGATGAGAAAACCCCAATTTTGGAGTCCAAAATAGGCTGCATTGCTTTCCCCATTGACTTTAATGATAAAAGAATAAAATGAATACATGGTTTTTCTTTCTTTGCAATTAATGAACCAAATGAAGGTGAACAAACAAAAGAGAAATGTTTCCTCTGCACATCCCTAGCTCAAAATCTCATGCAGGATAATCTGGTGGCAGTCAGCAAAGGAAAGGAAAAAAGAGCCATTTTGTCAGACCGTTTCCCTTGGGGGCATGTAAGGGGAGAGAAGTTGGGAGAGGTATTCAGGGGACTGTTTATTCAAGCATTTGAAGACAAAGCAGAGAGTATTAAATTGTATTCTGCTTTCCACAGGGAGCTAGTGAAGTTGATGTAGAATAAGCTTGATAGGATCAGTTGGTTTTGCTCCTACCAAAATTCTTGCAGCAATACTTTTTAGGAGCTGGAGGCACTTCACACTGTATTGTGAGACGTCATTGTATTGAAGGCATTGAAGTATTTGTTTCGGCTGAAGATTAACACATGGATTACAGTAGGAAAATTATGTTTATCAAGGAAATTGCATAGTTGATGGGATCTGAAACAGATATATAAAGGAGGACCTTACTACTTTCATGATATGGAGTTTCATTGTGAGGTTTAGTGAACTCCTGGGCTTCCTACTGATGCCTTAGGATGTAAAGTGGGCTACTGCTGTAAGACAGTCATTGAGACTGGTAATAGATTAAGTTTGGTCAGATCCCATTTTGATACACAGTTGGACATTATTCGCATATAATGAAGAGCTGGATGAGGTTGCAGATAGGATGCATGTGGATACTGAACAGTATCAGGGAAAGGGCTGAGCCCTGAAGCACTCCACAGGTGAGCTCTCCAGGGCAGGATGGTTTGTTGGCCTACATAACTGATTACATTCTGTTGGCATTGAATGATTCAAACCACTTTAGAGAAGTGCCATCAATACTGACGCCCTTTAGGCATTAGATCAGGAGATGGTGATCAACCGTATCAAAGACAGCCTAAAGACCAAGAAGGACAATTATGCTTGATCTGCATGGGGGTAGATATTGTTTGTAATGGCCAACAGGACCAATTCTGATCCAGGGCCTTTCCTGAAGCCAGATTTATAGTGATCTAGGATAATGTACTCCTTTAGGAAATCTAAAAGTGGGAGGTAAATTACTTTTTCCACCACTTGGATAAGAAAAAGAGGCTGAAAACTGGAGATAGTTATTGAGGATTTCCCAGTTACTTAATTCCTTGAACACAACTTGCAATCCCATGGTTTCTGGCATAGTGCATGTATAGCCAGGGTAATCAAATCTGACTACATTCACAAGAGCCTCTTGAACTTCACCAGAATCTTTTGAATTCTATCCAAGTAATCGGGTCAATAAAGGAGCAAAACTAACAAGATTCTGTCTTTCATAACATAGCCGATTGGCTTCACACTTGTGGGTAATGTCTATGCATTCTGTATTGGTCACCCATAAGGCTGAGCTATAGGAGAAAATCAGGATTGTTTACAAAAGGATAATGCACAACAGTCTTGAAGTTAGTTATGATATAAAAAAAAAGTCCTATTGTACTCAATCAGAAAAATAAAAAAATTATATAAAATATTTTATATTACTAATAATATTGCAACTTGAAAGGCATTTTATTGCAGCAGAAATGTGCATTGCTATACCCTGTGACCAAAAAGTGGAGCAAATTCAAAAATGTTCCTGTTACTGCTGCTTTACAAGGGCCAGAAGTCTCACTTTGTCTTGTAGTTTTGAAAAATAAAAAATCAAATCGTTCATTTGTCACATGGGCTGTTTATTGATTAATACAAATTTACCAGAATGTAAATTAAATTAAATTAAATTAACATCCTACAAGAGCCTTTTCAAAGTTAACATATGATTTAAAAAGTAAATTACTTCATTTTTATAACTTAAGTGTACCAGAGCACTTCATTAAATAGATTACTTTGAAAATAAAATTTATTTAATAACTTTTAATGTACAGTCAGTGTCAAATATAAGGATGCAATAACCAGTGTTGATAAAATAATTAAAAAAAAAAAAAAACATCCAAGCTGTATATGCATCTTTCAGTAGGGTATGAAATTATTTTTAAATCTGAAAACAGAATGCACAATATTTGGGTGAGATGCACAGCCTGAAACTTCTAGAACGGGGCCATACCTGGCAAATTCATTTAGTATAATGGAAGAAAAGCTCCAAATGTGAAAATATGCTGCCAGCTAATGTGAGGTGGTGGGAAGATGTAGGCAGGAGAGGTGGCTGTCAGCGGGTTAGAAAACGGACACTCAATTTTACGAGGATCAGTTTCCCTAACCTGTGCACAACCCCAGGTTAAGAAAACGGATGCTCGTTAATTGAGTCCATTTTCCTAACCTGACCACCAGCACGCTTATTTTTATTTTTATTTTTTTTTACAGTTCTCCCTTTTGGGTTCCTCCGACAATATCACCACGATATTAACTACAGCAAAGTAGTATTTTCTGCTTTCCTGTAAACCTTTGAGGCTCCTCAAGAATTAACGCCTGCTGCGGGGCAGATGCTAATTTTTGAGAATAAAAATGTGCGCGTAGGGTGCACATTTTTTTTTTTTGCATCGGGAGTAATAGCTAATGGCCTCATCAACATGACTTTACATGTGATGAGTGCTATTAGCTACACGCTCGATTGGACATGAGTTTTGGACACGCCAACCAATGTTTTGAATCGGGGGCTATGGACGTGCATCCAGTCACGTGTTGAACCATGCACTGGCCGCATCGACCTCACAGTGTTCAGGTCTGCGGGAAACCTTTTAGCAGCACACTTTACCCTGACTGTTGCTGTTAGCTGGCTGTACATGGGTGCACATGCATGGTTACCCCTGCTCCCAAGAAGAGGTCACCTTGTTCAAGTAAGTTTATGTAGTGCATGCTTTTGAAAAATAAAAGAATGTATGTAAATGCTTCCCCACCCCAATTCTGCCCCCCCAGACCACTTACTTCAACTGCGGGTTAAAGTACAGGTGAAATCGGCTTTTGTGCATACTTTTACACCCAGAACCTCTGGGTTGATTTTCAAAGCATGAGATACACATGTAAAACAGGAATCTATGTGCATAAGGTGCTTTGCAAATCAACTCCTTCTAGTTCCTACATTTTTAGGTTCATGTACTGGGACTATAAAAGTGCTTGAGGTGTAGGTAGGGCACAAATAATTTACATTTTGGATGCATTTTCACATCTACATAAACATCTGGAATCTCCTGGCTTTCAATTTCATTTCCAGTTTTGAAAGCTCTTTGCCTCATAGTCTATACAATCATTGCCATTAGAAAGTTAGAAGGAGTAATACTGCCAAAAGCCTCCCAAGTCCCATATTCTTTCATTGGTGAAGGTAGCGTGATGTCAAATCTGGCAAAATTGAGGAATATAGTTTTAGTGAAAATGATTGTAGTGGAGCTGAACCATTAGCCTTTCATGCAGCCAAAAGACAAAGTATAATATACCGTACATATTTTAAAGAGTTTGGCCAGCAGTTTCTTTCACTTGCTCCAATACATAAGAAGGAAAACACGAGGCATTGTTATCTGCTCCCTCACAAAACTTCTCCCTTTTAAAAGCTGTCAGATTTTGGCAAGTCTATTCAACATGTGTAAATGAAGCCAAGTCTGCGCTTTCTATGCTGACGTTTTTGCACATTTTCTATCCTATTGCCTGCATACATTGGTAAGTGGACATCTGTGCAGGGACATTGAAAAAAAAAATGAGTGGATGCATCCCTGAATTAAACAAAATCTCAGTCAGGCTGAGAGATTTAGAGCGTGCTTGGAATGGAGTTCTTTTCTGACCCTCACGCGTGATATCCTGTTGGGTTTTAGGTAACTTGTGCCGCACCTGGGGTTAAACCTGGATGGTATCTTGGCGAAGCATGTTCTCAGGTCTTACCTGACTGCAGATTCCTGCTGCTTAATGTATGCGTGGCTGACAGCTCCATCATCCTCATCAGCATTCAGAGAATGAAGGTGCATAAGATATCCTTGCTAATGACTTATTTCATTAGCATAAAACACATAAGAACCCCCCTGCTGAGTCAGACCAAGGTCCATCAACCTGTGTCACTGGCCGATCCAAACCACTAGGAATTATTTGCCAGATCACAAAGAGTAGATCCAGTTCTTTTCTGCTCACTCCCAGGGGAGGAGGATGTGAAGGAAAAAAGGCCGCCTGTCACATGTAAGGATACAAATCCTTATTTTTTTAACAATATAAAATGGGGAAAGATAATTTCAAAAGTTTTAAAGGTACAAAATGGTGATGAATTAGCGTAAGTTTAAAACTTTTAAGGTGAATTTTAAAAGCCTGGCACGTGCCAAAATCAGGAGGCGTGTGCACAAGTCGGGCAGGTGCACACCCACCATATTTTAAAAGCCGCCTAACTGTGCGCGTATCTCCCGTGCACGCACATCTCACTCTGATTCGAAAAGGAGCGTGCCATGGGCGTGGTTTGGGTGGAGCATGGGCATTTGGGGGCAGGGCATGGGCATGGCCAAGAGACGTGCACGTACATACTTTTGCGCCTGGGCACGCACCCAGATTCAGTGTCGCATAAATTTACTTCTGCTGGGGTTGAGATGTAAATTTAGAAACTAGCCATACCTGAGAGGTTTGAAGGGTCTGAAGTAACTTGAGGGAGTGTAAGATATTCAACCAGGGGTTTGGAGGACCTAGCTCTTAACTGGATGAAATAATAAAACTGGCAATGACATGGGCGCACGCCCCTTTTAAAATCTCCTGACTTACACAGTAGAAACAAGATTTGCATGCCCAGATGTACACCTATTTAAAATTAGATGCATATGTATGCATGACCAAGCTATTTTATAACATAGGCACACATGTGTATACAAGTTATTAAATTGCCATGTTCTTGGCACACGCTGGCAAATATGCACCAATGTGTGCCAGCACGCTGGTCTGAAAGTTACCATCCCTGTGAGCAGTAGCACCAGTTGTCAAGGCTTCATTTGTAGCTATGGTTTTATAATTGTGCTAATCTAACCCCTTTTTATACGTTACCATGTGTCCAATATAAACACACACATTTTTCAGTGAAAGTCTTAAAGGAAACCTATGTGGTAAGTCATTAGCATAGGACACATGAATGATGTGATAACATTTTTAAGGCTTTCTGGAATTTGTAATTCTAGTTTTCTTACTGAAATGTTACAACAGAAAAACATTCAAAACACTTAGAGAAAGTCAACATAGAAAAATAGACCAAGCTAATGGCTTGGTGGTGGCACTACACTCGGCCCTGGGGAGGAACCTGGATTTGATTCTGGGCTCTGATCTTCCACTTCCTGAGGTGGCTAGGATGGAGATGCTGTGCTGATAGTGTTCAATGCCCCTGGAGGGAGGGAGGGACTCGTAGTCATCATGCATTGGTGACACCTAATGGCCAGATTTAGGGTCCACGACTGCAGAGTTCCAGAAGGAGACATGGAGTATGGCTTCTGGCCAAGGACTATCACTGCAATGACTGGAGTAGAGAAATGGGAGAGGATATATAAAAGGGGAAAAATCCCCAGATTATTGCACATGAAGATTCATGGTGCCAGCTCCTGGCCCTTGTTCAGTCTAAGGTGAAAGCCCAACAGAGTAGAAGGAAGCTGCCCAGTCACCAAAAAAAAAGAAAGAGAAAACTGTTCAGTTGATCATGAAGGTATCAGTTATCATGTGGGAAATATTTAGCTCAGGTCTGATATGCAATATCTGACTAAGGATTTAACAACTTTAAAACCCTCCACAAACTCAGAGGCTCCATCCTATTCCTCAGAGTCCATCTAGACTCTTTTTGTAGTTTATTTATCCCTTTACCTCTGACCTCTGGCTTCAGTGAGTTCAGCAGAAGGAAGTGACATATCAACTACACAGGAAGTTCAGAAGAATTCCTAACAGATGAAAAGAAACTGGTACCCATTGGTGTTATCATTGCTATAAATTTGGGATATAAGTTATGAAGTTTCAAATTAACACTAAAAATGTCTCATACTGACATTAAGCAAAATGATACATGTATCTATGGTAATGCAAAGATTTATGAAATGCTAGAAATATTACTGCAATATCATGCTTAATAAATGTCCATCTGTAAAAGCCTAGTCCTGAGGCATGGACCTTTCAAGCTAGTAACCTTAATTTGATTTAATATCATTCCACATCATTAGTTTTCAGCTAGCTCCTGTAAAGTTAACAGAGGCTAAGGCAGTGCCTCTCAAACAAGTGCTCAGGATCCCGCAGCCACACAAAAGTTCTGGAATATGCATGTAATACATCAGCATACATTGGAGGCTAAGCATATGCAATTTACCACACACATTCACTAGGGAAATTCTAAAAAGCTGTCTGGTGGTAGGACCCTGAGGACAGGTTTGGGAACCACTGAACTAGGGTCAGCACTGCTCCAGGTTCACAGTATTGCTGCTTTAGAGTAGACAACAAACTTTAAAGAACATTTAACAGCATTATGGCAGAAGAAATTCAATGTTCTAGTGAAGCTCAGCATTTTTACATTCTTATGGTGCCACAAGGGGTTAGAAGAAAGAAATTTAGGAGGTAAAGTAGGAGTTCTGCATGGAGTAGAGATGATCAATGGGGTTTCCCACTCTTGCTTGCATGGCCACAACTTCTGGGGTTGCTAGGAAACAGTCGCCCAGGTTACTGAGGGAGGTGTCATCACTATCCATGTCATGGAACAGGAGCTCGTTGCCTGGAAAGAGAGAGAGATATCATATATTCCTCAATTCCCTAATTGCCATCCCTTAGTTATCATGTGCTTCCTTCTTTTTTTATTGTGTACAATAACTTGTTACATGTATACATAACGGTGGCAAACCGTCAACGACATTTTACATTTATACAGAAAATACTGTTCAAAACTGTCTGAGAACTAAATTCACATATCAGTTACAACCGGTAAATATTTATTTATATTTATTTATTTAATTGTTTTTATATTCCGACATTCATTGGGGTATATCACATCGGTTCACATTATAACTATGTAATAGTAAGAGAAGGGTCTTACTATTTATACATTAAACACTGAAACATTGATATATTAGGAATTAGAACTTAGAACTAAAGGCTAGGAGGCAATATAAATATAATCGTTGAAAACTAATTAATTCATTTTAACTTAATACATTTTAACATATGACCATTGTATACACAGTGGGCCGGATTTTAAATGCCCTGCGCGCGTAAATCTGGCCGGATTTATGCGCGCAGGGCCCTCACGCGCCGGCGCACCTATTTTGCATAGGCCGCCGGCGTGTGCAGAGCCCCGGGACGCGCGTAAGTCCCGGGGCTTTGTAAAAGGGGCGTGTTGGGGGCGTGTCCTAAAATGACACGGCGTTTCAGGGGCATGACGCGGCATTGCGGGGGCGGGCCTGGGGGCATGGCGCCGGCCCAGGGGCGTGGTCGAGGCCTCCAGACCAGCCCCCGGGTCGGGTGATGGCGCGCCAGCAGCCCGCTGGCGTGCGCAGATTTACGTCTGCTTTTAGCAGGCGAAAATCGTGCAACAAAGGTAAGGGGGGGGGTTTAGATAGGGCCGGGGGGGTGGGTTAGGTAGGGGAAGGGAAGGGAAGGTGGGGGAGGGTGAAGGAAAGTTCCCTCCCAGGCTGCTCCGAAATCGGAGCAGCCTCGAAGGGAACAGGCAGCGCGCGCTGGGCTCGGCGCGCGCAGGTTGCACAAATGTGCACCCCCTTGCGCGGGCCGACCCCGGATTTTATAAGATACGCGCGGCTACGCGCGTATCTTATAAAATCCAGCATACTTTTGTTTGCGCCTGGTAAGCGAACAAAAGTACGCGCTCGCACAAAATTATAAAATCCACCCCATTATGCTTATATCAACTATGTCAAATGCACACAATTTTTATGTTTCCCCCACTTGACCTCCAATCCCCTCCTTCCCCCCCCCTTTGCACTGCTATTGTAAACTTTAGGAATGTTGACCTGGGCTGAGGTTCTAAGTTATATTATCGTATCCTAACTAGCTGGACTTTTGGCAAGTCTTGTGGGAGTCAGGAGGCCCCCCCAAGCTGGCCAAAAGTCCCTGGGGGTCCAGCGGGGGTCCGGGAACGACCTCCTGCGCTCGAATCGTGTTGCCGTACGGCCGGCGCCATTTTGCTGTACGGCAAAGCAAAATGGCACCGGCCGTACGGCAACACAAGTCGAGCGCGGGAGGTCATTCCCGGACCCCCGCTGGACTTTTGGCAAGTCTCGTGGGGGTCAGGAGGCCCCCCCAAGCTCCCCAAAAGTCCCTGGGGGTCCAGCGGGGGTCCGGGAGCGATCTTCTACGCTCTTGACGTCGGGGAACACGAACCAAAATGGCGCCGGCGCTACCTTTGCCCTGTCATATGACAGGGCAAAGGTAGCGCCGGTGCCATTTTCTATCAACACGCCCGACGCCCGAGAGTGGAAGATCACAACGGGACCCCCCCCCCCACTGGACCCCAGGTAATTTAAGACATTTTGGGGGGGGGGTTCTGGAGGGTGGGGGATTTATTTTAAAGGGTCGGGGTGGGTTTTAGGGATGTTTTAATGTGCCGGTTTTCCCGCCCTCCCCCGATTCACACGATATTTAGAAAAACAAAACCGCGACAATCCGATTCCCTCCCCCCCCTAGCCGAAATCGATCGTTAAGACGATCGATCACACGATACACATCTCTATACATTAGCCAATATTGGGGTCTGACATTGGGATGTGACATTGGTTCTGACATTATTTTGTTGTTTTGTTTTTCGTTTCAGTTTTTTATTTAATTTTTTCATATGAAACAAATGAAAAGAAATGAAAAAACATGAACCTGAAATGAAAAAAAAAGAAATCTCTTTGCAGACCCCTAATTGATGGCATATGATATAGCAAAGCTGCAGCATTCAGTGCAGCAGATGAAACAATGAGATATACAGCAGCAGAGAAAATGTATTACTCCAAGTGCTTGTAGTTTCGGAGCATTTTTTAAAACGTTTTCTGTTGTTATCCAAAGCATTTGAATATTGGCCCAATAACGAAAGCTCTTTCTGTGGATAAAATGAAGTTTTTACTATTGCCCAACCTGTCCCCGGTTAACAGTACACATGTTGGTCAATAATCTACGGCGTGAAGAGGTGCTCCACTGAGTGGGAGAGAGGAGATATCAGGAAGATGCACAAATGTTTCTGTAATCAAAACTGTGGGCATTTTGCTTGCCCACAGTTTCTATTGCCCACAAAGAAAGCAGATGCCAATCTCTTCTGGATATCAATCAATCAATCAATCAATCATGTATTTTGATTACTGCGTGGGGAAAGTACTTGCAGACTTTGACCCAGTGAGGACGGTTTTTATTATTGCCCCCATAGTGCTTTTATCCAAACTTAAGAAAGGATCTTTCTGAAATACAAAGATTCACTGCTTTCCCTGAGCCTAATGGAGCTGTTTCTAACGGAAAACTTTCTGTCGTCTGGATCACAGGACAGGGATGTGCAGAGCAAAATTTTATGTTCATATTTCTTATGTCCGAAAGTGGGTCCCACTTGCGGCCAATATGGACATAAAAAAAATCCAATTAGTTGGGTATATGTACATATGTGCAAAAAAAATTTTTAAACCCCCTCACCCTCCTTAATCCCCCCCCCAGACTTATCACAACTCCCTGGTGATGGAGCGAGGAGTGAGGACGCCATTTCTGCAATCCTTGGCGAGAAGCATGTGACGTCGGCGGCACGTCGAGTGACGCCGGCGTCACGTGATTCCCGGCGAGTTCGCGCCGGACGGCTCGTTCGGCCCAAAAAGAACTTTTGGCCAGCTTGGGGGGCCTCCTGACCCCCCCAAGCTGGCCAAAAGTTCCTTTTGGGCCGAACGAGCCGTCCGGCGCGAACTCGCCGGGAATCACGTGACGTCGGCGCCACGTGATTCCCGGCGAGTTCGCGCCGGACGGCTCGTTCGGCCCAAAAAGAACTTTTGGCCAGCTTGGGGGGGCCTCCTGACCCCCCCAAGCTGGCCAAAAGTTCTTTTTGGGCCGAACGAGCCGTCCGGCGTGAACTCGGTGGGAATCACGTGACGCCGGCGTCACTCGACGTGCCGCCGACGTCACATGCTTCTCGCCAAGGATTGCAGAAATGGCGTCCTCACTCCTCGCTCCATCACCAGGGAGTTGTGGTAAGTCGGGGGGGGGGGGGGGGATTAAGGGGGGGGGGGGGGTTTATATTTTTATTTTGGCTCAATAATCGCGATTTCCCACATATCGAACATATCTATGTTCGATATGTGGGAAATCCGATCGTTTATGTCGAATCAATTTTTTAAGTTAAAAAAAATTATGAGTAGCGTTTTACTAATGCGGTCAATCCGAATGCACACCCCTATCACAGGACCTGGGCTGAGATTTACCGTGAAACCCTGACCTGCTTCTAAATTGGGGAACTGCTTAGGGACTGCTTAGTGACTGCTTAGTCACTTAGTGACTGCTTAGACTGCTTAGTGACTGCTTAGACTGCTTAATTCCAGTATAACAGTCCCATCTGTTATACTGGAATTAAGAACAGCAAACAGCATGCAGCTACGAAGGGCTTGGAGTTTCATGTTTAAGGTCTTAACTTTGTATTAATTTTTAGAATAAAAGTTCTAGTGCTGTCAACTCATCTCCATATTACACAGGCTCTTAATCTCTATGGAGAGGTGAAGAAGGTGGCATCCTCAGCCAATGCCAGCTGGGGTGCACTGGGCACTGCCAGTATCGCCCATTATCTTGCTCTGTAGCATTGAAGAAAATGAAGAGCTGGTGGGAGTTGATTTTTGCCCAGGTCACCATTTGCCCTAGAGCCGGCATTGTCCTCTGCTCATGACTACAATATTTTAGCCCAAGACAGAAAAGCAATTCAAAATTGAATAAACTTTATTTACTGAAGGCGCAGTTTTCAAAGGGATCTAGTAGCCACAAAGTCATTACTTTCAAAACTGGCTGGGACGAGCAGCAAAATTTAGCTCCCTAAGTTTCAGTAGGCAGTACAATTAAACAGCCAAGTTCTGGTTGGGCTTGGAAGTCAGGAGTAGAAATTTAAGCAGATAGCTCTGATTTTCAGCCAAATTTAGGCACTGCCATAGAAGAGATACTAAGTTATCCAGTTCAATCAGAAGACATTTTGGCCAGTCCTCACTTTAATTTTATATTACCGTGTATGGTGATATCTGTAGTCTCTGATTTTTCCCATTGAATTCAGTGCTACAGATCCTATAACGCATCAGGATGGGGGCTGGCAGAAATCCAGGACTGTCCTAAAATATCCCTCCTGGAAGTGGGTAATTTGGCAGCTCTGAACAGCTAACCAGCCAACTACCCTCTGAACAAATCTCACCCCCCACCAAAAAGAAACAAACTACCTGCTGCCCTGAAATGCCTTCTTCCCTTTGTCACACTTTCTCCCTCACTCCATCCATCTCTCACTCTCCCTCCACTCTCCCAGGACTACCTCATACCCTCCCTCCTTCCAATGGGAAAAACAAAAAAGCTGGACCCACTTTTTTTTTTTTTTTAAGGAGGAGGGATTCCTGGTCTGGTGTTTTTAAAAATGTAAAAGAAGGAGGGCGGGGAAACAGGGAGCCCCTCTGATTGTTTTTCTTAGAGATGAAAGGAAGGATGGTGTGCACATGGCCCTTACCCTGATTTTATTTTTCCTTACAGGAGAGGGAGAAACAAGAGGAGTACTGCCAATTTGATGATTTTTATGGTTAGGAGAGGAAGGAGGTTTGGGTGGCCTCACAATTTTTTATTAGAGGAGTGTGTGAATGTGTGTGTGTGTGTGTGTGTGTGTGAATGTGTGTGTGTGTGTGTGTGAGAGAGAGAGAGTGTGTGTGTGTGTGAGTGTGTGTGTGAGTGTGTGAGTGTGAGTGTGTGTTTGTGGTGGAGAGTTCTTACCAATATTTTTCTTTAAGGAAGGGAGTGAGAGAGGTTGTACAGGCAATCCTGCTGATTATTTCCATGTGGGAAAGAAGCACAGTGTACCACCACTAATTTTTTCATTAGGTGAGAAAGGGAGGACATATTTAACTGGATGGAGAGAGGGAGGATCCACCCAGTTTTGTTGATAGGAGGGACAGTATGGATGCTTGCCTATCTTTTTATTTTTCTTTGGTAGCAGGGGGAGAGGAGAGTTCAAGATTATCCCCAGCAGAGGTCCACTGTAAGGGAGTGGTCCCAAAACCCCTCCTTAACCTGTGGAGGACCAGGTATCTAGCCTAGTCCACCTTAAATCCTACAGGGAGAGAGGGTTTTGTGGGAAGGATCCTACTGGGAGGGGGATACATGTGTGAGCCCAGCTGGGATCAGAGGCCCCGCCTCTTCAGGAGTAGCAACTCCTGACCCTCTCTGGAAGAAGTTATTGTAAAGTATACTGCTAAAAAGGTAGGCAGTCTACTGATGTTTGTGTTTGAATGTGATAATAAAGTTTAAGTTGCATTAAGAAAGACTAGAGAGTGGTTCCTGCTCCAGATTTTCTCGGCTATCCTTACACCCACACGTTCATGTTTTTTGGTGACAGGAGGGAGGAAAGGGGGCTCAGTGGCAGGCATTATTATTTTATTACAGTCACTAAGGGGATTGGGCCTGGCTTTATAGATACAGTAAGTGCGGGATGGGAGGGCAAGGGATTTCTATTAGTGGCACTATTTTTTATAAATATATGTTGAGTGAGAGTGGGAGGCGGGAGATTGAGAATGGCCAGAGATTTATTTTTTTTTAATACATTAAGTGCTCAAAGGAAGGAGAGCTTGGGATAGCTTTTCCATGGTCTTAGGCAAGCAGTACTGATATTTAACCCTATCTGGCTACGTTTCATAAGTGTCACATCACATTTTGACCACCTAGATTTAGCTTAATTTTCAAATGAAAACCTAGTTGGTTAAGTTCAGCTGAAAATTCAATTTAAAGATTCAGTGACAGGCTAAAACTAGTTGGTGGCTATACTGTATCTGCAAATGTATTTCTGAACCATCAAAATGGTTAAATAAAGTAGTCTATTTTCCACGTTTTCTAAAGGATTCTTAATGATTTACTCAAATATTCAGTGCTCCCATCTCATTCACATCCACTCAAATACTGATCTAGACCTGCTTTTACTGCATTGCATCTATAGAAATGCCATTACTTTTGATTTATTTTAGATTTATCCTTGCCAACCTGATAGTGGGTGGGGGTTATGTATTCAGTTTTATGTTGTACTGTCTCACCAATGACATGAACAGATTTACTGCCACTAATGTCACTCTCCCTATTTGCCCTTGAAACTTCCTTCTTGTTGCCTGCATATCAGTATCTCATTCACCATCATTACTGCTCCATTTGATTTCTTCACCCCAAATGTGGGACTCTACACTTGTTGCATTAATTCCTAGCTACTAAACACTCGACCATTGCTCTAGTTTTGTTGCACCTCCCCTGAATTTGTCTATTCTATCTGCAGTGCCCAATTTGTTGCAAATCTTGTACCATCTGTAACAAATACTTTTTCAATGTCACTCATGTAAATATGAAAGAGAAATGGCCCCATTTCTGGTCCCTGGGGCACTTTTCTTTCAATAATCTCTATTTTATAGTTCATAACATAGAAACACAGAAATGATGGAAGAAAAGGTCCAAATGGTCCATTCAGTCTGCCAGCAAGCCCACAGTAGCATGTGCTGCACAGGTTTCCTCCATGCGTAACAGTCCATAAAAGTCGTGTCCTTGTTGGTTGCCGTCTGAATCCAATTCCCCTTTCCCCCTGCCGTTAAAGCAGAGAATGATGCTGGAGGTGCATCAACAGTGTGAAGGCCATACCAGCAAGTTACTCCCATGCACTCATTTCTTCATTTCTAACCTGTAGTCTTTTAAGGATCCACAGTATTAATCCTATGCCCCTTTGAATTCTTTCATTGTTTTCATTTTCACCACCTCCACTGGAAAGACATTCCAGGCATCCATCATCCTCTAAATGAGGAAATATTTTCTGACATTTGTTCTGAGTCATCCTCCCTGGAGTTTCATTTCATGACCCCTAGTTCTACTAATTTCTTTCCATCAGAAAAGGTTTCTCAAATGTGCATTATTAAAACCTTTGGGCAGATTTTCAAAGGGTTACACGTACAACATACGCACATAACCCCCGAAAAGCTGCCCCATGCTGCCCCTGCGTGTGCCAAGCCTATCTTGCATAGGCTCAGCGGCGCGTACAAGCCCCGGGACACACGTATGTCCTGGTGCTTCGAAAAAGGGGCGGTCTGAGGGCAGGGGAGGGGGAGGGGCCACAGTCCTGGGGTGGTCCGGGAGCGTAGCTGGGGGCGTGACGGTGGTCTGGGGGCAGGCGTAACTTTTGGAACAATGGTAAAGGGGGGTTTAGGTAGGGCTGGGGGTCGGGTTAGGTAGGGGAAGGGAGGGTAAGGTGGGAGGAGGCGGAGGGAATGGAGGAAGGCTGCGCTGCTGAGCGTGCACAAGTTGCACAATTGTGCACCCCCTTGCACACCGACCCTGCGCGTGCATGTTATAAAATCAGGCAATTTGTTTGCGCCAGGTTATGCGAACAAATCTACACCCGCACGCAGGTTTTAAGATTTGCCCCACAGTCCTTCATCCAATCAGTTTCTAACTCAATCAACCATCTTGCAGCTTACCCCTAGCTTCTCAATTTATTAAGAAAAAAAGAACATAAGTGCCATGCTGAGGAGGACCAAAATCCATTGAGCCAGGCATCCTGTCTCAGAGAGCAGCCGGTCTGGGTTGCATAATGCTGGCTTATCCTTTATAGTTTACCTATTTCTTGAATCTCACTCCTAACGCTGGCTTTCCCAAGATTACCTGGCTAATAATTGTATATTAGGGATGTGTATTTGTTTTCAATGAATATGCAATCCACGACAAATAGGTCCCTGTTCGTTTGATTCGTGGATCCGCGAAATTCATGGCGATCCCCCACAAATGAAACATATCATATTAGTTTCATTCTTTTGGTTCGCAGTGCTTTCTTAGCAGCCTTTTGAAATAGGAGAAGGCCATGAGGGAGTATCCATTGCAACTAACTTTCCTGTGAGTCATAAGTGACCTCATAGCCCTGTCATAGAGTGAGTCAGACAGGTTGGCAAGGAGACCAGAATGTCAATGTATCAGAGCAAAGCATTTTTCTAATTCAGCCAATCACTGTTCTCAATGCTCTGTGATACTGTTCCTGCTATATTTCTACCTTAAGCAAGCATAGCACGTACACAGTGCACTTTCTTCTTGGCTTCTATCTGAGAAGGTTGTAGCTCTGAGTGTCTCAAATCTTTATTCAATTGCTATTAATTGCTAGTTTGATACAATTAATTTCCATTGCCGAAACATATATTTGTTCTTTTTTGCTGCTGTGCCAGCCAGACTTTTTTTACTGCACTTTTTTTTTTTTTTAACAAGACTGTCTCTCTGTCTCTCCAACTGAGACAAGCTGCCAGCAGTGGTATTTTGCTGCTGATCTTACCACTGTACCTGGGGTAGGTTGCTAGCAGGGTTTGGGTGGTATGGGTGGGAGAGTTGCAGTGGCTGTCTGGGAGTTGGTATTTTCAAACAACAAGCAGCATTACTGTAGGAATTAGGTTTGCTCAGGCTTCCAGTGTTTTCTCTGGAGTTTCATTTTTTGTGCACACAGAGCAGTCTCAGTTGTAGTGTACAGCAAGACACTGCACTGTGTATGTGTGTGTAGTTTTCCACAATCACATATATTGGTACAGTGGTATTATTTTAATCCAAATCCCCAGTAGACATCTGGAATTTTAAATTTTTTTGGGGCACATACAGCAGTCCCAGTTGTAGTGTACAGCAAGGCACACACTCATATATATTGGTACAGAGGTGTTCAGTCACCCAAAAGCAGCAGTGCAACAGCAGACTCGAGTTAGCACTGACGATGCAGAACAGGCACTGTTTGAATTTGATTCCGATGAAGAATCATCTTGTATAGGATTCCCTTCATCGGAAGACTTCACAGCTGAAGAAAGTTTAGGATTAGTTAGTTCTGTCTTAGCCTCCACTTCAGTGGTGGAGGGGAGACATGAAACTGACGTTGATGAGGAGAAAAAGTATTCAGTGCAGGCACAGAGTGTGAGTGATGGTCCTGGCATTGCTTTTCATGATGCACCCACTACTTCAACTCCAGTGCCAACATCCATTGTTGTGGAGCGCTAGGAGAGTGATCCCACTCCTGGGTGATGTGTGTCCTTGGGCCACGGCTCGACCCCAGAGGACTCTGAAGAAGTGCCGTGGGAGGCGTGGCATGCCCGAGCATGGGCTGGACGGGAGCAGGGCTGGAGTGACATGGAAGACAGGCCCTCCTCCGGACCTGCCCACTTCGGAAGACCCAACAACGCAATGTTGGTCTTGTGAACAGTCCTCCGACCGTTCCTAGCCCTTTCGGACCTGCCACAGGGTACGGCACGAAGCGGCAGGCCGGATGGAGGCCAGGGCAGCGAAGACTGGAACATGGATTCAGACGAGACTCAGGAATGACGTAGACTCAGGCTAGACGTGGACTCAGGACGGGGTGCAGGATCCATAGACGTGGACTCAGGCATAGACGTGGACTTCAGGAACGAGGTGCAGTATGCATAGACATGGACGCAGGCAAGACGTGGACTTCAGGAACGAGGTGCAGTATGCATAGACATGGACGCAGGCAAGACGTGGACTCAGGAACGAGGTGCAGGATGCATAGACATGGACGTAGGCAAGACGTGGACTCAGGAACGAGGTGCAGGATGCATAGACATGGACGCAGGCAAGACGTGGACTCAGGTCGAGGTACTGGATGCACAGAGGTGGAGTCAGGAACGAGGGCTGAAGGAAGACATGGGCACTGACCCTCAGGGCGCCCTACTCAGGCCACCCGCGGGACTGAGTCGCGGACCACCCTGTCCCATGCGCGCCCTACTCAGCCCTGGAAGGCTGGTCGCGGACCACGCAGAGAGCGGGAGAGCACAGGAAAGAGGAAGCAGGTTCGCTGCTCTCCTGGCAGCACAAGGCAAGGATATACGCTGCTCTCCTGGCAGCACAAGGCAAGGATATACGCTGCTCTCCTGGCAGCACAAGGCAGGTTAGGCATCAGGATCAGGAACAAGGATATCTGGAACATCAGGACTGGAACACATATACTGGAAAAGGAGACACACCTCTGGGCTGGAACATGGACATCAGGAACATCAGGACTGGATCAAGGGACAGACCTTGGGACTGGAACGGCAGGCAGACATCAGGTCTGGAACACTGAAGACATCAGGTCTGGAACACTGAAGACATCAGGACTGGAACAAGTTGACAAGAAGCTTCAACAGGAAACATGGAACACTGGACCTTGCAGAAGGCTGGAATACAGGGCATCTCCTGGAACAAGGATCACAGGAGTGACCAACTCCTTGCGAAGGCAAAGACACAATGAAAGCTGAGCCCTTTAGTAGAGCTGAGGTGGACAACGCCCAGGGAGGGGTCAGCAGGGGGCCACACCTGGCTGGCCCTAGAAGAGAAGCAGAGAAGCGCGCGCTCGCACCCTAGGAGGCTGGAGAGAAGAGCTGGAAGCTGGTGGCGTCCTCAGCCACGTGGAGGGCCCAAGGAAGCCGCGGAGCAGCCCTGGACTGGAGCTGGGTGAAGGCAGGTCACTGGAGCAGCTCCCAGCTGCACGGACAGAAGCAGAGAGAGGCAAGGCTGGCTGCGGGGGAAGGGCTGACTGCAAGAACGGCTCCATGCCGTGAAGACAGCCCCAGGAGGAGAGGTAAGACTGCAGGGAGAGTAGAGAGCTGTAGGCACTGGCAGAGAGAAGTGCTGGCTGCAGGGAACTGTGAGAGACTGCAGGCACCGGCAGGGACGGCTTCCCTGCTGGGCAAGGACCCGGGCTAAAGCAGGCACTGGGAGAGACCGCCTGCTCGCTGAAGGTCCCGGGATCGCAGCAGCACGGAAAGGCAGAGACAGCAGCCGAGGAGCAGACCACATGGCAGCAGCTGTGGAAACGGCCCCAGCTGATTCAGGGAGAAAGAAGCAGCATCAGCAGCCCGGCTGGCTGTGGCTGTGAGAGGTAAGAACCTGCACACGCTTCTTGTGGGCAGGAGCACAACAGTACCCCCTCCTCAAAGCCCCCCCTCAAGCCTCTTGTCAACAGCTTGAGAAGAAGGCGGTAGTCCATACCGTCGAGGGCAAGCGAGGATCCAAGGACGAGCTGGTACTTCTTGGCGAGTAACTGTAGCGAGAAGAATACAGAGGCAGAAGACAAGGCAGAAGTGGTCAAGGTCCAGGCTAGACAAACATAGAACACGGAATGCTGAAGGCGTAGATCAGGCAGGAAGTAGGGTACAGAACCACAAGATGGCATCTTGGTTCTAGGATCAAAGCAGCGGCAAGGCTCCATCCAAGACTTGGCTTAAATGGAGGTCCATAGACTTAAGACTGAAGCTGTGGTGCAGGCTGGAGTACTAGGTGGAGATTAGGTGCTGATTAATGGTTCCAGAGACTTGGGACTCCAGTAACACAAGGTGGAAGAGTTGGAGCAAGGCATCAAGGTAGCAATGCAAGACATGGCGAGAAATGATCTCGGTTTCACTAGAGGATGGAGGACATCCCCAGTTGGTTCAAGTTGGCTTTGAAGTATGGTGGCACGCTCAGAGTTGAGTACCACACAGTAGTTCTCGGGTCAGGGTTGAAGGGCCCTGGTGACCGGATGACTTGGCAGTCTTTAGAAGCTATGCCGTTTAAGCAAGCGTGACTTCCTTTGATGTGTAGATGCAAGAGGGCAGGTGAACTGCTAGTCACTGCTGGTGGTCACAGATGGAAATGCACTTGACAAGGAACATTGGGTGAAGTCCTCAGGTTGGTGACCAGATGATGTTGCAGTTATAAACGTGACATCCTCATAAGCATAGTTCAAGATGGGAGGTGGACTGCTAGTCAATGCTGGCAGTCACAGCTGGATTCAGGCTTGGCAAAGCATATAAGCTGAAGTTCTTCGGTTGGTAACAAGATTCCTTAGTGGAGACATATTGCTGATGCTCAGGTGGGTAGAACTGGCAGCTCAAGTAACTGGTGGTGAGAATCTGGATAGAGTAGTGCAGAGGATTACAGGCACAAAAGTTCAGTAACTCCCATCTAGGAGTGAGCCCTAAGACTGGGCAGAATCTTGATGTGACTCGGTTAACTCACACTCGAGTGGTTCTAGGCTGGTGGTAGAAATGGATATCTTCAGGATGGCTTGAGAGCAAGCTGGCAGTAAGTTACTGGAAAGGCACACTTGGACCAGTACCTTTGCTTGGATGGTGAAGCTTGCAGCGGATTCCCGAAGAAGCTGTTGGACTCGCGCTCTGAGTGGTGAGTGAGACAAGCACGTGGTAACAGAAGTACTGTAGAGGCTGAGCGGGAAGAGCGAAGACATCTGCTGGTTCAGCTGGAAGAGATGGCAGACACTCCAGGCCCCATTGGACAGATGACCACAGATGGGGTGCAGGCGCCTCCTGCAGGTCGTCTGGAGAAGTGTACCACAAGCTGGCATGTAGTAGGCATCACTAGTAAGCATGGTGAACCCAGTGAGCGAGATGCGCAGGAATTTCAGCAAAGTAAGCTCTTCTGCGCAGGTACCTTTTGCTGGTAAACAAGCATTCTCGGAGGGAAAAAATAAAAAATTCTGGACAAGATGGTCATGCAACACAGGAACCAGGTGCTGCAGCGTGAAATATGGTGGTGAACCTGGGTGCAGGCGCCTCCTGCAGGTCGTACAGCAAGTGTACCCAGGCTAAGCAAAAGTCTCAAGAAGGCACTTGGTGAAAACAGGTGCTAGGCCTCTAGTGGTGTGGGAAAACAAAAGTTCAAGTAAGCTGGCGCCTTCAGCAGGTCGGTAAACACAGTGAAAAAACTGGAACTGAAGTTTTTTTTTTTTCCTTTTTTAAAAAAAAATTCCTTTGGCAAAGAAAATCCAGAACTTGGCACAGGCCCATCACAGGGACATGAACGCTGGACACATGGCCTTCGCAATCTGTTGTGGAGCGCTAGGAGAGCGATCCCACTCCTGGGTGATGTGTGTCCTTGGGCCACGGCTCGACCCCAGAGGACTCTGAAGAAGTGCCGTGGGAGGCGTGGCATGCCCGAGCATGGGCTGGACGGGAGCAGGGCTGGAGTGACATGGAAGACAGGCCCTCCTCCGGACCTGCCCGCTTCGGAAGACCCAACAACGCAATGTTGGTCTTGTGAACAGTCCTCCGACCGTTCCTAGCCCTTTCGGACCTGCCGCAGGGTACGGCACGAAGCGGCAGGCCGGATGGAGGCCAGGGCAGCGAAGACTGGAACATGGATTCAGACGAGACTCAGGAATGACGTAGACTCAGGCTAGATGTGGACTCAGGACGGGGTGCAGGATCCATAGACGTGGACTTCAGGAACGAGGTGCAGTATGCATAGACATGGACGCAGGCAAGACGTGGACTTCAGGAACGAGGTGCAGTATGCATAGACATGGACGCAGGCAAGACGTGGACTCAGGAACGAGGTGCAGGATGCATAGACATGGACGCAGGCAAGACGTGGACTCAGGTCGAGGTACTGGATGCACAGAGGTGGAGTCAGGAACGAGGGCTGAAGGAAGACATGGGCACTGACCCTCAGGGCGCCCTACTCAGGCCACCCGCGGGACTGAGTCGCGGACCACCCTGTCCCATGCGCGCCCTACTCAGCCCTGGAAGGCTGGTCGCGGACCACGCAGAGAGCGGGAGAGCACAGGAAAGAGGAAGCAGGTTCGCTGCTCTCCTGGCAGCACAAGGCAAGGATATACGCTGCTCTCCTGGCAGCACAAGGCAGGTTAGGCATCAGGATCAGGAACAAGGATATCTGGAACATCAGGACTGGAACACATATACTGGAAAAGGAGACACACCTCTGGGCTGGAACATGGACATCAGGAACATCAGGACTGGATCAAGGGACAGACCTTGGGACTGGAACGGCAGGCAGACATCAGGTCTGGAACACTGAAGACATCAGGTCTGGAACACTGAAGACATCAGGACTGGAACAAGTTGACAAGAAGCTTCAACAGGAAACATGGAACACTGGACCTTGCAGAAGGCTGGAATACAGGGCATCTCCTGGAACAAGGATCACAGGAGTGACCAACTCCTTGCGAAGGCAAAGACACAATGAAAGCTGAGCCCTTTAGTAGAGCTGAGGTGGACAACGCCCAGGGAGGGGTCAGCAGGGGGCCACACCTGGCTGGCCCTAGAAGAGAAGCAGAGAAGCGCGCGCTCGCACCCTAGGAGGCTGGAGAGAAGAGCTGGAAGCTGGTGGTGTCCTCAGCCACGTGGAGGGCCCAAGGAAGCCGCGGAGCAGCCCTGGACTGGAGCTGGGTGAAGGCAGGTCACTGGAGCAGCTCCCAGCTGCACGGACAGAAGCAGAGAGAGGCAAGGCTGGCTGCGGGGGAAGGGCTGACTGCAAGAACGGCTCCATGCCGTGAAGACAGCCCCAGGAGGAGAGGTAAGACTGCAGGGAGAGTAGAGAGCTGTAGGCACTGGCAGAGAGAAGTGCTGGCTGCAGGGAACTGTGAGAGACTGCAGGCACCGGCAGGGACGGCTTCCCTGCTGGGCAAGGACCCGGGCTAAAGCAGGCACTGGGAGAGACCGCCTGCTCGCTGAAGGTCCCGGGATCGCAGCAGCACGGAAAGGCAGAGACAGCAGCCGAGGAGCAGACCACATGGCAGCAGCTGTGGAAACGGCCCCAGCTGATTCAGGGAGAAAGAAGCAGCGTCAGCAGCCCGGCTGGCTGTGGCTGTGAGAGGTAAGAACCTGCACACGCTTCTTGTGGGCAGGAGCACAACATCCATCCCGAAGACTATAGAGAAGGGATCACAAAAGAAATAATTGATCTTGAGCCACTTTAAAGTGAGGGAGGACCCACGTTTTGCTCAGTGTAATTACTGTGCCAGGGATATTAGCAGAGGCAAGAAAATGGGAAATCTAACTAATTCTGGCATTATGCATCATATTTATTTTATTTATTTATTTATTTATTTATTTATTTAAACAAATTTATATACCGTTTTCCAGTAAAATTTACCGATCAAAGCGGTTTACAGTAATACAAACCTTAAACTATTAAAGGTTAAAAATAATTTGTACTAAATAAAACTTAAAATAAGTTTCATATGAAGAAGCAACACCCAAGAGTACTGACATCTGAGAATGGTGGCAGTATCAGTCAGGGGACCCCTTTTCCAAGGCAGTGTAAAGTGGTTGAAAAGAAGCAGAGTTACCCCACACCCTCAGCCACTTCTAGCAGGCAGGTGGCAGGCCAGCAGCCCCCTGTCATGCGTCAGAAGCGACAACCCACCATGGAGGAAATGGGATGGTGGCAGGCAGCCTCAAAAGTTGTAGCCAGGAGCATTGGGGAAATGATTGCCCTTCATGACCAGCCCTTGCAGTTAGTGGAGAATGTGGATTTCAAGCCTTTGCTGAAGGTTTTAGTTCCAAATTTCAAAGTCCCCTCCAGAACCCTATTTAGCAGAAAGGTCATATCCAGCCTGTACAACCAGTGTCACAGTTGCATCCAAGTGCTGTTAGCTAAGGTAGAGGGGAATGTGCATTTCACCTGTGATATCTGGACCACCATGAATGCTGCACACTCTTACCTCTCCCTGACAGCACAGTGGTGGGACCTGGCTGAGGCAGGGGCAGGCAGCAGCTCTATTAGTGAACAAGTATCAGGGTGGAGGTGGGCTTTACTGCACACCCACCTGACGAATGAGGCCCATACATCGGCCAATATTCTAGGATGCATCAGACACATGCTTGTGGGCTGGCAGGTACACCAGAGAGACAGGAATCTTCAGGTAGGGTTCTTTGTCACAGACAATGGTGCAAACATGGTAAAGGCAATATCCGACGGGGGCTTTCCAGAACATCCGATAATTTGCACACACTCTGCACCTGGTAGTGAAGTCAGCTCTGGGATTGGAGTCCAAGCACCAAGAGAATGAATACCTGCATATGTTAATATACAAGTGCAGGAGCACAGCAGCACACTTCCACAGAAGTGTGAAGGCGGGGCAGGTTCTCCGTGAAAAGTAGACTGATTTGAGGATGCCTCACAAGCTTCTCATTCAAGACATTGGCACCCGGTGGAATTCCACCTATATGATGCTGCAGAGGTTAGTGAAGCAGCAGACATCCCCTTCATGACCTTTCTGTGGAGATGGACATAGGTGTGCAGAGTCCCCTAGGGCATCATGATTGGTTAGTCATGAGTCAGTTGGTAAAAATCCTGCAGCCCTTCAAGGATGTCACGGAGTAGCTGAGTTCCAGAAGTGCCACCTTGGCTGACATCATCCCTATAGTTAATTTTCTGGAGGAAACATTGGAGGGCTTTAAACAGGAAGAGGGAATGACAGCAGAGGTGCTGCATTGTCTGTACATTTTGCAGAAGCAAGTGCAAGAGAGATTTGGACCTTTAACATAAGAACATAGATACATGCTCGCCACAGTCTGTGATCCCCATGTGAAAGGGAAACTCATCCTACAGTCCGATTGTCTCATATTTCTGAAGAGCCTGCTGTTAGAAAATGTCTGTGAATGGGAGCGCCATAGGCAGAGTCAGATTAGGCATGAAGCAGAGGAGGAAACAGTGGGGCGGATTTTCAGCGCCCTGCTCGCCTAAATCCGCCCAAAACCGGGCGGATTTAGGCGAGCAGGGCCCTGCGCGCCGGTAAGCCTATTTTACGTAGGCCTACCGGCGCGCGCAGACCCCGGGACTCGCGTACGTCCCGGGGTTTTCGGAGGGGGGCGTGTCGGGGGGCGGGCCCGGTCGACGCGGCGTTTTGGGGGCGTGTCGGCCACGTTTTGGGGGCGGGTATGGGGCGTGGCTACGGCCCGGGGGCGTGGCCGCGCCCTCCGTACCCGCCCCCAGGTCGCGGCCCGGCGCGCAGCAGGCCCGCTGGCGCGCGGGGATTTACGTCTCCCTCCGGGAGGCGTAAATCCCCCGACAAAGGTAAGGGGGGGGTGTAGACAGGGCCGGGTGGGTGGGTTAGGTAGGGGAAGGGAGGGTAAGGTGAGGGGAGGGCAAAGGAAAGTTGGAGGGAACGGGGGGAGGCAGCGCGGCTCGGCGCACGCAGGCTATACAAAATCGATAGCCTTGCGCGCGCCGATCCAGGATTTTAGTGGATACGCGCGGCTCCGCGCGTATCTACTAAAATCCAGCGTACTTTTGCTTGAGTCTGATGCGCAAGCAAAAGTAGGCTGTTCGCGCGCCTCTTAAAATCTACCCCAGTGCGTACTTCAGAGAGTAGTGCAAGCCCAAGCAGGAGCAGCACTCTATCAGTGACAGCTAGTACTTCCTCCTCCACTTCAGTATGCCAAAGCCATGTTGCCCCTAAAACATCATCTGTTCTGGCACGGGCTAGAGTGAAAGCAGATGGCAAGGACTCTCATCCCACCCAAGCAAAGGAAACACCAGCAGAAATGTCAGTGACACAGTATCTCACAGAGCCCATAGAGACATGCAGACAGATCCGCTAGCATATTCGGCACACAAGCCCACTGTCTGGCCACACCTATCCAAAGTGGCTCAGCGATATCTGTCATGTCCACCAACCAGTGTGCCCAGTGAATGTGTATTTTCAATGACAAGGGATATCATGAGCCCTAATTGCTCAAGGCCGGCACCAGTGTTGATGGAAATGCTAGTGTTTTTGAAAATAAACATGCCTTTGCTTGGGTTTCCAGATTTTCCCTGTGAATGGCAAGATGAATAAAAGCAACTTAAAGCCTTGCAGAAGCTCCAACTGCATCATATGCTCCAGATAATATCAGCACATGTACCTGACCTCAACCGCTGTGCCTGTCCATCCAGCTCCTAAGTCACTACAAGGGCCTGACCCCAAATGCTGTGCTATCTGTCAACTGTCCAGCCTTTACGACACTACAAGGGCCTGACCTCAACTGATGTGCCTGCCCATCCAGCCCTTATGTCACTGCAAGGGCCTGACCCCAAACGCTGTGCCTGTCTATCCAGCCCTTAAGTCACTACAAGGACCTGACCCCAAATGCTGTGCCTGTCTGTCCATTGTCCAGCCCTTACGTCAGTACAAGGGCCTGACCTCAACTGATATGCCTGCACGTCCAGCCCTTATGTCACTACAAGGGCCTGATCTCAACTGATGTGCCTGTCTGAGTTTATTTCTAGTATCTCTAATTTCAGTTTCATGTATTTGTGCATCACTTCTTTACAGAATATTCTTTTTCCAGTTTTGTAACATTTGGAATGTAAGAATAAAGAAAGCTGATTTAAGATGTTTGGAGATTGCATATTTCATATACTCAATAGATTTCATGACTTTCATAATATGGGCCATTTTCCCTAAATCTTTCTTAGGTGCCAACATTAATGTTTCTAGTACTATAGAAAACTGGTGGTAGTTGTACTCTAGTTCATCCTCTGTGTTTCCATAGTTTACAGAGGCACTGTAGGCAGGCAGAGTTTTGCTGAAACATGGCCAATGTAGGGCAAGTGGATCCGAACCCATAAAAGCGGCAGTTCTCAGATAAGTATTTCAAAAAGAAAAAATGAAGTAACTGATAAGGAGGTCGGACAGAATGCTGGGGAAAACGAAGCACATAAAGGTTTTTTAAAAAAGCAATATTAAAAAAGAAAAAGTATTTAAATAAAGAATTAAAAGAATAAAACACGGGAGCTATTGAGTGGTTTGGATAGGGGTAAGACAGGCTGGCAGAGCAGAGGTTATCTGATCCCTGTGGTGTTGATAGGGGAAAGACAAAGAGGCAAGACAAAATGATGCTCAGCCCACGTATGGTGTTAGGCCAGTAGTAGTGGCCCCCAGCTCGCCAGGACCAGGTCTTCTTGGAGTCAGGTTGTTTGTGAATGCAGCCAAAAGTGGGAGGTAAACTCCATCTAAGGCTAAATACCGGCATGAGACTGATAGTTAACAAGTAGTTCAATAAAAAAAAAAGTACAGTAAAAAAAAAGCCTGGCTGCCTGGCAGGCACAGCAGCAAAAAAAGAACAAATATCTTTCTCAGCAATAGAAAATTATTTGTAGGAAACTAGCAATAGCTATTGAATTAAGATTTGAGACACTCTGAGAGAGTTCAAACAGTAAACAAGCTTCTCAGAACCCAAGAAGAAAGTGAACTGTGGTATGCTTGCTTAAGGTAGAAATACAGCAAGAAAAGCATCAGAGAGCAGTGATTGGCTGAATTATAAAAATTATTTGAGTTCAAGAGGGTGTGGAAACCACTAAGAAATTGGTCTGACCAGGGCGGCGGATCCCCCTTGGGCGGGGAATGCCTCCTACAAGGCCCCAGCCCCCGCAGGGCACATTTCCTCCATGGCAGTGAGCCACAATCAGTTCTGGCTCAGCTGGGAAGGCCTCGGGTGGGGGTAGGGGGCTCGCTGCTCTGGGGGAGCATGTTATTGCCCCCCCCTCCCCCGGCAGCAGGTTTGCTGTTTCCCCCGGGGCCGAGGGAGATGACCGCTGCTGCACCCTCCTCTGGAACCCCCCTTCCCCTTGCGAGGGGAGTGGGATGAAGGGGGATGGGGCCCCCTGCATGCGGCACGACTGTCAACTTGGACGTACTGTCCAATCGACCCATCTTGAAACATGGACCAAGCAGTCTAACACGCGTGTTAGGACCTGAAAGATGATGAACTATGCCTGGGTGGGTTGGAGCTGCTGCGGGTGCAGATCTTGGTGGTAGTAGCAAATATTCAAACAAGAGCCCCGGGGAGAGTTCCCTTTCCTTTGTGCAGGAAAGGGCTCCCTGGAATGGGTTCGCCCTGAAAGTGGAGCACGAGCCTTCAAAGTGTGGTGAAGTGGAGGAGGTTTCTATGTGAACAGTGGTTCAACATGGTTCAGCGCGTGTTAAGAGATAGGCAACACCCAGGGAGAGTTCCCTTTCCTTTGTGCAGGAAAGGGCTCCCTAGAATGGGTTCACCCTGAAAGTGTGGTGCTTCCGTTGGCATCTAGTGAGCTCTCGCTGGTCTTTTAAAATCTGGTGGACATAGCAGATATAAAAACAAGAAATTTGAAGGCCGAGGCGGAGGATGTTTGCATGTGAACAGCAGTTCAACATTGGTCAGCGGGTACTAAGAGATAGGTGACATCCGAGGAGAGTTCCCTTTTCTTTTTGCAGGAAAGGGCTCCCTGGAATGGGTTCTCCCTGAGAGTGGGGCAACAGCCTTCAAAGTGTAGTGAAGTAGAGGAGGTTCCCATGTGAACAGCAGTTCAACATGGGTCAGCGGGTGTTAAGAGATAGACGACACCCGGGGAGAGTTACCATTCCTTTGTGAAGGAACAGGCTCCCTGGAATGGGTTGGCTCCCTGGAATGGGTTGGCACCCAGAGTGGGGCACAAGCCTCGGAAAGTGTGGCAAAGTGGAGGAGGTTTCCATGTGAATAGCAGTTCAACATGGGTCAGCGGGTGTTAAGAGATAGGCATCAGGCGACACCCAGGGAGAGTTCCCTTTCCTTTATGCAGGTAGGTTGTGGTTTGATCTGTCACTTCTTCCTGAACTGGTTCACTGCCAGAAGAAAATGGCATCTTTTTCATTTGTGAAAGATAATTCAACAGAGGATGGTTTTAGAGCAATAGAGACTGCCATTTGTGAAGCAAGAACTGAGCTGGAGATTATTTGTAAATACCCAGAAGCTATTAACAGTACTTTTGCACTTCAGCTGATGACAAAGGAATTTGAAGAGCTGTCATAAATAAGAAAACTGCTACTCAAGTCCAAATCTACAATATCAACCTATGTTGACTGTGTCTAATCCTTTAAGTGAGCGGCGCCTTACAAAATGAAGGCACCGCTCACTTAAAGGATTAGACACGCGAAGACAAGAAACGATGTGCTTTTTCAATGGTGGACCCGATTAACGGACACAGCAGACATTTTACCGAGGTTCCTGAAGCAGGTAGAGTTTTGCCGAAACATGGACAAAAACTAGGCACCCAAAATTTAGGTGTCCAAAAATTAGGCGCTGAACACTGTGCCTTGAGAAGTGCACAAACTGAGTTCACTCCAAGATGCTTCAGATAGTGCACAAAAAGAAGTTCATGCATGTGTGAGCACGCACAACTGAGCGCTCTAGTAAGTGCTCCTATGCACCCAACTAGATCACAATCAGGCACACAATCTGGACACATAGCCAGGTGCACAAGCACAAACCGCCGTAACTAAAGAAGACAGTCTTATGCACAGAAAAACACGTGAAAATGCAGCCGTGGCCTATCACGCAGTGAACAAGAGAAGCCTGAGAGCGGGGACTAGATGAAAGGCTGTGCAACCTGCCAGGCTACCCACGTTTTCTAAGCTTCCCCAGAAGCGAGAATGAACATCTGGTGTGCCAAGCAAGGAGACCGGAGGGGAGAGAAATCCCTACTTCTCTCTTCCTTCTCTTTCTTTTTATTTTTTTCTTCATTAACTGAGCTGAGCCCATCCAGCTGAGTACAAAGTTGGGCTCCGGCTGCGGGGAGGGGGAGGGCCTTCACTGCTACACTCGGCTTTTTTTTTTTTAACAGCTATTTCCATGCCATCTGAAACCCAGTTACTGGACTAAGGCACTCATCTGAGGGAGGGATCCAAGGATATCACCTCATAAATTCTCAACAGAGGGAAGACCATATGTATCACCACAGGAGAGCGAGGCAAATTAATTTTCCTTCTTCTTTTCTCGTATAAAATATCTTAAGCAATCACCAGTAGGGAGGTGCACATCCACCATCTGCTGGAGACAAAGAATACTGGTGGGCTGATGTCACTGCAGGGGTACATATACCATGATGTCAGCTCTGCTCAGTTTCCATCTGCTGGTAGAAGTGCACCTCTTCATATGCTAAGAAGCATTATTTTATCTATAGAAATAAAATTGCCCATCCGATATGCCAGTAATCTTACGCATGTATGTCCTGGGTATAGAGGCATTCCTGGAGCAGAGTTGGGAAAGGGTTAAGACTTACATGCACACTTTTTGGATTTTCATGGGAAATTTGTGTGGTTTAGCGGTTGTAATTGTGTGAGGGTAGTTTTGGTGGGATACATTTTCAAAGGGAAAGCAAATGCATACTTTGCTTTTGAAAATTGGTATAACTTACTGTTGCATATTTGCTGTTTAACTTATTTGGAATGTTACAAATTACTCCCATACATATGTGGTCACTCAAAGAAATGGATCAGATTTGTTTGATCTCCTTTTGGAAAAATCATGCTGCCTTAAAATTCAGCAACCTACTAAATTCAAGATACACAGCTACCAATTCTTTTATTAGTGACTCCATTAATTTAGCCATCACTGAGGCCCAACGAACTGGATTGTAGTTATCAATTGCTTCCTCCCTATTACCACTTTTAGGATGAGGCACAATATCTGCCCTTTTCCAATCTTCTAGAACCACTCCTATCTCTAAAGAGTGATTGAACAGATCCATCACCGTTGCTGCCAGATTCTCTCTGAGCTCCCATAATGGGAAAAAAATGTATGTACATATTTTCTCAGAAGAGTGAGAACAATACCATGTAACAGAACAGTTTTATTTTGGTTGTTGGTAAAGTGTTGGAACTAATCTTTCATTTATAAATCACAAATGTCAACCTTTCCAAATTATGCAGAAAATTAGCATTTAAGGGTGAGATCACTGGAAAGAGGATGCACGTTGGGCCTCCTGCTGAGAAATTCCTTGATTTGGAATTCAGCAACAGAAACAATATATTAGCGGTAAATGTTACTGCACTCCACCAATTATGCTGTCATAACTGCCTCACAGATTTAACTTCCCATAATAAGTGATAAGCATAGATGACTTAAATACAGTCTATAGATTGACCTTCTGACTTTATTTGGATGCCTAAAATGACAAATCCATATTCTCCAATCTCCAACAAAACTCTCGGCATATAAATGAAAGGCCTTGGATGGTTATTCTAGCCCATGCAAAGAATTCCGGGGATCCAGTTACCATAGGGATGCATGTGGTCTCCAGGCATTTGAGGTGGAGTGAGTCCTTGTCGAAACGGATCAGCGTTATAGATATTCTGCTCAATGGCTAAAAGCTGTTGCTGAGGCAATGCTGTATACTGAGTCATAATTGTTTCCATACTTGAGCTGGCACCACCATTTGCTTGCCCTATAAAATGAGAGATGTGAAAATTAAGTTTATGAACCATGTCCTTGCAATAAGAAAGATCCTATTTTGGAGAGGAGTAGAGAAAATAAGCTCCCACCAGCACCTTAAAGTTCTGGAAGGTGTTTATGTGTAAGTTACAAGCAGGAAGGTCCTTACGGAAGTAGTACTACTTACAATCTAGAAAATGCCAACTTCCTGTTTTGGTTTTATTCCTAGATCTCTTCCTTTTTTGGCATAATATTTAATTTCTTATATTATTTGCACAATTTTGAAATAATTTGTATTTATTTTATATTCATTGTTTTTGGAAATCTTCAAGTTCACGTTCTGGCTGCTTAGGCTATAACCAAAGGGGGTAATTTTCAAAAGGATTCACATGTGTAAATATAACTATTATAGCAGTTTTCAAAAGCCATTTACCCATGTAAAGTGCAATAACACGGGTAAATCCTATGGACAATTCAATGGCAAATATTGTAGCAATTTTCAAAAACTCATTTACTCAGATAAAGTGCATTTACACATGTAAAACTCAATTTTAAGTGTGTAAATGCTTTTGAAAATCAGACCCAAAGAGTTCTGAGGAGGGTTCTTGCAGCACCCTGATTCATAAAGACTCCTAATGTATATAATAATTAAATATGAGGACTATTGAAAAACTAAATATGAATACCTCCTCAAGCAAAAAAATTACATCATAACTAAACTACTTAACAACTTTTAAAGCACCCGTTCCACCTATGACAAAATGAAATCTTACCATTTGTAGAAATCTCTTACAAAGTCACTTGGATGTATTTTCCTAAAATGTTCCCATTTAGAAAACATTACAATCGTAGTGGAACTGTCAAGAAAGTGGCTACCCTCCCATGCCCTTGGCTACCAATTGGTACATTTGACGAGAAATCTATTGATAGTCAAGAAGTAGTGGGGCAAAAGGGAGATAAGGAAGCACTAGATGTTTTCTTGGCTTCCAATTAATTTTGCTACAGCAGCAGTTTTTAATTTGAAATTGTTCCTCTGCTATGGGAAGGACTTTGTTCTATTCATGGCTTCATATAAGGAAGTAGTAGACTCTGTTGCTTTTAGTATCACCTGTAGTTTTCATGATTTGCTTTGCTTTTTCATCCTTCCAACTCTACTACTGCATTTTCTGCAAAACTTAAACCTTAGGTAATGATATCCACTTAGTAGGGTTGCCACCTGTCATAAGGAGCAAGCTAATTCAGTTATGGTTCTATCCTATTGCATGTAGGGAGTTGGGGTCCTGATTGTTTTAGGTAAATCAATGGGGAAATCAGAATTACAAGTCCCTGCATGCATTAGGGTAAAACCAGGACTGGATTAACCTGTTCCTTATGACATGGAGCCTGTCCCTGAGACTAATGGATCTTTATTGTTCACGGATATCAGAGAGTGTTCTCAATAATGTTGACTTCTTTCTCCCACCGCCATCTGCACCAAGATATTAGAAAGTGAAAGTGAATCAGTTGACCAAGCAAAGAGATTTTATCCCATAACATAATAAATATTGTCAGGTAAGTGCAAAAATGACCCATCCAGTTTGCCCATTCACTTTGAGTAGATGCATTTATAAATTCCCATATGCAACCCAACACCAACTCTCAGTGACTGACCTCATACCCCTTTTCCTTCCATATCTGTCGTAAGCATGCCTATTCAAGCCTGGCCATCTTCAGCTTTGATTCTTACAGGTGTTCCATGTCTTACTACTAAGCTTTACAGTGATCTTCCAGGCCACCAAGCTTACTGAGGCAGTTGTAAATTAATAAATAACAGTAAAATTGGAAAACACATATTTGTCAGTTTTATTCTGTTAATGAATTTTCATGATCTTTTTCATAAGCAACTTGTAGTCATTTCTCTTAATTTTTTATTGGCAGAGTATTTTAAGTTCTTTTCCAGATGCAGCAGATCACAGCCGCTGGGTGACAAGATATAAGTGCTGACATGAAATGTGTCCTGAAGAAGCAGAACCAGTTTGCCAGCAGAAATGTTGGCCCGGAAAAGTAAGAGATGATTTGCTCCTACCTGAGCCCATTCTCTGAGGGTTTTGCTGATCTTGCTGCTGTTGCTGCTGCTGCTGCTGCTGCCGCCTTGCAAGCTTCTTCATCTGTTAAGTACGTACAAAACAGAATGAAAACATTCCCAGTAATCTACATCATTTCATTGACTGGCTCAAAGCAGTAGGGATGTATATTCAAATAGGTTTCCAGAACGAAAAAGTCTGTTTTTGGTTTGTTCTGAATGATACAAACCAAAAACAGATTTTCTCTAAAATACCTGAAAAAATGTGGGATAGTTTCAGTTTATTTTGAAAAACACATTCAGAAACTTAAAAAGTGGCCTCCTTGAGTTCCCACTAGAGATGAGCTTCGTTTTTTACTACTGGGTTGTTTTTTGAGTCGGACGCTTCGGGGTAAAGTTCGTTTTTCCTCGGTTACTTTTTTGGAAAAACGACCAAAAACTAAACGGGGAAAAACAAAACCGGCCCAAAAAACGACACGGGAAAATGAAGCTAAAAAAACCCCACCCCAAGCATTAAAATTCACTTTCACTTTAATACATTAAAAACAACCCCCCCCCCCCCACCACCATCCTGATCCCTCCCCAAGACTTACTAGCATCCCTGGTGGTCCAGCGGGGTCTCACGAGGGATTTCTCTCTCCATGCTGTCTGACTTTCGGGCCTGTCTCTATCAAAATGGCGCCGATAGCCTTTGCCCATTCTATGTCACAGGGGCTACCGGTGCCATTGGTCAGCCCCTGTCACATGGCCATCGGCACCATCCTGTACTCCTACCATGTGACAGGGGCTGACCAATGGCACCGGTAGCCCCTGTGACATAGTAAGCACAAAGGCTATCGACGCCATTTTGATTACTGGCAGCCGACGGTCCAAGGGCAGGAGGTCACTCCCGGACCCCCGCTGGACCCCCAGGGACTTTTGGCCAGCTTGGAGGGGGGGCTCCTTCCACTTATTGGAAGGGGCCCATGGAGGCAGCCTAGCTGAGTCAGCCTTGGGGGGTGGAGGGTCAGAGGGGCCTGAAGAGGCTCTAGAAGACCCCAGGAGATCTGGTGGCAGGGAGCTGGGGAGGCCCCATTTTACTTTTGTTTTTTATTGTGGGGTTTTTTTTTTAATATTTCAATTTTGCAAATGAACCAAACCTACATAAACTTTAAAACAAATTGAAAAGTGAATATCCCTTTGAAATAGATACATGAACCAAAACTAGCTTTTTTCTTTTTTTTGTCTGCACATCCCTACAAGTACCAGTGCCTTACAATCAGACTTCCAAGAAAAATAGCACTATTCATTCAAGCCTAGTACTGATCCCAAGACTGGAAGTGGGATAGTACAGAATTGTGCTCCACACTTTCACTCCTCACTACCTTGCTGTGGCTGAGTCATTGGCCTTGTCCCTAGATGTCAAGAATATGAAGCTCATTAAACAAATTGCCACGTGACTCAATTTACCCAGGTTTACTCACTGACCACTGCAGGAACAGCATGAGAACTACTGGCACTGAATGGCTCAAATTGGTTAAAGCTGGCAAACCCTCATAGTGGGGTACAGTTAGTGAGAAGACATACACCTTCAAAGATTGCTCTCAGGCAAAAAAAAAACAAACAAACAATGTAGGTAAAATAGAAATACAAATAATTATACCCAGAGAGGAAAAGTATTATTATAGTAACCTAGAGATCAATCTTCAAAAGATTTATTTGATTAAAATAGTTTTTCAATCACATAAATCTATCTGGTTAAAAATTAACCCTTCCCCAAGTGGTCCAGCTAAAATAAATCCACACAAACTTGCTCTGCACACTGCTTTAGCAGGGCAAAAGAGAGGCTGGTTGGGGTATGCCCAGGGCAAAGTTTTCAAATGTATTATCTTAAAATAATATTCAGTGCTACCCAGCTAAATTTGACCTAAGTGTGACTGTGCAATTAATGTCCTAAATCTTCTAAACTGGTCAGTGGTCTTTGATCTAAAGCAGTCGGGATAGAGAAAGATCTTAATATATACATCATAGAAGAAAGAAGAAATAGGGGAGAAATGACAGAGACATTTAAATACCTCCAAGGTTTCCATGCACAGAAGGCAAGGCATGGAAAGGAGGCTCTAGGACGAGGTAGAAAGGGGGTAGGGTCAGGAGTAATCTGAGTCAATCTTTCTTTGCAGAGAGGGTGGTGGATGCATGGAAAGGCCTCCCCATGAATGTGGTGGAAATAAGGCCAATATCTGAATTTTAAAAAAGCATGGGATAAACAGAGGGGATTTCTGAAGGAGTGGGAGGGATTGTAAAGTTGACTAGTTGGTGTGGATGGTTAAATAAACTGAATGGTACTTTTCTGCCATCGTGTTACTATATTTCTAACCACACAAGTTTTGCCTGTCACTATGGCCAAGATTTTAGCTGACTAGACAAGGTTAAATTGTTAACATTAAGAGGTTAACCTCACTGCTCAGCAGTGTTTCAGTGTCTGCTCCCCATAGTAAGATAGTAGTTGCCAGAATCAAGTCTGTCTAGCTGCTCTGCCTCCTGTGTCACTTCAGACATGTTCCATCTGCTTTGCTCTTCTGTATCTGTTCCGAGCATGCTGAATTTTACCACTGTTCCCCTTACAATCCCGTCTGCTGATTTTAAGCATCCCTAACATTTCTCCTTCTTTTCCACGTTCAACTTCAGAACAGCCCTTATCCTCTAGCTTCCTTTGTGGGAAATATTAACTTTAAGGGGCCGATGCAATAAAAAAGTGCCGAAACTGGATGCTCAGTGTTGAGTGCCCGCTTTCCTAATGCGCACCCAGGCACCTCTCCTGGGTGCGTGATGCAATACTCATATTTAAATTAGGGGTCATGCTGCCAAGGAGGTGCTAGAATTAATTGCATGCCCCGAGTGTCTCCTTGGCAATGGGTGCCCAGGAGAGGTTGGCTGTCCACGAGATAAGAAAATGGATGCTCAATATATGAGTGTATGTTTTCTAGGGATGTGAATCATTTTTCTGACGAATGAAAATATCGTATGATATTTTCTCATCTGTCAGGTATCAGGGGGTCCCTGAAAGCGATAGGAAAACCCCACAAAATTTTCATGTGGCTTTATCGTTTTGGGGGGTGGGTGGGTAGAAAGGGCACACAGAAAAACAACCCCCAAACCCACCCCAACCCTTTAAATTGAATTATTTAGAATCCCCCACCCTTTTGACCCCCCCCCCAAAAAAAAACATTTCTAAAGTACCTGATGGTTCAGCGGGGTCCCAGGAGTGATCTCCCGCTCTCAGGTCATCGACTGCCACTAATAAAAATGGCGCCGGTGGCCTTTGCCCTTAACATGGCGCGGGTCATTCAGTGCTCCTACCATGTGACAGGGGCCGGCCAATGGCACCAATAGCCCCTGTCACATGGTAAGGGCAAAAGGCCATTGGTGCCATTTTGTTTACTGGCAGCCAACGGCCCGAGAGCAGGAGATCACTCCTGGGACCCCCGCTGGACCACCAGGTACTTTAGAAAAGTTTTGAGGGGGTCGCGAGGGTGGGGGATTCTAAATAATTTGATTTAAAGGGTCGGGGTGTTTTTTTTTTTCAGCTTGGGACAGGTAAAAAAAAAGCGTTCAGAACCACGGGAAACGAAGATTTCCTGCGGTTCTATGAACCACGATTCTGGAACCGATTCATGTCTCTAATATTTTCCTATCTAGTGCACAGCCACAGGTTCAGAAAATGGACGTTCATTAACTGAGCATCCGCTTCCCTAACCAGACCACTGGCACTCTTTTTTTTTTTAATTTTTTTTTATTTAAAAAAAATATTTTTTTAAATCTTTTAAACTTTTTATTCCTCCAACAATATCGCCACAATATTACGTTGGAGGATGTACAGAAAAGCAGTATTTTCTGCTTTCCTTACAACATTTTTTGGGCTGCTCAGAAATTAATGCCTGCTCTAGGCAGGCATTAATTTCAGAGTGTAAAAATGTGCGCATCGGACGAACATTGTTTTTTTTTTTATTATTTATACTTTATTCAATTTTCATTTAAAATCTTTAAACAAAATCAAAGAAGTAAGACAGATGTACATCTCATCACAAAATAACCAATTTTTTACAATAAAGATTCCCATCTTCATTACTATATCCATAATATGGGGGAGACTATTCCAATATCAAACTAACACAAAACAACTTCAAAATTTTCTAAAGGAGAGAGAGACTAATTGGTTTTTTATTGATCTTCGCTATTTCTCCCTACTACATCTTTATCCGATATGAATGTCTCTAAATGTAAGGGATCAGAGAAACTATATTTCTTACCCTGATAGGTTACTAAACATATGCTAGGATATTTCAAAAAGAAACTTGCTCCTAAGGCAAGTAATTTCACCTTCAGGGAGAGAAAGTGTTTCCTTTTTGCCTGCGTGGCCCGCGAGACATCAGGGAACATTAAGATTTTCTGGCCACAAAAATTGAGGTCTTTGTGTTTTAGGAAATCCTTAAACACCTTGTCCTTGTCTGCCTCTAATTGCATAGAGACAAACAAGGTAGCCCTCTTGTGGACTATATCTGTTGATTCTTCAAGAAAAGTCGAAACTCCAATACTTGAAGTTTCTACATTCTCTTCTACTCTTTCCCCAATTTTACTTGAAAAATAGAAAATTTTTGACACCACAGGGATTTCTTTATCTTCATAGAGTAAAACCTCCTTCAAATATTTTTTAAACATTTCCCAGGGTGACAAAAGTCTTGTTAAGGGAAAATTAATTAGTCGTAAATTTTTATACCTAATTATATTCTCCATATTTTCTATCTCTCTATGGATAGATAAACTATCCTTAATATGGGCAGATTCAATATTTTCTAGTAATCTGATCTTATTTGTTATTTTCCCCACATCTTCTTTTAAGCTGGTTACCTCCTTTGTATGTTCCTCTATTTTTACTATATTTGTATTTACTATGGCAGTCAAAGACTCTTTCATTTGAGAGACATTATTATTAAGAACAGACATCAGATTCCAAATATCCTTCAGGGAAATGTTATCAGGGGGATCACCAGGCCATTGTTTTGGCCTATCGGACTCCTCCGTAACTTGCCCTGATCTCAAATCTAATGAAACATTAGCTATCTTAATTTCTCCCGAGGCAGAGCCTACTCCCTTTTTTGGAGAGGTTTCTGCATCTAGAGTCAAAAAGTCCTTAGATAATAGTGTCTGTGGTTGCGGAGGAAGCGAAGGTCCTTCACCAGGACTAAAGGAGGCCGAAAACTGGTCCCCTGTAATGTCCTCATTTGGTGATCCAATCCGTCTAAAAACGTGATTGTCCATTGGGCCCCTCGATAGTATAGGTGAGATTGGGAAGCTTTTTACTTTTCTCTTCCTCCCCATGTAGCCTGGGAATGAGTAGACAGTGAAACTTCACCAATTTCTTACCTCAAATGACTTGTGGTCCTGCCTTCCCGTCCTTCTCCGGACTAAGCCGGACAAAGCCGCGCGCCCCTTACGGAGCATGCAGCTTAGGTAGCGCGCTGGCGGCGGTAGTGCGCCGCTTGCCATTTGATTTTATGCAGCAGGCGCCAGGTGATGATGTCACAGTCCCGCCTCTCTCTCTCTCGGGTTCGTCGGCGTTCCTCCGAGGCTCCAGGCAAAGCACAGGTACCACAGGTGTCACGGACAATTGGGGACGTCTCTCTCTCCTTCCCAACGCTCCCCACGAACATAGTTTTTTTTTTAATCGAGGGAGAAGAGCTAATAGCCTCATCAACATGCATTTGCATGTGATGAGCGTTATTTGTTTTGCAGTGCATTGGATGCGTGTTGTAGACACGATAATCCTCTTACGGCTTCAGTTTAAAAGCCCGCACATGAAAAAAACGATATATATGTGTGTGGCGCATTTTAAAAATGGTCCAGCCACACGCATATCTTCCAGTACATGTGGAAGTGCCGGACCATGGGAAAAGGGCAAGCTGGGGGCAGAGGCAGGGTAGGGCGGGGAGGGATGGGGGCTTGGTGGGGGCCAGCCTGGACAGAGGCCATTAGGCCCTGTCCCAGGGAAGTGCATGCCGGCAGCTGGCCAGCACGCAGAACTTACTTCACCAGCCAAGATGAAGTAAGTTCTGCAGCAATAAAAATTCTAATAGGGGGGTTAGGGGTCAGGGAGGAGAGGGGAAAAGGGTGGAAGAGTAGGTAGAGTAGGTAGAGGGATAGGGAAGTTCCCTCTCTCCACTCCTTAATTGGAGTGGAATGGGAAGAAACTGGGAATGTGCTATTAGCATCGCCACTAACTTTTTTTTAACCCCCCTCCCTTGCGTGCACAAGTCGCGACCCGCCCATACATGTGCATGCTGATATAAAATTGTTGACACGAACAAGTTATAATATCGGCGCATCTTCAAAAATCCACCTTTAATAGCATATGGAGTTGTGGATGCGCATCCAAAACATGCAGCCAACCGCTGGTTAAACATTGCGCTCGACTGAGCACACTGATTTGCATCGGCCACAATGTGAACCTTTTGGAAGCCTGCCAGATATTTAAATGCCTCTCTCATATTTCCCCTTCCCTTTCTTTCTTTTGAATTCCTTAACTTCCTTTACACAGGGAGAGTATTGCTGCTTCTGAACTATTTTGGTACCGACACTTTGCATTCAATGTTTTACATTTAGTTTAAAAGATAATTGGTTTGTATACACAATACACATAGAGTATAGGGGCCTTTCAATAAACTTTACCATGCATGGTAAGGATCTTTGTGCTTGCTAAAAATAAATGCTATGTAGGAAGTCATTCTTAGACATGCTAAAGGGTTACTCAATATGTTTGCAAAAATTTATGAGCTTGTGCCAGCAAATTAAGGGATGTGATATGCGAATGAGGGTATTATTAAATCTTGTTATGCTTACTCACCATGCTATTTTGCAAGAGCCTGCAAAACAGCGGCTTCCTGGGCCATGGAATTAACCAGCTACTGTGAAGACTCAGGCCAAAATCTCCTGTACCAAATGGCCAGATGTGAACGTGGGATTTTTGTGAAAAGCAGTGCTGTGGGCAAGAGGATTTTGCTTTCCCTCGTACTCATGAAACCACCTTCTTGGGGACTGTTGGGGTATAGAGGCAGAGGAGCTGATGACTTGGGGGAGGGGATTGTTATTTGAATGGGAGGGGGGAGTTCTGCATGGGTGGTTGTGATGCCCTGGTGAGGAATTCCGTGCTGGATTGGACCCTTGGTCTGAGATGGAGTTGTGCAACCTGCAGGCAGGAGCCCTGCAGGTCCACACTGTAAGCTGGCGGAGCTGATGGAAGCAGAGGCCCAACTAGAACTTCACTAATACCAGCCCACGTTCCCCTTAGTTTGAGCCCTCGGGTGCCGGGCTGGCTGGACTTAGGCATGAGACTCTTCGGAGATGAATGTCAGGTGAATAGGTGAAGTTGCAGGCCAGAGTCTATTGCAGGTGGAATACATGCAGAGTCAGTGTCCAGGCAATGGTCAGTGGCAGGGAGAAGACAAGCAGAGTTGGTGTTCAAGCAGAAGTCAAAGCCAGAAGTCCATCCAAGAAAGAAAAGGAATGATAAGGAGAATGGAAGACAAGGAACCAAACAGCAGGAATGAGGACACAAAGAACAGAGGAGAAGGGAGGCTGACCATGAAGAAGACAGGAACTCAAAACATGGACCAGACTGTCAACAAGGAACCAGGAACAAGATGCAGAACTCAAGAACAGGAACTTGGAACAGAGAACAAGGAACACAGGAACGCTGGAAAACAGGAATGCTGAAGCAATGCACTCTTTAGAGAAGTCAACTTATTGCAGAGGTCTCCATGAAGCACTAGGGTACATGTGCGCCTAAGTGAAACCCAGAACAGCTGGCGGCAGCATTCTTCAGATCTGTGCCTCAGGCCTGTTCAGGCGAGGTGGCTTGCTGCACTTTCATCTGAGGGGTCTGCCTAGATGCTGTGGAATTCCAGAGTTTAATTGTGCATTGAGTGAAAAAGAACTTTCTCCAATTAGTTTTAAATGTGCCACATGCTAACTTCATGGAGTGCCCCCTAGCCCTTCTATTATCCAAAAGAGTAAATAACCGATTTACTCAGGGCTGGAGGTAAGAGCACTGGTCCGTGGGACAGGGCTGCAGACTGCTGAGAGTAACTACTTCTTGATGAAGTGAGAGGGAGGGATGGGGATGCCTTGCATGGGTTTGTGAAAAGCCTTGTGAAACTGGGCAGAAGGAAATCCTGACTGCTAAGCATCATATGTTTTGGCTTCCTCTCTCTCCCAACAATGATCCCAAATTCATAAGCCCAACCAGTTACTTCTTTCCAATATTTATGCTAAGCTTTTTAAAACAATTTGATAGTTTTACCTTTGCTCTTTGATTCTGGAACCAAACCTGTACGACTCGAACGCTTAACCCTGTCTCTGCTGCCAGTGTCTCTCTTACCTTCAGAAAAAAAGAAAAAAAATTCATGGTATATTATGCATACATTAAAGCAAGGAAGAATGGGCTTCAATTACTGCAGGGGTGACCTTAAGTTGGATATCAGCCAGAGGATCTTCAAGCCCTGGAACAAGTCATGTAAGGAAATTGTAGAATCTCTGTGATGGGGGAGTGTTGAGAGTAGGTTAGACAAACATCTGTATGGGAGAGTTTAGGTACATTTGAGCCTGCTTAGAGGTAAGCAGTTGGACTTCATCAGTTATTCTCTAACATTTCCATTCAGGACCAACTTAGGAGCTTTCATCACAGAATAAAATACATTTTCCAAATCAATTTTTCCAATCACTGCTCTGATAGTATAAATGTGAGGCTCCGTGGACAGCTTTCCAAGGGATCTAGCTGGGTAACTAAGGAATTTCCCCAAGCTAAATCTCTGGAATGAAAACCATAACCCTCCTAATTGCTAAATACCCAGAATGAAAACTGTACCCTCCTTAGAGCTAATCCTGGGCTGCAAACCATCCCCTCATTATCCTGAGATGAAAACTGTCTCCATCTTTACAGTAAAACCCCAGGATAAAATCCACTTCCCTCATCATGGTTAAATCCCCAGGGTGAAACCATGCCACTTTTGTAACTATGAACCATTTTGGTTACTTTTCAAAGGAAGCCAGGTTACAAAGTGTCTGTGGAACAGACATTCCAGTGCTGTGGGCAAGTGAAAGTAACATAAGAACATAAGAAAGTGCCCTGCTGAGTCAGACCGAGGTCCATTGAGCCCAGCACTCTGGATCACAAATGCACATCAGATCCCCAATAATTGATCCATTTCTTATATATCACTCTCAGGGATAAGCGCTGACTTTTCCAAGTCTACCTGGCCAATAACTGATTAGGGACTTTTCCTTCAGGAACTTGTTGCCGTGACCACATCCTCCAGCAACAGATTCCGTAGCTTGATTGTGCGCTGAGTGAAAAAATATGTCCAATGATTTGTTTTAATTGTGCCGGTTGTTAGCTTCATGGAGTGTCCCCTAGTCCTGGGGTTATCTAACAGGGTAAATAACTGTTTCCTAATTACCAGTTCCACCCCACTCATGATTTCATACATTTTAATCATATCCTCTCTGTTGTCTCTTTTCCAAGCTAAGAAGCCCTAAATAGCCTTTCTCCATAAGGGAGATTTTCCATCCCCTTTATTATTGTTGTTGCCCTTCCATGTTTGCTATGTCTTTTTTTGACATGGAATGACCAAAAATGCACACAATATTCAATGTGAGGTCACACCATGGATCTATACAAAGGCATTATGATATTCTCTGTTTTGTTCTCTTTTCCTTTCAAAATAATTCCTAACATTCTATTTAACGTTTTGACTGCTGCCATACACTGAACTGAAGATTTCAAAGCATTATCCACATGGACTCTGAGGTTCTTTTTCCTGGGTAGTGACTGCTAACATTGCACCTAGCATCATGTCCATGTAGTTGGGATTATTTTTCCCTATCAGCATTAGTCTGCATTTGTGCATATTAAACTACTTCTGTCATTTAGAAGCTCAGTCCTTCTGCAGTTCTTCACATTCAGCTGCCATTTTAATGACTCAAAACAATTTTGCGTCATCTGCAAAGTTGGACCTAGATTTATCAAATTGCTATAAATATAGCGAAAATAGTAGGGATGTGCATTCGTTTTTCACGAATTAGAAAATGTCAACAATATTGTCTAATTCGTGATTGTTCTTTGGCCCCGAAAAACAAATCATATTTTGCCAAAAATTTGGTGAAAATTTGTATTTCGTGTTATTGTGCACTGACAGGGCTACTGCACACTAGAGATGTGCTTCGATTTTTTCTACCGGGTCATTTTTTGACTCAGATACTTCATGGTAAAGTTCTTTTTTTTTCGTTTAGTTTTTTTGAAAACCGAAAAAAACTGAAACAGGAAAAACCCGAAACTGGCCCAGAAAAACGACGCGGGGAAATGAAGCTAAAAAAAAACCCACCCCAAGCACTTAAATTCATTTTAATACATTACATACACCCCCCCTACCATCCCGATCCCTCCCCAAGATCTTGTGCTCCTACCACGTGACAGGGGCTATAGGCGCCATTTTGATTACTGGCAGCCAACAACGAAATCGCTCCCGGACCCCCGCTGGACCCCCAGGGACTTTTGGCCAGCTTGGGGGGTGAGGCCCCCCAAGCTGGCCAAAAGTCCCTGGGGGTCCAGCGGGTGTCCCGGAGTGATCTCCTGCCCTTGGGCCATCAGCTGCCAGTATTCAAAATGGCACCGATAGCCTTTGCCCATACTATGTCACAGGGCCTACTGGTGCCATTGGTCAGCCCCTGTCACATGGTAGGAGCACAAGATTGCGCTGATGGCCATGTGACAGGGGCTGACCAATGGCGCCGGTAGCCCGTGTGACATAGTAGTTCAGAGGCTATCGGCATCATTTTGAGCGAGGCTGGCATGCCGGGCACGGAGGGACAAATGGCTCCCGGGACCCCGCTGGACCACCAGGGATGTTAGTAAGTCTTGGGGAGGGATCAGGATGGGGGGCTTGTATTATAGTTAATCTAGATGTGTGAGGATCAAGACAAACTGTGGCTGACAATCTGGATGATGCCTCATTAACTGGCCACATGTGATCGTGCAGCAACAGAAATGTGGACACTTCAAGCTTGTAAAAAACCAGTCAGATTTTAATAGCTCCCAATAGGAGGTTAGGAACAGGGCCATTTTGAAATTCAACACATAGAAAGTGTATGGTGCCTGCTCACACACCAAGCTTTAGGGCCGGAACATTGTTTGCCATCACAAGATTTGCAGGCCTGTGCAGCATGAGGAGAAAAAGCCAGGCCCTGGGGCAATGGCCTGCAGACATAACTGTTCAAGGCAATTGTCATGTCAGTTATGCTTTTCCTCCCCCTTTCCACCACCCATGTCCATGCCATTTGCCACAAACACATTGCCAGAGATGTAAAATAGAAAGAAGCGTCTCTCTTACCTATGAGCCAACTGTCACCGTCAGACCTCAAAATTTTCACACAGGTCTGATTGCCTTAGTATAAAGGAATTGTGCACTGCTCCCGGGTACCTGGCCACCACATTTAGGATGCACATTGAAGCATCACAGAACACTTGCATGTTGATGGAGTGGAAGAGCTTTCTGTTGCAGTACATCTACTCCCTGTCACGGGGTGGAATGATGACCACGTGAGTGCAGTCGATAGGTCCAAGAACATTGGGAAAGTTGGCGAATGCATAAAACCTTTTTTCAAGTCCATCAAGTTCTGCCTGTCCTGAGGAAATGATATGTAGCAATTAATGCAGCCAGAGACTGCTATGATGACCTGGTCCAGAGAGCGAGAAAAAGTGGTTTTGGGAAATTCTCCCCATTTGGAAGGAGCCGGTTGCCATGAAATGCAGAGTGGCCAATAGTTTGGTGAGGTCAGGCACAGTGTGGGACCTTTGTGTTGCTGGATCCAAATCCCCTCAGAATTTTTCATTAAATTCCAGGAAAGCCCAAGAACTGAGGCAATACCTGCAAACCACATAGTCCTCTGGAATGCCCAGCAAGGATGTTCATGGAGGGAAGATGCACTCCCATGTGCAGAAGGAAAACATTTGTTTCAATTTGGTTTTCATTTCGCAGGGACCCAAATTTGTTGCATTAGTTTCATAGGGGGGGGGGGGGGGAACCAATTCGTTTGTTCATTAGTTTTCTTCGTCCGTTTTCCCATTAAAATCAAAGGGGGAGAATTTGCAGCCTATTTTTGGCTGCAGAATTGGGGTTTTCTTATCAATTCTGATGAAACCTCTGAGGAGCAATCATCAGAACAAGAAAAGAGCTCCAAGATACTTAGACTGTGGCAAAGTGGAACCAAAGTGGTATAAATAGTCTAAGGCACTTTAAAGGGGCAAAGGGGTACCAGGAGTGGCAAGAGTGCTTTAAAAGAGGTGCAAAGCAGCAGTGAGAGTGTCAAAAACACACCACAGCTTCAAAAGAGAGCACTAATAACAGTTGCATGAACCCTCAAAGGCAGCACAACAGGCAACGTGGCAAGACAAGTGGCATCAACATCCTACAGCACAATGAAGGGGGAGCAAAGCAAGCAGTAAGAATGTCAGAAAAAACCACAAGGCGCTGATAAAGGGACAAAGCAGCAGAAAGACTAGCACCAACACACTGAGGAACCATGATAGTGGCAAGAACACAACAAGGATTAGAGTGAGTCATCTGGTGTATGGCAGCAAGGCAGAGTGGCAGAAAGTTGCTAGGGCAAGACAGGCTGGTAGAGTGGAGGTAGTCAGATCCCTGTGGTTTTGATAGGGGCAAGACAGGCTGGACCCGGGGAGAGTTCCCTTTCCTTTGCACAGGAAAGGGCTCCCTAGAATGGGTTCGCCCCTAGAGTGGGGTGATTATGTTGGCACCTAATGAGCTCTCGCTGGTCTTTTAAAATCTGGGGGATGTAGCAGATATACAAATGAGAATTTTCAAGGCCAAGGCGGAGGAGGTTTCCATTTGAACAGTGGTTCAACATGTGTCAACGGGTATAAGAGATAGGCTACACCCGGGGAGAGTTCCCTTTCCTTTGTGCAGGAAAGTGCTCCCTGAAATAGGATCTCTCCTAGATTGGAGCACGAGCCTTCAAGCGTGGTGAGTTGACGTGGAGGAGGTTTCCATGTAAAAAGGTGTTAAGAGATAGGCTGGTTACACCTGGGGAGAGTTTCCTTTTCTTTGCGCAGGAAAGGGCTCCCTGAAATGGGTTGTCCCCTAGAATGTGGTGGAGGTGCTTCTGTTGGCATCTAGTGAATACCCAGAAGCTATTAAATGTACTTATGCACTTCAGTTGATGACAAAGGAACTTGAAGAGCTCTCAGAAATAAGAAAACTGCTACTCCAGTCCAAATCTACAATATCACCCTATGTTGACTTTGTAGTTTACTCAGTGTCTCTGTAAACTATGGGAACACAGAGGATGAACTAGAGTACAACTACCATCAGTTTTCTATAGCACTAGAAACTTTAATGTTGGCACCTAAGAAACATCTAGGGAAAATGGCCCGTATTATGAAGGTTATGAAAACTATTGAGCATATGAAATATCCCAGCTCCAAGCTGGACAGACAGGCACAGCGTTAGAGGTCAGGCCCTTGTAGGGATGTAAGGCCTGGACAGACAGGCACAGCATTAGAAGTCAAGCCCTTGTAGGGACGTAAGGCCTGGACGGACAGACACAGCATTAGAGGTCAAGCCCTTGTAGGGTCATAACACCGGTATGGACAGGCACAGGATTAGAGGATAGAGATCAAGCCCTTGTAGGGACATAAGGCCTGGACAGACAGGCACAGCATTAGAGTTCAAGCCCTTTTAGGGACGTAAGGCCTGGATGGACAGGTACAGCATTAGAGGATAGAGGACAGGCCCTTGTAGGGATGTAGGGCCTGGAGGGACCGGCACAGCATTAGAGGTCAAGCCCTTGTAGGGACTTAAGGCCTGGACAGACAGGCACAGCATTAGAGTTCAAGCCCTTTTATGGACGTAAGGCCTGGATGGACAGGTACAGCATTAGAGGATAGAGGACAGGCCCTTGTAGGGATGTAGGGCCTGGATGGACAGGCACAGCATTAGAGGATAGAGGTCAAGCCCTTGTAGGGATATAGGGCCTGGATAGACAGGCACAGCATTAGAGGTCAAGCCCTTGTAGGGACATAAGGCATGGTTGGACAGGCACAGGATTAGAGGATAGAGATCAAGCCCTTGTAGGGACATAAGGCCTGGACGGACAGGCACAGCATTAGAGGTCAAGCCCTTGTAGGGTCATAACACCGGTATGGACAGGCACAGGATTAGAGGATAGAGATCAAGCCCTTGTAGGGACATAAGGCCTGGACAGACAGGCACAGCATTAGAGTTCAAGCCCTTTTAGGGACGTAAGGCCTGGATGGACAGGTACAGCATTAGAGGATAAAGGACAGGCCCTTGTAGGGATGTAGGGCCTGGAGGGACCGGCACAGCATTAGAGGTCAAGCCCTTGTAGGGACTTAAGGCCTGGACAGACAGGCACAGCATTAGAGTTCAAGCCCTTTTAGGGACGTAAGGCCTGGATGGACAGGTACAGCATTAGAGGATAGAGGACAGGCCCTTGTAGGGATGTAGGGCCTGGAGGGACCGGCACAGCATTAGAGGTCAAGCCCTTGTAGGGACATAAGGCCTGGATAGACAGGCACAGCATTAGAGGGTAGAAGTCAAGCCCTTGTAGGGACATAAGACCTGGATGGACAGGCACAGCTTTAGAGGTCAAGCCCTTGTAGGGACATAAGGCCTGGATGGACAGGCAAAGCATTAGAGGATAGAGGTCAAGCCCTTGTAGGGATGTAAGGCCTGGATGGACAGGCACAGCATTATAGGTCAAGACCTTGTAGGGACATAAGACCTGGATGGACACGCACAACATTAGAGGTCAAGCCCTTATAAATGCCCAGAAACTATTAACTGTACTTATGCACTTCATCTGATGACAAAGGAACTTGAAGAGCTCTCAGAAATAAGAAAACCACTAATCAAGTCCAAATCTACAATATCAACCTATGTTGACTTTGTAGTTTACACAGTACCTCTGTAAACTATGGGAACACAGAGGATGAACTAGAGTGCAACTACCACCAGTTTTCTATAGTACTAGAAACTAGAGATGTGAATCGTGTCCTCGATCGTCTTAACGATCGATTTCGGCTGGGAGGGGGAGGGAATCATATTGTTGCCGTTTGGGTGTGTAAACTATCGTGAAAATCGTTAAAATCGTGAGCCGACACACTAAAACCCCCTAAAACCCACCCCGACCCTTTAAATTAAATCCCCCACCCTCCCGAACCCCCCCCCCAAATGCTTTAAATTACCTGGGGATCCAGCGGTGGTCCAGAACGGCGGCGGTCTGGAACGGCCCCCCTCAATTGAATCCTGTTGTTTTCAGCCAGCGCCATTTTTCAAAATGGCCGCCGCAAAATGGCGGCGGCCATAGACAAAAACGATTCGACGCAGGAGGTCATTCCGGACCCCCGCTGGACTTTTGGCAAGTCTTGTGGGGGTCAGGAGGCCCCCCCAAGCTGGCCAAAAGTTTCTGGGAGTCCAGCGGGGTTCAGGAAGCGATTTCTTGCCGCAAATCGTTTTCCGTACGGAAAATGGTGCCGGCAGGAGATCGACTGCAGGAGGTCGTTCAGCGGGGGTTCTGGACCGCCGCTGAACGACCTCCTGCAGTCGATCTCCTGCCGGCGCCATTTTCCGTACGGAAAACGATTCGCGGCAAGAAATCGCTTCCTGAACCCCACTGGACTCCCAGAAACTTTTGGCCAGCTTGGGGGGGCCTCCTGACCCCCACAAGACTTGCCAAAAGTCCAGCGGGGGTCCGGAATGACCTCCTGCATTGAATCGTTTTTGTCTATGGCCGCCGCCATTTTGCTGCGGCCATTTTGAAAAATGGCGCCGGCTGAAGACAACAGGATTCAATTGAGGGGGCCGTTCCGGACCGCCACCGTTCTGGACCACCGCTGGATCCCCAGGTAATTTAAAGCATTGGGGGGGGGGGTTCGGGAGGGTGGGGGATTTAATTTAAAGGGTCGGGGGTGGGTTTTAGGGGGTTTTAGTGTGCCGGTTTTCCTGCCCTCCCCCTTCCCCCGATTTACGATTTTTTAACGATAAATCGGGGGAATTGGTATTGTATCGTGGCCCTAACGATTTTTGACGATTTAAAATATATCGGACGATATTTTAAATCGTCAAAAAACGATTCACATCCCTACTAGAAACATTAATGTTGGCACCTAAGAAAGATTTAGGGAAAATGGTCCATATTATGAAGGTCATGAAAACTATTGAGCATATGAAATATGCAATCTCCAAACATCTGAAGTCATCTTTTTATTTTCTTACATTCCAAATGTTGCAAAACAGGAAAAAGAATATTCTGGAAAGAAGTGATGCACAAATACATGAAACTGAAATTGGAAATACTGGACCTAAACTCAGACAGGCACAGTGTTTGAGGTCAGGCCCTCGTAGGGATGTACGGCCTGGACAGTGGATGGATGTTGCATCCGTCACTGCTTGACGCCCTCACTCCACCCTCTTTACCTCTGTGGTGACTCCCTCCAGGTCTGATGGATGGCTGGCTGCCACGGCGTCTCCATGCCATCTCCCTCCGGCGTCCCTGGACCGGCTCAATGTTGCAGATCCATGTTGCCTGATGACCTAGGGCGCGCGCAGGCGCACGCGCTCTGATTGATGTACCAGAAAGGGCACGAACCTGAGGGGCGTCCTCCTCAGATGACGTCATCCGCTTCTAATATTTAAAAGTCTCTAATTCACTAACGGGTGGATTTTAAAAGCCCTGCTTGCGTAAATCCGCCCAGATTTATGCGAGCAGGGCCTTGTGCGCTGGCGCGCCTATTTTCCATAGGTCGCCGGCGCGCGCAGAGCCCCGGGACGCGCGTAGGTCCCAGGGTTTTTGGAAGGGGGCGTGTCGGGGGCGGGACCCGATGACGTGGTGTTTCGGGGGCGGGACTGGGGGCATGGTTTCAGCCTGGGGCGTTTCGGGGGTGTGGCCATGCCCTCCGGAACCGCCCCCGGGTCGAGTCTCGGCGCGCCAGCAGCCCGCTGGCGCGCATGGATTTACGTCTCCCTCCGGGAGGCGTAAATCCGTGGATAAAGGTAGGGGGGGGGGTTTAGATAGGACCGGGGGTGTGGGTTAGGTAGGGGAAGGGAGCGGAAGGTGAGGGGAGGGCGAAAGAAAGTTCCCTCCGAGGCCGCTCCGATTTCGGAGCGGCCTCGGAGGAAACGGAGACAGGCTGCGCGGCTCGGTGCGCGCCGGCTGCCCAAAATCGGCAGCCTTGCGCGCACCGATCCAGGATTTTAGAAGATACGCGTGGCTACACGCGTATCTTCTAAAATCCAGCGTACTTTTGTTTGCACCTGCTGCGCAAACAAAAGTACGTGATCGCGCTGTTTTTAAAAATCTACCCCTAACTGAATTAGCAAGGAGAGGATTCGCATACGGATTCGGCTATGTTTCCTCCAAGCTACTCCGCCTCCTCGGACTTACCAGAGGTACCCGCTCCTCGGAGGCCTCGCTCTTTTCTTTACTTTCAGATTACAGATAGGAACCGGTACTCGCTCCTCAAGGGCCCATGTTCCTGGACATTCTGAAGATTCTCTACTGCTTGGAAGCTATCGCTGCTACAAACTATTTTGAGTTACCATCGTTCTCTCAGTTACCCTGGAACCAGGTACTCGCTCTTTGAGGGCCTAAATCTTTCCAGCTTCTGAGCTTCCTTGAGACTTTATGTGAGTTTTGTCATCTAGTTCTGTTCATGAACCTTGTCTACTCTACCTACTCACTTTCTACAGTTTCTCAACAGCTCAGCCATCCTGGATCGTGGTTCCAGTGCCTGAGGGACTACATCTCTGCCGGGCATATCAGCTCTCTACTGCCATGTCTGGTGGTTTCCAAAACCTGTTTAATAAAAGAACTAATGTGTGCCTGTCTCCATACTCAAGACTAGCCGGTGGTCCTTCTCGGGATATCCTCCTGGGGCATGATCATCTGCCACCGGCCCAGGGATTCACCATTACTATCTCAGATTCATTACAGATTGCTAAATACCAGCATAGTGAAATATAACTGAATCTGAGACACTACAAGATAGCTGACTCCTCCGTCTTAGGAGCCATTCATTCAGATTGCTCCTCCCATCTAGGCCCAGCTTTAACAGATATAACAGATTGCTACTCCTCACAGAGAACCCTAACAGATTGCTACTTCCTAGCAGATTTCTAACAGATTTCCAACAATGGACAGACACAGCATTTGAGGTCAGGCCCTTGTAGGGACGTACGGCCTGGACAGTGGACAGATTGGCACAGTGTTTCAGGTCAGGTACATTTGATGATATTATCTGGAGCATAGGAGGCAGTTGGAGCTGCTGCAAGGCTTTTATTCATCTTGCCATTCACAGGGAATATTTGGAAACCCAAGCACAGGCATGTTTATTTTCAAAAACACTAGCATTTCCATCAACTCTGGTTCCAGCCTTGAGCGGTGAGGGCTCATGATGTCTCCTGTTATTGAAAATACATGTTCACTGGGCACACTTGTTGGTGGACATGACAGATATCACTGAGCCACTTTGGCTAGGTGTGGCCAGACAGTGGACTTGTGTACCCAATATGCCAGTGGATATGTCTGCATGTCCTCTGAGGGCTCTGAGAGATACCGTGTCACTGACATTTATGCTGGTGTCTCCTTTGCTTGGGTGGGCTGAGTGTCACTCATGCCATCTGCTTTCTCTCTAGCCCATTGCAGAACAGATGATTCTTTATGGGCAACATGGCTTTGGCGTACTGAAGTGGAGGAGGAAGTACTAGTGTCGCTGACAGAATGCTGCTCCTGCTTGGGCTAACACAACTCTCTGAAGTGCCCGATGTTTCCTCCTCTGCTTCATGCCTAATCTCTCTCTGCCTATGGCGCTCCTGATCATGAACTTTTACTAACAGCAACTCCTTCACCAATAGGAGACAATCGTACTGTAGGGCGGGTTTCCCTTTCACACGGGGATCACAAAATGTGGCGAGCATGTGTGTGTAGTCTTCTGTTAAAGGCCGTAATCTCTCTTGCACCTGCTTCTGCAAAAAGTCCAGACAATACAGCACCTCTGCTGTCAATCCCTCTTCCTGTTTAAAGCCCTCCAAATTTTCCTCCAGAAAATTAACTATAGGGATGATGTCAGCCAAGATGGCACTTCTGGAACTCAGCTCCTCCATGGCATCCTTGAAGGGCTGCAGGATTTTTACCAGCTGACTCATAACTAACTAATCTTGATGCCCTAGGGGACTATGCACACCTATGTCCATTGCCGCAGAGAGTTCAAGAAGGGGTGTCTGCTGCTCCACTAACCTCTGCAGCATCATATAGGTTAAATTCCACCGGGTGCCAATGTCTTGAATGAGATGCTTGTGAGGCATCTTCAAATCAGTCTGCTTTTGTCAGAGAACCTGCCCTGCCTTCACACTTTTGTGGAAGTGCGCTGCTATGTTCCTGCACTTGTATATTTACATATGCAGGTATTCATTCTCTTGGTGATTGGACTCCAACCCAGAGCTAACTTCACTACCAGGTGCAGAGTGTGTGCAAAACAATGGATGTTCTGAAAGCGCCTGTCGCATATTGCTTTACCATGTTTGCACCATTGTCTGTGACAAAGAACCCTGCCAGAAGATTCCTGTCTCGCTGGTATAGCTGTCAGCCTGCCAGCATCTGTCTGATGCATGCTAGAATATTGGCTGAGGAATGGGCCTCGTCCATCAGATGGGTGTGCAGTAAAGCCCACCTCCATCCTGATACTTGTTCACTAATAGAGCTGCTGCTTGCCCCTGCCTCAGCCAGGTTCCACCAGTGTATTGCCAGGGAGAGATAAGAGTGTGCAGCATTCATGGCGGTCCAGATATTGCAGGTGAAATACACACTCCCCTCAGTCTTAGCTAGCAGCGCTTGGATGCGACTGCGACAGTGGTTGTACAAGCCAGGATGACCTTTCTGCTAAATGTGATTGTGGAGGGGACTTTGTAATTTGGAACTAAGACAAATCCAAATCTTTATTTAACAAATCCAAATCCTTATTTAACAAATCCAAATCCTTATTTAACATTGTTAACAACCTCATTACCGATAACTGCATCTCCAACTCTACCATCACCAAAAAAAACCTAAGCCAAGATTTAGCTATCTTTTTCAAGGACAAAATTTCCAAAATAACAGATGCCTTCAGCACCTCATCAAACTCCAATATTCTAACTTCAACAAACAACATCTCTCCTTGGCTCGACTTCAGACCCATCTCCATCACGGAAACAGAAAAAATGCTGAAAAAAATCAATCCTGCACGCCACGACCTTGACACCATTCCCACTCGAGCACTTAAAGAAATTGCTTATCCTTTAGCCCCTACAATTGCAGCCATCATCAACAAATCGCTAGAGGAAGGCGAGCTACCTCCCAAGCTAAAAACCGCCACTGTTACACCTCTTTTAAAGAAAAAAAACCTCAATCCTAATGACCTAAATAATTACCGCCCAATCTCTAACCTACCCTTCTTTGCCAAAATGACTGAGAAGGCTGCTCTGAAACAACTCATCGATCATCTTGATGATAACAAAATTCTTTATCCCACCCAATTCGGCTTCAGAAAAAACTGCAGTACGGAAACTCTCCTACTTAACCTTTCCAATACCATCCTAAGAGGACTCGACAACAAAAAAGGTCACCTTCTGATTCTGCTGGACCTCTCTGCAGCCTTCGACACAGTGGATCACAAAATTCTGATTTCCAACCTTGAATCTATTGGGCTTGCTGGCAAAACTCTTAGTTGGTTTACTTCCTTCCTTAATAATAGATTTTTCAAAGTTTCTTTTAACAATGTATCTTCAAGCCCTATCCCCCTCGAAACAGGTGTACCTCAGGGATCGGCTCTATCTCCCATTTTATTCAACATCTACCTTATTCCTTTATGCCATCTCTTATCAAGCCTTGACATAACTTATTACATGTATGCTGATGACATACAAATTCTCGTTCCAATCTCCTCTACGATAGAAGATGCCATGTCAAAAGCAGCCTCTCACCTTGATGCAATCAGAAACATGTTAATCCACCTCAAATTATGCTTAAATATGAGCAAAACTGAATGTATCCTAATTAACAGAAAAAACCTGGGATTAAAAACAATACCACCCTTTCACTTCGATAAGACCCTCATCCAACTTAAAGAAAACGTGAAAGACCTGGGTTTTTGGTTAGACATTGATCTAAATTACAAAAAACACATCTCTACAAAAATTAAAGAAGGCTTTCATAAACTTCAAATAATCAAACACCTAAAACCTCTTCTTCACCCCCACGATTTAAAAACCATACTTCAAGCCCTCATCTTTTCCGGCTTGGATTACTGCAACTCCCTTTTGATTGGTCTACCAAAATCATCTTTGAGGCCCTTGCAGCTACTTCAGAATGCTGCTGCCAGATTTCTAACGGGTAAAAGCAAATATGATCGCATTACCCCTGTCCTCAACCAATTACAATGGCTCCCAATAGAAAAAAGAATTGAATACAAAGTTCTTTCATTGATCCACAATGCAATCTACAAAGCCGACTACACTGCCTTTGATGACATTATACACATACTTCGCCCTCAACGCACAACAAGAACTTCTAGTAAACTGCAACTTGTGATTCCCTCACTCCCAAATGCCAAACTATCCTCCACCAGAAACAGAGCCTTCTCCATCATCGGACCAAAACTCTGGAATTCACTACCCCACTTCCTCACCGCGCAAGAAAACTCAAAATCCTTCAAAAAAGAACTAAAGTCTTGGCTTCTCAACCATTCTCTTAAGGACAACTCTCAATAACTTTATACTATAATCCCTTAACTGCCAACTTTAAATATTCCATTTGGACAACCTCTACTGATTCAAGCCACTGATGCCTCCTTTTTGAAGAACCCAGTTATATCTGCCTATCTATTCAGTGTATCTACCCTGTTTACACTATGTTCTTTGTTCACATCTCTTCTTTTGGTGCCATTCCCCACTATTGTTAAATTTAAAGTTTAATATCTTTCAATGTAACAAGTTGTTCTATATGTAAACCGGAGTGAAGGCAACTATGCTATACCTCAGTATATAAAAAAATGCTAAATAAAAATAAATAAGACCTTCAGCAAATGCTTGAAACCCACATTATTGGCTATCTGCAAGGGCTGGTCATCAATGGCAATCATTTCACCAATGCTTCGGGTTACAACCTTTAAGGCTGCCTGCCTTCTGCCCCGGGATAGCGTTACTGAAACCACACCATTTCCTCCATGGTGGGTTGTCGCTTCTGCCACATGGCAGGAGGCTGCTCGCCTGCCACCTGACTGCTAGAAGGGGCTGAGGGCATGGGGTGACTCTGCTCCTTTTCAACCACTTAACACTGCCTGGAAAAAGGGGTCCCCTGACTGGTACTGCCACCATCCCCAGATGGCACTACTGTTGGGTGTTGTTTCTGCATATGATGCATCATGCCAAAATTAGTTAGATGTCCAATTTGCTTGCCTCACTAATAGCTCTGGCACAGTAATTACAATAAGCAAAACGTGGGTCCTCCATCACTTTAAAGTGGCTCCAGATCAACGATTTCTTTCATGATCCCTTCTCTATAGCCTTCGGGGTAGATGCTAGCAGTGGAGCCGAAGTACCCTGATAAGCAATGCCAGGGGCATAAGTTACATTCTGTGCCTGCGCTGACTGCTCTTCCTCCTCCTCATCATCATCAGTTTCATCTCTCCCCTGCAGCACTGAAGTGGAGGCTAAGACAGGACTAACTAATCCTCCTAAACCTTCTTCAGCTATTACTTCTTCCATTTCTGATGATGAGAATCCCACTCAAGATGATTCTTCATCAGAATCAGAAGCAAACAGTGCCAGTGGTACATTTTCAAAGCTAAGTCGAGTCTGCTCTTGCACTGCTGCTTTTGGGTGTTGCCATTTTGTCTTTCATGACTCAGCCTCCCCTTCCCTCATCTCCAAAACTACAGGGTCAGAAACAGGTGGTGGCGATGCATCATCTTAAAATTTCATTTTTTTCTGGATGGAACTGCCTGCTCCTCCAGAGATTTTAGATTGGAACAGGTCCCTTTTTAACTTTAATGGGGGACTGGCACTGCCTTTTGATGTGCCTCCTGTGCCAGTCCCAATCTCTTGACCACGTCTAGCTTTCCCTGACATTATGGATATAATGTCACTGCCTACTAGGGCTTTCAATTAAAATAATTATTTCCAAAAGAGGCCTAATGGGGATTTGGCTTCAGAGAGCACCGCTGTCCCAATATATGTGAATCTGCAAAACTGCCCACAGACCGCTGTATGTGCATGCACTAAACTTGTAACTACAAAAGAGGCTTACTGGGGATTTGGCTTCAGAGAGCACCGCTGTCCCAATATATGTGAGTCTGCAAAACTGCCCACAGGCCCACTGATGCCCAGTGCACTGCCTTCTTGGCTTAAAAGAGCACTGCTGTCCCAATATATGTGAGTCTGCAAAACTGCCCACAGGCCCATTGATGACCAGTGCACTGCCTTCTTGACTTAAAAGAGCACTGCTGTCTCAATATATGTGAGTCTGCAAAACTGCCCACAGGCCCACTGATGCCCAGTGCACTGCCTTCTTGGCTTAAAAGAGCACTGCTGTCCCAATATATGTGAGTCTGCAAAACTGCCTAGGGCCCACTGATGCCCAGTGTACTGCCCTCTTGGCTTAAAAGAGCACAGAGAGACAGTCTGAGTTCAATAAAAAAAACCAAAACTGCAGTGAAAAAAAAAAACCTGGCTTGGCACAGCAGCAAAAATGAAGAAATATCTTTTTCAATGGAAAATTCTATGAAACTAGCTAGAAATGGAATATATCTCCCACCCACAACACCCAAATCCTGCTTGCAACCTACCCCAGGGGGTAAAATATAAAAATAAGCAGCAAAATGCCACTGCTAGCAGCTTATCTCAGTGGGACAGACAGAAAGACCATCCGAGATCAATAAAAAAAGTGTGGTAAAAACAAATCATGGCTAGCTGGTGGCAGCACTGCAGCAAAATCGAACAAATATCTTTTTCAATGGAAAATTCTATCAAAGCAGCTAGCAATTGAATACAGATTTGTCACTCAGACTAGCTCTGAGTACAGCCACCTCCCCAGACCACCCCCGCAAAGAAAGAGCGTGGCACGCCGATTGCTTAACGTATAAATAATATAGCGTCATCAGGAATAGCATCACAGAGCACTGAGTGAGAGCGGCGATTGGCTGCATTAGAAAAATACTTAGCTCTGATAGGTTGCATTCTGGTCTCCTTGCCAACCTGTCTGACCCACTCTATGACTCACAGGAAAAGGACGGTTTTTGCTATGGATACTCCCACATGGCCTTCTCCTATTTCAAACAGCCGCTAAGAAATCACTGCGAGCCAAAAGAATGAAACTAATATGATATGTTTTATTCATGGGGGAACACGATGCTTTTCGCAAACCCACGAATACAACGAATAGGGACTTATGCTTTGCAGATTGCCCATGCGTTGAACATAAGAACATAAGAAATTGCCATGCTGGGTCAGACCAAGGGTCCATCAAGCCCAGCATCCTGTTTCCAACAGAGGCCAAAACAGGCCAAGAACCTGGCAATTACCCAAACACTAAGAAGATCCTATGCTACTGATGCAATTAATAGCAGTGGCTATTCCCTAAGTAAACTTGATTAATAGCCGTTAATGGATTTCTCCTCCAAGAACTTATCCAAACCTTTTTTGAACCCAGCTACACTAACTGCACTAACCACATCCTCTGGCAACAAATTCCAGAGCTTTATTGTGTGTTGAGTGAAAAAGAATTTTCTCCAATTAGTCTTAAATGTGCTACTTGCTAACTTCATGGAATGCCCCATCATCTGCAAATTTAATTACCTCACTTTTGTATTCCTTGCCAGATCATTTATAAATATATTGAAAATCACGTGTCCCAGTACAGATCCCTGAGGCACTCCACTGCCCTCCCCCTCCATTGAGAAAATTGTCTCTGTTTCCTGACTTATAACCAGTTTGTAATCCTCAAAATGACATCACCATCTATCCCATGACTTTTTACTTTTCCTAGAAGTCTCTGAAAATCCAAATATACTACATCTACTGTTTCACGTTTATCTACATATTTATTAACCCCTTCAAAAAAGTAAAGCAGATTTGTGAGGCAAGACTTGCCTTGGGTAAAGCCATGCTGACTTTGTTCCATTAAACTATCCCTTTCTATATGTTCTGTGATTTTGATATTTAGAACAATTTCCACTATTTTTCCTGGCATTGAGGTTAGGCTATCTGGTCTCTAGTTTCCTGGATCGGCCCTGGAGCACTTTTTAAATATGGGGGTTACATTAGCCACCCTCCAGTCTTCAGGTACAATGGATGATTTTAATGATAGATTACACATCTTTACTAATAGATCTTAAATTTCATTTTTTAGTTCCTTCAGAATCCTGAGTTAGATACCATATGGGCCAGGTGATTTACTACTCTTCTGTTGGTCAATCAGGCCTACCACATCGTCTAGGTTTACCATAATTTGGTTCAGTCCATCTGAATCATTACCCATGAAAACCTTCTCCAGAACCGGTATCTCCCCAACATTCTCTTCAGTAAACACCAAAGCAAAGAAATTGTTTAATCTTTCCACGATGGCCTTATCTTCTCTAATTGCCCCTTTAACCCCTCGATCATCTAATGGTCCAACTGACTCCCTCACAGGCTTTCTGCTTCGGATATATTTTAAAATGTTTTTACTGTGAGTTTTTGCCTCCACAGCCAACTTATTTCAAATTTTCTCTTAGCCTGTCTTACTAATGTCTTACATTTCACTTGCCAATGCTTATGATTTATCCTATTCTCTTCTGTTGGTTCATTCTTCCAATTTTTGAATGAAGATCTTTTGGCTAAAATAGCTTCTTTCATCTCCCCTTTTAACCATGCCGGTAATCGTTTTGCCTTCCTTCCACCTATCATGATGTAATGTAAGGGAGGAGAAATAGCCTAGTGGTTAGAGCAGTGGACTGTGAACCAGGAGATCAGGGTTTGAGTCCTGCTGTCACTCCTTGTGACCTTGGGCAAGTCACTTTACCCTCCATTGCCTCAGGTATAAAAACTTAGATTGTAAGCCCTCTGGGGATAGAAAAATACCTACAGTACCTGAATGTAAACCAGTGTGATATCAGTATATATAAATACATCTGGACTGTGCTTCTAGGATGGTATTTTTTAACAATGTCCACGCCTCTTGCACACTTTTTAGCTTTGTAGCTGTTCCTTTCAGATTTTTTCTTTTTTTCTCATTTTATCAGTTTCCCTTTAGAAGGTTTAGCACTAGAGCTATGGATTTGCTTACTGTCCCCTTCCAGTTATTAATTCAAATTTGATCATATTATGATCACTATTGCCAAATTCTGTGCTCCCCTGATCTAAAATTGTTCCCTCTCTCATCGGTTCCTGAACCAATTGCCTCATAAAACTGTAATTTATACAATCTGCTTTATCTCTCTAGCATATCCCGATGCTACATTTACCCAGTCAATATTGGGGTAATTGAAATCTCTCATTATTACTGCACTACCAATTTGGTTAGCTTCCCTAATTTCTCTTAGCTTTTTACTGTCCATCTCATCATCTTGGCCAGGTGGATGGAGTCTTATTTAAAGGCTATGATCCAGTCACAACACACCTCAGCAACAGGTCCCGCTACCTAAAGTAGAGCATGTTGCCTCAGCATGTGTCTCCAGCCTTGCTTGCCTTCAGTGTTTCTCTTCAGCCCAGTCTATCAGCTTTGTCTTTTGTGTTCCTTGCCTCTTGTGCTTCTCCTTGCCAGATCTCCCTTCCCATCTGTCCCTTCTTCTCTTCAAATAGATATCTGGATCAACCCTTGCCCGTTCTTGGATCACATTTAACTTCTGTCTGTCACCTACCTCTGCCTGCTTCCCGACATGCCAGATCACCACCTGCCATTGACCCTGCCATCCAAGGACCTCCCTTCCAGTTCACAGCAGAGACCCCACCTAAGAACTGCTGGCTCCAGCATCCAAAGGCTCAACCTGAATGGAACGAGGGCTGGTAAAGATGAAGCTCCAGCTGGGTCTCTGCTTTATCTCGCTCTGTCTACAGATGGTGGGAACTTGCAGGGCTCATTCCCTCAGGTTGTGCCAATCCTGCTTCAGCCTTGGGGTCCACGAAAGCAACATAGCCAATCATTTCACACTGCTACACATCACCATTTTCAATTATATAGTAGATGTGATAGCTGACTAAGGTGGTCATTCTCTAACGCTATCGCACGCGAAAAGGAACTTTTTGCACGTGAAAAGTCCCTTTTCACGTGAGCTAGCTCGGGGTGGAGCCAGCCCCTGAAGAGGAGGAATCGGGGCGGCACTAGGGCCGATGCCATGGTGACACCGCTGGCGGCAAAAGGTAAGATTCCTTATCACCGCTAGTTTCGCGCCGAATAACTACGCCTGGATTCTCTAAGGTCTGCGACCTTAGAGAATCCAGGCCTAAAATAGAAATTTCTTTTAATTCAACACCTGTTCCAAAGGCCTGATGAAAAATCCAAGTTTTTATTAGTTTTTTTTTAAATTTTGTATCAGATGTTGTTTGTAACTTTTTCGGCATGGTATTCCAAATTAAGGGACCAGCTACGGAAAAGACTCTCTGCCTTACTTTCCCCAGATGGGCATGATATATTGTGGGGATTTCTAATAAACTTTTATTTGCCTAGTGTAGGGCATGTTGCGGGGTGTGTACTCGCAATTCCAATCCAAACCATAGGAAGCCATTGGGACCTAGGAAGAGAGAAATCCGTCTTGGAAAATTCTCCTGATTGACTCAAGCTGCATGAGAGGAGAAAGAGAATTGGGAACTGTCTTAGAAACTGTTTCTCCTGTTTTGTGCATTTTGGACTGTTTGATGATTTTTTCTGCCTATCTGCACTTTGATTTTTGGACTTAATAAATACCTTTTTCTTCTTTTGAAACCTAAAGTTATGCGGATTGGTTTCCCTAAGTGATTTCTGGGTCTCGCTGGTGATTCCTGCTCCACAAAGCATGAATCTGCACATTTTTCCAGAGGCTGCAATGAGCTGGCTAATGCTCAGCAGCTTTGTAAAGATGACTGCCAGTGAAGGCAGTATTATAAAAGTATTCCTTAGGTACTTCAGTTCTCTGGACAAGACATTAGTGATTAAAATAATATCTTTTTTCTATGTGTACTTTATCCTAATTGGTGAGACTAGAGGACGAGGAGTGGTATTACAGAGAACTGGAGAATGATTCTGAAGAAAGCCTAAAATATGTGGTCAGGATGCTTCCTGTGCTACTGACCTACTGTGTGACCTTGGGCATATCTTTTCCTCTCACTGTGCCTCTGGGACTCAGTTAAAAGGACTTTTTTTTTTAAAACAATTTTAAAGCACCACTGCATCACTTAAACTCATAGAGTTCTCCATCAGATCAACAACTAAATATTAAAAACATACCTTCCTGCATGGTTTGGAGGAGACCTCGAATGAAGCTTTGAATGCCCTTCTCTGCTGGGTTGTCAGAATTGTTCTAGGTCGTTTGGGGCGTTTGTTATCTTTGCCATCTTCATCTCCTTTCCCTGTACTGTGTCCTGGTTTACACACACTTCCCTCATCATCGCTTTTACCTGCAAGGAACATAAAGACCATTATTACTACTACTACTACTACTACTACTACACGTTTCTATAGCATTATACTATAGAGATGTGAATCGTGTGCCCGATCGTCTTAACGATCAGGTTCGGATGGTGGGAGGGAAAAATCGGATCGTTAGAGATTGTGAATTGGAATCGTTCCGATTCCAATTCACATTGTTAATTTTTTAGTGAGGCCTGAGCAGATAAAACCCCACCGACCCCCCCCCCCAAAAAATGTTAAATTACCTGGTGGTCCAGTGGGGGGGGGGGGGTGTCCTCGGCGCGATCTCCTGCTCTCGGGCCATCGGCGCCATTTTGGCTACCACTGATAAAAAGGCGCCGATGGCCCGAAAAAAAAACCCACCCCGACCCTTTTCAAATTACCCCTTTGCTTCTCCCACCCTCCCGACCCCTCCAAAAACCTTTTACATGTACCTGGTGGTCTAGCGGGGGGTCCGGGAACCATCCCTTTAATCATGCGGGTGCCGGTGCTGGAGGTTTCAAAATGGCGCCGATCGCCTTTGCCCTTAACTTGTCACAGGGAGCGACCGTCACTCCCTGTGACAAGTAAGGGCAAAGGCGATCGACTGTGACAAGTTAAGGGCTCCCTGTGACAAGTTAAGGGCTCCCTGTGACAAGTGTCGCTCCCTGTGACAAGTTAAGTTAGTGGGCCTAACTAAAAGGAGCAATTAAAAGGCAACAGATCTATATGTTAGAAAAGTAAACAAAGAGAATTAAGAAACTGATCTGGTTCTCAAAAGAGGTGGCAAAAAGAACAGTGTTCAAGAAATATAAAGAATCCTAAAATGATGAATAAAGAGAAGAACATCTGGTGAAACTGAAGAAGACGAAGAAAGAAATCAAGAAAGCAAATAGTCAGGTGGAAGAAAGGATTACCAAAGAGGTAAAACGAGTTGACAAAACATTTTTCTGAATATATTAGAGAAAGGAGAAAGGTCTGCAATGGTATAGTGGAATTAAAAGGTGACAAAGATCAATGTGTGGAGGGAGACAAAGAAGTGGATGAATTATTAAACAAATTCTTCAGTTCACTAAAGAAGACCCTGGAGAAGGACTGTCACTAGTTAACAAGATGAGGATGAGGGTGGAGTAGACAAAACTCCATTTACAGAAGAGAAAGTATGGAAAGAGCTAAGAAAACTGAAAGTAGACAAGGTCACGGAGTTGGATGAGGAACATCCTAGAATACTGAGGGAACTCAGAGATGTGCTGGTGAGTCTGCTGAAGGACCTGTTCAATAGATCTCTGGAAACAGGAGCGGTGCCGCAAGATTGGAGAAGAGCAGTGGTGGTCCCGCTTCACAAGAATGGAAGCAGAGAGGAAGTTGGAAACTACAGGCTGGTTAGCCTCAACTTGGTAGTGGGAAAATTAATGGAACTCTGCTGAAGGAAAGGATAGGGAACTTTCTACAATCTGGTGAGTTGTTCGACACAAGGCAGCATGGATTCACCAGGGGAAGGTCCTGCCAGACAAATCTGATTTTTTTGATTGGGTGACTAGAGAACTGGATCAGGTAAGAGAGCTTGATGTGATTTACTTGGATTTCAGTAAAGTTTTTGATATGGTCCCACATAGAAGACTTGTGAACAAAATGAGAAGCTTGGGAGTGAGTATCAAGGTAGTTGCATGGATTGCAAACTGGTTGACTGACAGGAGACAGCGTGTAATGGTAAATGGAACCTACTCTGAAGAAAGAATGGTGTTAAGTGGAGTGCCACAGTGATTGGTTTTGGGACCGATTCTGTTCAATATCTTTGTGAGTGACCTGGCGGAAGGATCGAAGGTAAAGTTTGTCTGCGGGTGATACTAAAATCTGCAGCAGAGTGGACATGCCTGAAGGAGTAGAGAGAATGAAAAGTGATTTAAGAAAACTTGAAGAGTGGCTGAAGATTTAGCAGCTGGGATTCAATGCCAAGAAGTGCAGAGTCATGCATCTGGGGTGTGGCAATCCAAAAGAGCTTTATGTGATGGGAGGTGAAAGACTAATGCACACAGACTGGGAGAGGGATATTAGTGTGATAGTGCCTGATGATCTGAAGATGGTGATGCAATGTGACAAGGCATTAGCTAAAGCCAGACGAATGCTGGGCTGCATACAGAGAGGAATAACCAGTAAGAAAAAAGAGGTGATAATGCCATTGTATAGATCCTTGGTGAGGCCTCACCTGGAGTACTGCATTCAATACTGGTGCCTGAATGTCAGAAAGGATAAAGTCAGGATAGAGGCGGACCAAAGAAGAGTGACCAAAATGGTGAGGGGTCAGCATCGGAAAACCTATGAGGAGAGGTTGAAGGAGCTGAAGAAAGAGGGTGAAGGGGAGATATGATACAGACGTTTAGATATCTGAAATGTTTTAATGATGCACAATTGTCAAATATTTTCTGTTGGAAAGAAATCAGTAGAACTAGTGGTCATGAAATGAAACTCCAAGGAGGATGACTCAGAACCAAAGCCAGGAAATATTTCTTCATGGAGAGGGTGGTGAATGCCTGGAATGCCCTTCCAGAAACAGTGGTGAAGACAAAAATAGTGAAGGAATTAAAAGGAGCATGGGATAAACACTGTGGATGGAAATAAAGAAAAGAGTACATGGGGTAATGGGGGTAACTTGCTGGTGTGGCAGCTGCTACCCTTAACAAATAAGCCTTGATACTGTTAATGCAGGAGGTCTCTCTGGAAAGGGTCAGGGGGACAGGGGCTGAGTCTATTGAGTAGTCAAGGAGAGGGGGAGCTTTGGCTATGTCAATTGAGGGATCAGGGGGAGGGGGCAGAGGCTATCAGAGGATCAGGGGAAGGGGGTTTTGGTTATGTCAATTGGAGGTCAGGGGAGGGAGAGGGGAGCTGAGGCTATCTGGGGTCAGGGGAAGGTTCTTTGGATATGTCTATAGAGCAGGGGAGGGGGAAGGGGCTGACACTATGGGGGTATCAAGGGGAGGAGGGCTTTTGCTATGTCAATCGGGGGGAGGGGGCCACCACAGTGTGCTGTCAACTTTATTTTTCTTTTCAGAGAGTTGGGGCCACCTTGACCAGTGGGGGAAGCAATGATCCCCGGTCAACCTCCCTGATTGGCTGCATTTTTTTTCTTTTGTTGCTGATCACCTCAGTCAGCTGCAATAAAATATTTGAATAGAATTGCCTAATAATGACTTTCTTTGCATGCATTTGCTTTATTCATGCATGCAAATTGCTTGCAAAGAAGGTTATTGTAATAGTGGAGGATATCTAAGCAGGGACATGCAAAGTATTGCATATATCACTTGATATATATGATATAACGCATGATAGAGCTTATTAACATGCCAGAAAGGCCCTAAACAATTTGATAAATGACCCTATGTGATTGGAGGTTGCAGAATAAAAAGGTTTTAAATAAAATAAAGAAATAAAGACTAAAGACTATTCACACTGCTATGGAGTCAAAGACTATCAGGTCTTCAGGGCAAGTACTTGGCAACCTTTAGCTATGTGAGGAAAGCAAAAAGAAAATACAGAGAGGTTATTTCAATGTCATAATAAAATAGTAGGTAGCTACAATAAAAACAGAAAATTATATCAGCACATCACAATAATAAACTGCAGGTCACATAGTGGTTTGAAATGATCAGAAAACTATTTTCATCATTGCAAATTAACTATTAATATTGTGGACTACATTTCCCATGATGCTACTGATGTCCTTTCTGAAGTATTGCTTCTGGACTTGGAGTATTGGATCCTGTCTGATTTAAAAAATGGTATTATTACAGCTTTGGTTTCAGGGAAGAGAGATCCAACCGAGATCCTTTAAGATCTGTTGCTGGAATGCCAAATGCCTGCCTAGAGGCGATTATTTCTTTAAATATATGTTTGTAATAGGATTTCTTTTCAGGGAAATTTTAAAATAGAGATGCATTAAACATTCTGAATATTTAAGTCTTAAAATTTGCATTGCAAAGAAGTTAAAGTCTGCTTACTGGTCAACACTCAAAATCTTACAACTGTAAATCTGTTTGCAAAATAGATATCTTCAGGTTGCTTATAGGAGGGTATTCTATGACTTATATTTCATATATGCTCAATTTATTGGTTAAAAATCACATTTTCATACAGATGTATGGAAAAATTTAGGTACCTCTGATCAAACTGTATGATTCAATGAATTTCTAAGGAGAAGAAACTCAAAAACAATACTTTTACAAGTTACTCTTTCAATTAATACAATATTATTTGTTCTTCAAATTCATTTATAACATATTTAATACTGGACACTTTTACTGAATGGTTAATCCAACAACATTCATGTTTAATACACCATATATTGCACTCCCAACATCAGGGTCCCATATGTTTTGCCACCGTTTGCTTCCTCAGGGGAAAATTCTATTAAATATAGAGAGTATTTCTCTTTCATTCACTTAAATATTGATGAATGGATGTTACTACTCCTTAAGGTAACCACTCGCTTATGACGCTGTAGTATTCAATGGTGTAACTTTAAGTTGTTGGTTGTGCTCTATAGCACAGTAACAACATTCAGGTTTATTTATGTTCTCACTTCCTACTAATAAATATTGTATTTTTCCCTGTCTATACAATATATAAGCAAATGTCCCCACTCTTACCTTGATGTATTAATAGGCTATATAACTCTGCTCTCATTACCATAGTCCCATGATATACTCGCACTTATCGGGTCGTACTGCACAAATCCTTTACAAATTAAAGTATAGTGTTCTGAACCAATAGTGCGCTCTTGTTTAAGATTAGAAACATTCCATTCTAATCCTTTTGACTGCTGTGTTCATTTGCACAGGTATACCGTATTTCCACGCATATAACCCGCGGGTAATGTGCGTTTTTACCTACCCCGCATGCCCCCCGCGGGGTATAAACGTGGGCGGGTTATCCAGAAAAAATTTTACAGCAGCGGTTAACATCTCTCTCCCCCCGCCCCGGCGCTTCACGCCTGTCTCGCCCTCACAACCATGGCGGAGCTGTAGCTTCCGGTCGGTGACTGAGAGCCCGGCCGTGCGCTCCGAGAGCGGGCAGCGTCCGCCCTGCCGGGAAAAGCCGCTTAGCACGGAAGGAGCAATGGGGGTAAGGCTGGAGGGAAGCGCGGGTTCTGGCCCAGACCTGAGCGGCGCTTCACGCCTGTCTCGCCCTCACAACCATGGCGGAGCTGTAGCTTCCGGTCGGTGACTGAGAGCCCGGCCGTGCGCTCCGAGAGCGGGCAGCGTCCGCCCTGCCGGGAAAAGCCGCTTAGCACGGAAGGAGCAATGGGGGTAAGGCTGGAGGGAAGCGCGGGTTCTGGCCCAGACCTGAGCGGCGCTTTACGGCCTTCCCCTCCCCAGGCTTTAAGCTTGCAAGTCCTGCAAACCGCGCAAAGGTCCCCGGGGTTTAAGCGGCTCTTCCCGCCAGCCTGCTCTCACTGCTCCGTGTTCACGGTCTGATTGTGACAGAGGGGTTCGCATGGAACCAGAAATCGGTTAAATGAACGAATGAATGACCGAGGGATGCGATGCCCCTCGGACAAGCGCCCTGTCTGCCCGCGGGTTATATGAGGAGGCGGGGTATATTAAAACTTTTTTTCATAAATCTGGAAAACCTGCGGGTTATGTGTGTGGGCGGGTTATATACGTGGGCGGGTTATTGTCGTGGAAATACGGTATATATTTTATTTAATTCAGCAACTCATTGTCACTGTCACTGACCATGAAAAAGGTTTGCATTTTCAAGCCCCCTCTCTGCTTCAGGGGAAAGGCTGTGGCTGAGTGGATGCAGTGATTTAAAATAATTTTAGACCTGTTGCAATGAACAAGCAGCAGTGTCAGCTAGCGCTAGTGCTAAGCTAGCTAGCTGTTCCACAAAGTGCAAAACAGAGAGGCTTTTTTTGTTTTATCTGTCTGGGGGCCTCTGGAAGCTGGGGCTGTGGAGTTCAAAACCTGGATCATGTGCTGTAACCTCTGGAGTCCTCACCCGGGGGATGCTAGAAGCAGTATGCAGATGAGCATTCCGGTCCTCTTCTAGGGCTCAATATTTAAAAAGGGTTTCAGGATGATCCAGGAAACTATAGACCAGTGAGCCTGACCAGTGCCGGGAAAAATAGTGGAAAAGACCAAAAACATAGAGCATATAGGAAGACATGGTTTAATGGAACACAGTCAGCATGGATTTACCCATGGCAAGTTTCACCTCACAAATCTGCTTCATTTCTTTGAAGGGGGTTAATAAATATGTGGATAAAGGTGAGCCAGTAGATGTAAATTTCGATTTTCAGAAGGCATTTGACAAAGTCCCTCATGAGAGGCTTCTAAGGAAACTAAAAAGTCATGGGATAGGAGGCGGTATACTTTCATGGATTACAAACTGGTTAAAAGACAGGAAACAGAAAGTAGGATTAAATGGTCAATTTTCTCAGTGGAAAAGGGTAAACAGTGGAGTGCATCAGGGTTCTGTACTAGGACTGGTGCTTTTCAATATATTTATAAATGATCTGGAAAGGAATACGACGAGTGAGGTTATCAAATTTGTGGATGATACAAAATGATTCAGAGTAGTTAAATCACAAGTGGATTGTGATACATTTCATGAGGACCTTGCGAGACTGGAAGATTGGGCATCCAAATGGCAGATGAAATTTAATGTGGACAAGTGCAAGATGTTGCATATAGGGAAAAATAACCCTTGCTGTAGTTACACGGTTAGGTTCCATATTAGGAGCTACCACCCAGGAAAGATAGCTACGCATAATAGTGGATAATACATTGAAATCGTCGTCTCAGTGTGTTACAACAATCAAAAAAGCAAACAGAATGTTAGGTATTATTAGGAAGGGAATGGTTAATAAAACAGAAAATGTCATAATGCCTCTGTATCGCTCCATGGTGAGACTGAACCTTGCATACTGTGTACAATTCTGGTTGCCACATCTCAGAAAAGATATAGTTGCGATGGAGAAGGTACAGAGAAGGGCAACCAAAATGATAAAGGGGATGCAACAACTCCCCTATGAGGAAAGGCTGAAGATGTTAGGGCTGTTCAGCTTGAAGAAGAGACAGCTGAGGGGGGATATGATAGAGGTCTTTAAGATCATGAGAGGTCTTGAACGAGTAGATGCGAATCGGTTATTTACACTTTCGGATAATAGAAGGACTAGGGGCACTCCATGAAATTAGCAAGTAGCCCATTTATAAGACTAATCAGAGAAAATTATTTTTCACTCAATGCGCAATTAAGCTCTGGAATTTGTTGCCAGAGGATGTGGTTAGTGCAGTTAGTGTAGCTGGATTCAAAAAAGGTTTGGATAAGTTCTTGGAGGAGAAGTCTATTAACTACTATTAAACAAGTTGACTTAGGGAATGACCTTTGCTATTACTCGCATCAGTAGCATGGGATCTTCTTGGTATTTGGGTATTTGCCAGGTTCTTGTGGCCTGGTTTGGCCTCTGTTGGAAACAAGATGCTGGGCTTGATGGACACTTGTTCTGACCCATCATGGCAATGTTCTTATGTTCTGTGGCACATGTAGTGCAACTGCCTTGCGGCCCTTCCCTTCAGTGCATCAGCAGAACATTAGAGGTCTGGGAGAGCTTGATCAGTTAGGCCTCCACCCCCTCTCCCCCAAGATTGAAATGATGGTGAGGCAGGCCTGTAGGTATATGGAGCACGGTAGCTGAGCAGTCAACATCCAGCCAAATGCCCAGTAAGCTGCACTGCAAGCAATGGTCCCAGTGCTGCTCTTCATCATTTTGCAAGAGGTTGGCTGATATAACAGGCCAGGTGGCGGGAAGAAGTGAGGTGCAGTTTGGGGACCGAATCCTGCGCTGCTATGGCTTCTGCGGTGAGGACCCTCAGCAGTGCAGTAGCCACATCAACTGCAATATCTGGGGCTCATTGAGCTGCTCTTCTTCCAATGTAATATATGACATCACCTGCCAGCAATGTCCTTCTGCGGTCTACATTGGACAGGCAGGTCAAAACCTAAGGAAAAGAATAAATGGACCTAAATATGATATTAGAAATTAAAACATTCATAAACCAGTTCAGCCTTCCAAGACATTTATCTATGTGATCTTAAGGTTGCTATACTACTACAAAAGAACTTTTAAGGAACATGCCAGCATTCTAGGTCCTAGAATGAAGAGTCCTGGAATGCAGGTGAAAGTGGGTAGTTTCGGCAGAAAATCTTATAAAAAAGGAGCTGCTAGTTTTAATCGGGATCATAGGATATTGGTGGCCATTCTTATTACCTTGTGGGTTGCCAAAGCAGGCCTCTTTTGGAATTCCCAAGAGCAAGTATAATCAAGTCCTTTTTGCACCTCGGCGATCACATGCACTTCAGCACCTAGTCAATATTGGTCTCGGCATTCATTTTAGGAATGCTTCTTTATTGCTATAGCAGATACATGGAATATCCTCCCAAGGGAGATGGTGATATTACCAGGGGTCAGTTCCCCTCCTTCATACCACTACGCCATTCTAGATATGTTTTTACTCAATTAGCTGCCATCTTTATAAACAGCCCATGTGTTGATGGCAAATGGCACACACCAAGCATTTGGGCAGGCAGCTTGGAAGGAGCATGGGTCACCATTGTAGGCGTGGGCATTTTCTCACTATTGTGCACAATACCTGTCTTGGCAACTATGTTAGTTTATTATAAGAATGTGGTGACCATTCTTACTAGCATTTGAGTCTACCAAAATCTCTTATTACAATTTCCAATCTAGAGGAGCAATGACCTTACTGATATTCCATGGATTCATCTTTCGCTCAGGTGTGTGGTAATGCTTGTGGGCATAAGGTGCCCCCACAGAAGTTTACACTCTAGGCAGTTATCATTTAGACTGTTCCGGGGAAAAGGTGTTATGGTACCCCCCCCCCCCCCCTAATTCCCATTGAAGCTCCACTTTACTGAGATGCTCTCCATTCAGGACTCACTTGCCAGCCTGGCAGCAAAAATCCCTTAGGTAATTCAGGCAAGATTGTTTTTCCCAGATGTGGGCATGCTACAGATATTTGTGTAGAAAAGTAAACATAGATTGTTATGTTATGAGTAAAGTCAATAGTGGACCCTTGGGCCGGCTGAGGTGGACAGCGTCCACAGGAGTTAATAAGCCGGGAGGCGGCACTCAGCTGGAGCGGACTGGTGGCGTCTTCACCCTGGAAACCCGAGACCCCCCCAGGAGGAGCCCGTAGGGGTCCGAGTCGCTGGGACTTAGGAGAATCGTGAAAGAGTCCAAGGTTCGAGGCTGGCAGAAGACAAAGGAGAATCGTGAAGAAGACCAAGGTTCGTGGCTGGCTGAAGACAAAGGAGAATCGTGAAGAAGACCAAGGTTCGTGGCTGGCTGAAGACAAAGGAGAATCGTGAAGAAGACCAAGGTTCGTGGCTGGCTGAAGACAAAGGAGAATCGTGAAGAAGACCAAGGTTCGTGGCTGGCTGAAGACAAAGGAGAATCAGGAACCGGAGCTGGAGTCAGGATATGTAGACAGCAAGTGGAGCCCAGAGCTGGAGCCAAGGCACAGCAGGACCAAACAGAACCTGACCTGGAAGCAAGGCACGGCTGGGACAAGCTGGAACCTGACCTGGAAGCAAGGCACGGCTGGGACAAGCTGGAACCGGAGCTGGAAGCAAGGCACGGCTGGAACAAGCTGGAACCGGAGCTGGAAGCAAGGCACGGCTGGAACAAGCAGGAACCAGAGCTGGAAGCAAGGCACGGCTGGAACAAGCAGGAACCAGAGCTGGAAGCAAGGCACGGCTGGAACAAGCAGGAACCAAGGCTGAAAGCAACGCTGGGAAGCAACTAAGCACTCAGGAGAGCGACCTCGTTGCAAAGGCAAAGCAAGGAAGTCAGACGATGGTTTAAATAGCCAGCCAGCGTCTGACGTCAGGAACAGGGCGGTTCAGCACTTCCGGGTGCTGGACCTTTAAGAGCCCCCTGCTCACGCGCGCGCGTTGCCTGGCAGTAGGAGGAGTCAGAATCGTCCTTCGGCAGCGTCTCCACGTGGAGAGAGACGCTGCCATGCGGCCCTGCAGGCCCCAGGAGCAACGGATTGCAGCGAGACCGGGGGAGGCAGGAGAAAGGTAAGGACCCGGTCGCTAGCCTAGCGACCGGGACTGCAACAGTACCCCCCCCTTTACGCCCCCTCTTCAGAGGGCTTGGCCTGTCAGGATGGTCCAGATGATATTGCTGCAGAAGAGTCTTGTCCAAGATGTTGCGGGCAGGCTCCCACGTATTGTCTTCGTCTCCACAACCTTCCCAGGCTAGCAAATATTCCCAACGTCTGTTGGCGAAGCGAGCATCCAGGACCTCTCGTACCTGAAACGTAGGATCCTCATCCGTAGTGATGGAAGCGTCCTCAAGAGGCCTGGGGTGGAATCTGGAAAGAATCACTGGTTTTAAGAGGGAGACGTGAAAGACATCATGAATGCGTAAAGTGGTTGGGAGTCGTAGACGGTAAGAGACCAGCCCTACCCTCTCTGCAACGCGGAAAGGACCACAGAACTTGGGTGAGAGCTTCTTGGAAGGTTGCCTCAGATGAATGTTCTTTGTACTAAGCCACACTCGATCGCCTGGGAAAAAAGCGAATGCCGGTTTTCGGTGTCGATCATAGTAGCGTTTAGAAGTGCGTGCGACTTTCTGAAGTCGGTGTTGAGTAGAGGACCAAAGTTTACTCAATTGGTCCGCGGTCAATTGAGCAGCTGGTGAGGAGGTTGGTACTGGTAGAGGTAACGGTGGTTTGAGCTGTTTACCGTACACAATTTGAAAAGGGGATTTCCCCGTCGCCGTATGTATTTGATTATTATAGGCGAATTCTGCCCAAGGCAAAAGCTCCACCCAATTATCTTGTTTGTGGTTAATGAACGCTCGTAGGAACAACTTTAATGAACGATTCATGCGTTCGGTTTGCCCATTACTTTGCGGGTGGAAAGCGGAGGAGAAACTCAGCTGGATCTTAAATTTTTTGCATAAGGCTTTCCAATACCTGGCTGTGAATTGAGGGCCTCTGTCAGATACAATGTCCTGAGGCAGACCATGAATACGGAATACATGGTGTGTGAACAGAGAAGCCAGTTCAGTGGCGGAAGGTAATTTGGGCAAAGGCACAAAGTGAGCCATTTTAGAGAAGCGGTCCACCGTGACCCATACCACAGTCTTGCCTTGCGAAGGCGGGAGTTCCACCATAAAATCAGTAGCAATATGTGTCCAGGGTTCCGTGGGTATAGGTAACGGTTGTAGAAACCCTCTCGGAGGGCCATTAAGCGGTTTCTGCAGGGCGCAAGTGGGGCAAGAATTCACGTAAAGGGAAACATCACGTCGAAGACCAGGCCACCAATAGAAACGATTTATAAGATCCAATGTTCTTAGTCTACCAGCATGTCCCCCGGTCAAGGAGTCATGGCCCCAAGACAAGACTTTCCTCCGAAGCCTCTTAGGAACGGTAGTCTTATTTGAGGAAGCAATGGAAGTGGTAGTTATTTGAACACAGGCAGGATCCAGGATGGTTCGTGGAGAGTCGTCCTCTTCTTCCGGCTGATAGGTACGAGATAGAGCATCGGCTCGAACGTTCTTCTCAGCTGGTCGAAACTTGAGGATGAAATTGAAACGACTGAAGAAGAGTGACCATCTTGCTTGCCGCGAGTTTAGTCGTTGAGCTTGGGCCAAGTACAATAAATTTTTGTGATCAGTGTACACTGTCACCGGATGATTAGCCCCCTCCAGCCATTGCCTCCACTCCTCGAAGGCCAACTTGATGGCTAAGAGTTCTTTGTCTCCGATGCCATAGTTACATTCAGCAGGCGAAAACTTTTTAGAGAAGTAAGAACATGGCATCAATTTGCCCGAAGTATCGTGTTGACTGAGCACCGCTCCAACAGCCAGATTCGAGGCATCGACCTCCAGGATGAAGGGTCGTTGTGGATCTGGGTGTCGTAGGCAGGAAGCGTCTAGGAATGCTTGTTTTAAGTCTTCAAAGGCAGCCGAGGCGGTAGTGGACCAATCGTGAGCGTTAACCCCTTTGCGAGTAAGCGCCGTGAGAGGAGCTACCTTCTGGGAGTAATGTGGTATAAAATGCCTGTAAAAATTGGCGAATCCAAGGAATCGCTGTAGCGCCTTCAGGCCAGACGGGCGAGGCCATTTGACAATGGCCGCCACCTTCTCTGGGTCCATCTGGAAACCGGACGAGGAAACAATATATCCCAAGAACGGAAGCGACTCGCGCTCAAACTGACATTTTTCAAATTTAGCGTATAGATGATTGTCTCTTAGAGCCTGTAAGACCTGTTTGACGTGTTGGCGATGGGAGGAGAGATCTTGGGAATAGATCAGAACGTCATCAAGGTACACTATGACGAAAGAATGAAGCATCTCTCGGAGTACCTCATTCATCAGATTCTGGAAGACAGCAGGGGCATTACATAAGCCGAAAGGCATTACTAAGTATTCGTAATGTCCATCTCGCGTGTTGAACGCTGTCTTCCACTCGTCACCGGGACGAATACGAACCAAATTGTATGCTCCACGTAAATCCAATTTTGTAAAGATCTTGGCCCCCTGAAGTCTATCGAGCAGTTCTGGGATCAGAGGCAAGGGATAGCGATCTTTCTTAGTGATGGAGTTCAGACCTCGATAGTCTATGCACGGCCGGAGGGAGCCATCTTTTTTGGACACAAAAAAGAATCCTGCTCCTGCAGGAGAGTGCGAAGGGCGAATGAACCCTTTGGCAAGATTCTCCGTAATGTAGTCTGACATTGCATGGGTTTCTGGCAGAGAAAGAGGGTATACCCTACCCCTGCGGGGGAGTGGAACCAGGTAGTAAATCAATGGCACAGTCGAAGGGCCGATGGCATGGAAGCAGTTCAGCTTTTTGTTTGGAGAACACGTCAGCGTAATCCTGGTACGGCAAAGGAAGGTCCAGGGCAGAGTGAGAGAGTAATATCTCCGGTCTAGGAACGGGATCCAGGCAATTCTGGAAACAGGAAGGACTCCATTGCGCAATTTGGAGAGAGTCCCAATGGATCACCGGAGCATGTTGTTGCAACCAAGGGAGTCCCAGGACCACAGGGTGCACCGATTTATCCAGTAGCAAAAAGGAGATTGTCTCAGTGTGAAGCACTCCCGTCTGTAAAGTGAGAGGCATCGTGGTTTCAGAAATGGATCCAGGTAGAGGGGTTCCCCGGATAGAGGTAACCCGTAACGGAGGTATCCGGCGCTTAGTAGGTAGTCCTAATTGGTGTACCAGTTCTCTCCAGATAAAGTTCCCTCCGGCTCCGGAATCAATGAAAGCTAGAGTCTGCAAGGAGCCACCTGGATATTCCAGTGTTATAGGAACTGTACATTGAGGAGTAGCATTAACATAGCCTAGGGGAACCTCCTCATCTCTCCCTAGACTCGAGCATTTCCCGGTCTCGCAGGACATTGACCCAGGAAATGACCCTTAGTGCCGCAGTATAAGCACAGGCCCAGAGTGCGGCGTCGTGTCTTCTCCTCCTCGGTTAGCGGTGCCCGTCCAAGCTGCATAAGTTCCTCTGAGGAGCTGTGGGAGGCTGATGGTGTCTTGTGAGGTACAGTCAGAGACCTGGAGAAGGAGGGTGCCAATGAGACAGGCCGACGAGGAACTCGACCCTCCTTAGCTCGTTGCTGCAATCGCCGGTCAATCCTCCCGGCCAAGTCTATCACCCCGTTCAGAGTGAGGGGCAGGTCGCGAGCCATCAGCTCGTCTTTGATACGACCTGCAAGACCTTCCAGGAAAATACCCCGCAAACAGTCATCCTGCCAGCCGAGTTCCATCGCCAGAGTACGAAATTCAATAGCGTACTCCGCCAGAGAGCGGGATCCTTGTCGTAGCTGTAGAATTTCAGTGGTAGCAGTGGTAGCACGAGCTGGCTCATCAAAAGTCTGTTTGAAGTGAGTCACGAAATCCTGCAAGTTGTGCAGCATGGCGTCCTGTTTCTCCCACATGGGAGAGGCCCATAGCATAGCCCTCCCATCGAGCAGAGACAAAATATATGCTACCTTGACGGCATCAGACGGGAACTGCCCTGGTAGCAACGTGAAGCGGATGAAGCACTGATTCAAAAACGCCCTGCACGATCTGGCATCCCCGGAGTATCGAGTAGGCGCTGGAAGCTGAGTCTGTGCGGGAGCTTGAACCGCCAGTGGAGGCGGAGGTGGTGCCAGCGGTGGAGGATTGGCGTCCAAGCGACTGGCTAGGCGATCCACCGTAGCAGCCAAGACTTCCAGACATTGCTGTTGCTGCTGGATTCTTTGGGCCATGCCAGGGATGGCCTGCATAGGAGCGGAGTCCGCCGAGTCCATGGCCTTTGCAAACTGTTATGTTATGAGTAAAGTCAATAGTGGACCCTTGGGCCGGCTGAGGTGGACAGCGTCCACAGGAGTTAATAAGCCGGGAGGCGGCACTCAGCTGGAGCGGACTGGTGGCGTCTTCACCCTGGAAACCCGAGACCCCCCCAGGAGGAGCCCGTAGGGGTCCGAGTCGCTGGGACTTAGGAGAATCGTGAAAGAGTCCAAGGTTCGAGGCTGGCAGAAGACAAAGGAGAATCGTGAAGAAGACCAAGGTTCGTGGCTGGCTGAAGACAAAGGAGAATCGTGAAGAAGACCAAGGTTCGTGGCTGGCTGAAGACAAAGGAGAATCGTGAAGAAGACCAAGGTTCGTGGCTGGCTGAAGACAAAGGAGAATCGTGAAGAAGACCAAGGTTCGTGGCTGGCTGAAGACAAAGGAGAATCGTGAAGAAGACCAAGGTTCGTGGCTGGCTGAAGACAAAGGAGAATCAGGAACCGGAGCTGGAGTCAGGATATGTAGACAGCAAGTGGAGCCCAGAGCTGGAGCCAAGGCACAGCAGGACCAAACAGAACCTGACCTGGAAGCAAGGCACGGCTGGGACAAGCTGGAACCGGAGCTGGAAGCAAGGCACGGCTGGAACAAGCTGGAACCGGAGCTGGAAGCAAGGCACGGCTGGAACAAGCTGGAACCAGAGCTGGAAGCAAGGCACGGCTGGAACAAGCAGGAACCAGAGCTGGAAGCAAGGCACGGCTGGAACAAGCAGGAACCAAGGCTGAAAGCAACGCTGGGAAGCAACTAAGCACTCAGGAGAGTGACCTCGTTGCAAAGGCAAAGCAAGGAAGTCAGACGATGGTTTAAATAGCCAGCCAGCGTCTGACGTCAGGAACAGGGCGGTTCAGCACTTCCGGGTGCTGGACCTTTAAGAGCCCCCTGCTCACGCGCGCGCGTTGCCTGGCAGTGGGAGGAGTCAGAATCGTCCTTCGGCAGCGTCTCCACGTGGAGAGAGACGCTGCCATGCGGCCCTGCAGGCCCCAGGAGCAACGGATTGCAGCGAGACCGGGGGAGGCAGGAGAAAGGTAAGGACCCGGTCGCTAGCCTAGCGACCGGGACTGCAACATAGATTCTGCTAGTATATGAAGCTCTTGTCTACTCTCTTAATAGAGGTATAATGTGACCATCATATAATGTCACAAAATGCTTGTGGTTTATAGTTAAAGCCTGTAAAGCACTGGGACTATCTAATCATGGGTCGCTTCTACCAGAGTTCATATATTCTCCCAAACAGAGCTATAAGTCCATCAGAGTCTAATTCAATTTTTTCTTGCTATCTTTGGGTATTTATTTTTATTGCAGATTTTTGTCTAGCATCCAACAGCATGCTCCATTAGTTAGTAGCCTCTGGCATTTATACCACATAATTGTAGGGCACTGTGCTTTGTCATGCTCCCCTTATGTAACTTTACACTTGTCCTCTTGCAGAGGAGGATGCTGATGCTTCTTCTCCTTATCTTCATACTGCAGTCAACATGGTTAATATAGGCAACCTGGTTTCAAATACAATTCTCGAGGTATGGTTACCTCTGGTGTCTCAGTTTGTGAGGAAACACTATCAGATTCTGTTTTTGGCAGCATCAAAAACCACCTCTAGTGCTTACTTTTCTGCATATCTTGCCTACTGGCATTAGTGCCCATATCATTTGAAATTTAAATAGAGTTCATTCTCGTGCTATAATCTTGCAATATACTATACAGCCTCTATGTTAAAATAATAATGTTCACTGTGTTGTGAGCTGACCAGTTTTCTAACCGACAAGGGTAACTAGGTCCCAGTTGTAGTGGGGCATTTCCTCTGAGAATGCTTTACCTTGGCAGAAGTGATATCATGGCTTGATCTGCATCCAAGATTCCTCAGGGTACCTCTTATGTTGCATTCAACCCCCTTCATTCACTGTAAATCAATTCTTGTATGAATGTGCATTTATTTATTTATTTATTTATTTATTTAACAACTTTTAATATACCGACGTTCGTATGGCACATCACGCCGGTTTACAAATAACTCAATTAAAGTAGGAATTACAATGAACAGGGGGCAGGGGATGGGAGGAGGCCAGAAAAGAGGAGAGGGCTATGGGAGACAGGAGAAGAGAGGGAAAAGATAGGTAGCGTGAAATAGAGAAAAAAAACAACCATCAGAGTAAAAGGAACTTATTTACAGAAGGATATATATACAATGGTTGCAGCTAAAATAAGATTGTTTACCTCAGTTTAAATGAACAATTAGTAATGGAGAAGTCAAATCACATTCAGAGCTATTTAGCCACATAAGTATAGCTTATGTGATTAAGTAGCAGCCGCTGAATATGTGCCAATGTTCAGCAGCTGCTTAGCCACATAAGTCATTTATGAATCTAAAATGTTAGCCACATAAGTTGTGGGCAGGTCAAGGCAGTGTGAGTTAGCTGTATAAGTTATGTGGCTAACTAGCAATATTCAGTCTTAGCAGCTTAAGCCTTAAAGCAGGTTTAACTTTACTGATTATTAATTATATGCCAAAGCACAGATATATACATATATATTCAGCTGCTTAGCCTTGCCACTGAATATCATGTCTAAGTTAGCCGCATATGTCTATCAGGCTAACTTAGAAAAATGGCTACCATTTGAATACCTACCCCTTAATGGCTCCCTCCATTCCCTCCATTGCGGCAAGCTCTTATAATTGGCCAGGCTCAATTGATTCGTCCATAAGCTGTTGACTTCTGCTATTGAGCATCAGTTTACAGGCAGGACATTTATTCCTCAGGTGCACCCAGATGTTTTCTTTATTCACACAGTCCAGTTGCTTGTTCTGAGGTTCTACGATAGTCTACAGTCTCTTGTCTCTTATCATCCTTGGGCTACCTTGTTACATAGTTCAAGTTTTCCCCAGGCTGCGGTGGTTCCTAGGTTGTGATATCATAGCTTGGGTTGCTCTTGTGCTTTTTTTTTTTTTCCTTCTAACCTTCTTTCTCTACAATTAATTCATATATGAGTGCACTCTTGTGAACAGCCTAAAGCCAGGGCATGTACCTGTCTAGTGCATATAACATAGGAATCATGGGATCCAAAAGGGTTGTGCAGCAATGTTGCAGAGACATAGCCATCTCTCTTGTCTGGGCATACTGCACTCATAATCTCATGTGTGTTAACGCTGCAGGAATAGGTGCCTGTATTGGTTTTATATAACATTACACTTTGACACATTTCCCTTGTTATGGGTTTCTGGTTTTCAGTGCATCTTCAACGGTCTACATCACATAATCTCTCTCTTATGCAGCACAAAAACTCTTACATCGGCCAAGGCCAGACATCTGGCTGAATGAGGTGGTTTGGGACTTTTTCTCCCTTGGCAATAGCATTTGCAATAAACTCTGTCACATACCCCATCACACTGCTTCTACTCTTCTGCCCATCCCCACGTGTGGCTCACCATCTCTGCTTTGTGAACAAGTATCTCGGAACACTAGTCAAGGGCATGACATTTACCTGTACTAAGTCCTAGGGATGATTCCAAGTATAGTTAATCTGAATTCCATGCTTGATATCAGGGACAGATGGGCAATCCTTAGAGATAAAAAAAAAAAAAAAGCTATGCCGAAACATGGAAGGAATGTCTTCACATCTCAAGCCTTCCATTCATGCATTCCATTTTCTCACCTGAGACAGCAGTCTCCTGCAGCTCTTGCAATTTTACATTTAAGGGCTGGTTAGTGTACCACAGACTCTCTGAACTCTTCACTCTTTGCATGTATCATCCATGCATTGTTCTTTGCATGTTTTGTCCATGCATGCTTATCTCAAAACATGCTCATCTGGTTTTAAGAAACTAGAAGTGGCCAGACATGGCCACAAGCCAGGTGGTACAAATTAAGGGAATTATTATGGTAGTAGAAGTTGGGTTGGGTCACCCAGCAGTAGGATATCATAAACCTTGTGTTATAGTTACTAATTTCAGTCAAGCATGTATGCTGGTACCATGCAGCATATTGCTTAATTATTGGAGACAGGGCTTGGTTACCCCTACAGCATTTTTTAATATTTTACAGCGATATTGTGGCTCGACCAGGTAGGTGTTGAGGGCTTTTCCTGCTATAGGCAGCATGGGCACTTCTGGGATATAGCTGCAGTTGAGCTGGTGGGGAGCCCACGGCAGGCATGGTGTTGCTACCATAGGGCTTGTAGTGAGGTTTGACCAAGTCCTGGGATAAACAACGAGTGCAATGTTTAAAAGTTAGCCAGGGAGAGAATACCAATTAGGGCAATATTCCTGCTCCTATGTTGCATCTGTGGGTGAGACTGAGATGAATTTCTTGTCAAGTCTTATGATTTGATGACCAAGCTTACCACACAAAATTGTGGTGGCATTGCTTAATGATCAATTCTTGTTCTTTGATGGACCAGGTCATCGTTGAACCTTAGATAACTAGTCAGTATTAAAGGACTGAATTTCAGGTTAACCAGATGGGCAAGGTTTCAATGGCTCAGTGTCCCCAATGGGAATTTGTTTATTTATTTTAAAGTTTTATAACGTGTTACTTCCAACATAATAGCGTTCAATGCAGAGTATAATGTGACATACATAAAAACATCAGATAAGACCGCACAATAAAAACCAGAAAGCATTACCATTACAGTCTTAAAATATTACAAACTTGCACTCCCACCAAATACTTCACTAAAGAACACAGCCTTTAATGTTTCCTAAAAACCACCATTGCAGTAACATGATACTATGAAGCAATTATGATGTTAGGCTTGGCGATTCACGAGATGGTCCTGTAAGCTACTGCACTTACCCTGCCGTCATCGGCAGGACCCAACTTTGACATGGCACATTCACTGCAAAGCATAGTACGGCATGCCACTGCCTTCCCGGCTCCTCCTAAGATGCACACTTGTTTACAGTCTCTTCCTTTAAAGGTCCCATGGCAAGAAGACAGCTGCAGCACCCTCTGATGACCTCATTGACTCCAAAAGACTCCTCCAAAGGAGCATCAGACACTTCAACAATGGGTCTCTTGGATTCGCAGTATGTGTTGCTCCTGCATGCTTAGTTTCTCTGTGTTTCTGTTGTTCCTGCATGTTCCTAGTTCACCTATGAGGCTGCATCAACTATGATTCAGCACAAAGGACTCACTCCCATGCCAACTATTACAGTTTGCTGAGGCCATGAGCTTGCAGACTTGTTCCAGGCCTCCGCCATTGCCGGGTTAGCCAACCAGCTAAAATAAGAGCAAGATCAATTGAATACGATAGCAAGTTATCTTCAGGGGAAGGCTGTCTGTCCAGTTCCTCTTGTTCCTGCTCCAGCATTTATGAAACAGCCTGCTACTCCCATGATTCACCTGCCTCCATCTCCGAGGTATGATGGAGATCCCACCAAATGTAGATGCTTCTTAAACCAATGCAGGAAGCAATTTGAATTGCACCTTTCTTCCTGTCTGACTGCATCAAGTTTACCTTTATCGTTTCCTTACTGGGCTGTCCCACCCTTGCCTGGGCTTTGCCCCTCTGGGAGAGATGATATGCTCCTGGGGGATTTGAAGAACTTCCTGCAGGAGTTTTGCTTAATATTTGATATGCTTGGTTGCACATCGTCCATGGACACATCTTCTTCAGATCAGACAAGATAAATGGTCTGTTGGAAAGTACGTAGTTCATTTTCATACTGGGTCAGACCAAGGGTCCATCAAGCCCAGTATCCTGTTTCCAACAGTGGTCAATCCAGGCCATAAGAACCTGGCAAGTACCCAAAACCTAAGTCTATTCCATGTTACTTTTGCTAGTAATAGCAGTGGCTATTTTCTAAGTCAACTTAATTAATCGCAGGTAATGGACTTCTCCTCCAAGAACTTATCAAATCCTTTTTTAAACACAACTATACTAACTGCACTAACCACATCCTCTGCCAACAAATTCCAGAGTTTAATTGTGCATTGAGTAAAAAAGAACTTTCTCCGATTAGTTTTAAATGTGCCCCATGCTAACTTCATGGAGTGCCCCCTAGTCTTTCTATTATCCGAAAGAGTAAATAACCGATTCACATCTACCCGTTTTAGACCTCTCATGATTTTAAACACCTCTATCATATCCCCCCTCAGCCGTCTCTTCTCCAAGCTGAAAAGTCCTAACCTCTTTAGTCTTTCCTCATAGGGGAGTTGTTCCATTCCCCTTATCATTTTGGTAGCCCTTCTCTGTACCTTCTCTATCGCAATTATATCTTTTTTTAGATGCGGCGACCAGAATTGTACACAGTATTCAAGGTGCGGTCTCACCATGGAGCGATACAGAGGCATTATGCCATTTTCTGTTTTATTCACCATTCCCTTTCTAATAATTCCCAAAATTCTGTTTGCTTTTTTGACTGCCGCAGCATACTGAACTGATGATTTCAATGCGCTATCCACTATGACGCGTAGATCTCTTTCTTCGGTTGTAGCACCTAATATGGAACCTAACATTGTGTAACTATAGTATGGGCTATTTTTCCCTATATGCATCTCATCTTGCACTTATCCACATTAAATTTCATCTGCCATTTTGATGCCTAATTTTCCAGTCTCACAAGGTCTTCCTGCAATTTATCACAATCTGCTTGTGATTTAACTACTATGAACTATTTTGTATCATCTGCAAATTTGATTATCTCACTCGTCGTATTTCTTTCCAGATCATTTATAAATATATTGTCAAACGCCTTCTGAAAATCCAAGTACACTACATCTACCGGTTCACCTTTATCCGCATGTTTATTAACGCCTTCAAAAAAGTGAAGCAGATTTGTGAGGCAAGTCTTGCCTTGGGTAAAGCCATGCTGACTTTGTTCCATTAAACCATGTCTTTCTATATGTTAGGTGATTTTGATGTTTAGAACACTTTCCACTAACTTTCCACTAACTTTAACCGGCTATATTCAATAGTGGCTAAGTTTGCTATCCGGATTGTGTCTGAATATTGACCTCTCAATTGTGTGCAGTTGACCTATGTTATGGCCATATCCATGCAATAAAGGATCTTGTGTGTGAATAACAATGTGGCATAATTGTCTATTGCAAATGCAATTAGAAAATTGGGATGGGGGACTGATGAGATAAGTAAAATAGGCAAGAGGAGGCGATTGCACCTGAGATAGTTGTAGATTTATGTATTAACTGATACCAGCACTTTGAAGTCAGTGTGATTGTAATCCAAGGCAAGGTGAATGATATGGGCGTGAAAAGGAAAACTGAAGTGGATAGCAATATGTGGCTTGATGGGATGTGCGTCTTGGATGTTTCACATAAACCCCCTTTTACACTGGCCAGTCTCTGACCTGAATCGCAGGATGCTTTACCAGTCTCATTTCAGTATTCATGTGGCTCATTCCTTTCACAGTACGTAGCCTTCAGCTGACATCCTGTACATCTGGAAATGGGCAGTGGAGCTTCACTGAGCTGATGTTGATGTGAAGGGAGGACATGAAGCCAAGAACAAATGCCTACACTAACTTTTTACCTTTTGAAAACTGATTTGGGGAATGTGACTTGTTAGGAATCAATGGGATAGAGAATTTTTATTTTAAAGAAAACAGTTAAGATAATACAACTAAGCATATATTTACAATTTAAAAGTTACAGAACATAATTTAAGTTTATGGTACTATCCTTAGTATCCTACTTTATGTTTGAATGAAATAAAAACAAAATACTGGTTTATCCTCGTAACACTTTGCATTGCCTTTAGTCTCCTGTAGAACAGCACATCTAACATCACCAATGCCATCACAAATATCACATAGCACAACTCAATTCTCTCCTCCACCTCTTCTGTGAAACTATGAACCAACATCTCTATACAGAACAATCACAAAGGAATAAATGAAAGTCCTTAGCCAAGGAAGCTATGCACAACTTCAGCCTCTATTCTATGCTTTGTAACACAAAACCAGATGTATGAAGCCATAGGATCCTTACCATTCCCAAACTTAAGCAAGCGTTTGAACCAGTAAAAGGAATGTGCAATAATCTACTTGCACATGTGGGGAAAGAGGTGACAGAATATGCCAAAGATAAAACCCTTAGACAGACCAGCAAAAGCAAACAAGAAGAAATAAAGGAGAAATGCACAAGTATAGTTAGAATTACAAAGTGTTACTGCAGCAACCATACATAGATCAAAACCTGACACAGGAATGGTTATAGAGAGGAGAACATAAAAACATAAATGTAAAGATGAGTGGTTGATAAATACAGCACAGGCCAGTAGATTACATAAAAGATTGCTGACAACTATCATAGAAAAAACTACAAAACATAAATACACATTTTGTAGCGCTAAACTGAAAATGGTTAGACATCTTGGGGGCCCGATATTCAAAGTGCATTCAGCGCTATTTAACTGGATAAGTGAGACTTATGCTGCTAAGTAGCAACAACTGAACATGCACCTATGTTCAGTGGCTGCTGTTTAGCTGTATAAGGGACTTATACCCCTAAAAGTTACATGCACGAAAAATAGTCTGTTTGTCACTTCATGTGCTGATTAATCCATCGCAGGGGATATTAAAGAGAAAAGGTTTATATCGCAAGAGAGAGAGAGAAGAGAGAGAGAAGAGAGACTCTTCTCTCTCTCTCTTGAACAATATGTCACTCTATTTATACCATTATAAGAGGGGGACTTTTAATTTGGTTTGGGGGAGTGGTTTTACATACACAGTATGTACATACACATACACATACACATAGAACATCCTATGGACTATTCAATGGCATATATTATAGCAATTTTCAAAACCCTGCTTAACAGAGTAAAGTGCATTTACATGTGTTAAACTTAATTTTAAGCATGTAAAAGCTTTTTAAAATCAAGCCGATAAAGAACCATTTTTATGTAATAAAAACATACATTTTTTCTAATAATATTTTGCAGTTTCTGGTTCCAGTTCCTGCCTAAAAAAGGTATGTGACAAGGTGTCTATAGATGAATAGATTAGTACAAAAATTTAATCTAAGACATGAATGACAATATTTGGGAGACTATACAGTAGGTGTGATAGGCAAGTCAGATAAGATAGACACAGCCTCAGAGTGGCTAGTTAACAGTCATTTATCAAAACACGATGGGCCGTTATCGTGTGCATTAGGGTGTTATCACGCGCAATAATAATGCCCTAAGGCATGCAATAACTATTGCAGTGCGACAATAACATTTAAATGAGGGAAAGGGGAGGGGTTAGGGTAGGGTTTAAAAAAATTTGGGCCCAGTTGCGCTGTGGGCGATAATGTTTAACACTATCGCCCCCCGCCCCCTTTTTTTTGTGACCCATCATTCCGCTAAAATAATAGCAGAATGATGAATCCCGGAGTAAGTTAGTCGGATACACCTATCCAGCTAACATAACTGGGATATTCAATGGTGCAGCAGCACCCGTGAATACCTGGCTATGTTAAAGTTAGCCGGAAAAGTATATCTGGCTAACTTTAAACTAGCTGTACAGTGCAGCCAGAGCTAGCTGGATAAGTTAACGCCACTCCTCCCTGGAACAACTACCTCCCGCCCCAGGAATGCTCCGACTTATCTGGCTAAATTCTAGCTGGATAACTCATCATCCAGCTAGAATGTATCTAAAGTCACCAAATTGGCCCAACAGAAGAAAATGGGAATATCCTGAATAAGTTTGAAAACCAGAAACATCAGGCAATTATTTTCAGGGGACAAAGCCCCTCAAAAAAATCACCATTGCTTTAACATGGAAGGCAGTTAGAGGCTGTGGAGTGTTGGCAAGTGCTCCAGTCAGAAACTTCCCGCCACAGTCCCAGCAGTTTGACCCAGAGCAAGAAAGACTGACAGGGGCAGACAGAAAAACAAAAAATAAACTCATTCAACTGGCAAAGGATGGCACCAAATGATGCCTTCAAAGCCACTTCCCTTTGAACTTTCCAAACTATATCTCACGAACACATACCCTCCACACAGCCCTCTACATTCCCATACTTCTGTCCCACACATCATACATAGCATCATCCACCCAGCCCCCCGTATGCTCGCCCTATTTGCTCCCCACAACCTTGCCCAATCCTCACACACTCTCATGCACAAACCTTCCATCCTCCATCCTCCACATCACACAATCCCCTTCACAATCCCTTAACACATTCACATGCTCTCCAACACCGCCTAACACAGATCCTCACATACAACCCCAAACACCTCATACACATTCCCAGATGCAGCCCCCACACCTTCACATGTACCCCAAAACCTCAGAAAAACACATCCAACATTCCTTACACACCCATATAACATCTTCCTCCAACACACATACAAACCCACGTATCCTCATGCCTACATCTGCCCACATTGTCACCCAAGACACAAACACAAAGAAACTCCCCACAAATCTAAACACCTCCCCATATACATGATATAACATGATAAATCTAACATGATAAATATATAACATGATAAATCTAAACACCTCCCCATATACATGATATAACACCTCCATATCCACACTCACTTCTCTAGACATACTTTCTAACACCCCTCCACATCCACACATGCACCCTCACATCCCCTCAGATACTCTATACAAAACCACACATACAATCCCCAATACACCCTTTGTCTCTCAGAAACCCTGGTACAAGCATCCCACCTCCTCACACCAGATACAAAATACATTTTTATCTCACACATACCTCCAAACACTCACACAACCAACACTTCCTCGAATACTCCTCACATTTGCCCACCTACTTAAACCCCAGCACACACACATTTCATAACACGCACCCCATTTCACACATAAGCACAAATGAAAACACACCTCCCCTCACTTGCCCCACCCTCATCTAACCCATGCATCTACATATCAATTTACATCTACCCCCACTCTTGTCCCACACAGTGTCATCCTACCCACACAATTTTTCATTTTATACATACTCTGCTACATATTTCCTCCTAAGCTGCCACACACAGACACCCACTTCTCTTGTACATACACACATCTCACCCTGAAAACACACCCAACAGTGCCCCCACTTACCCAATACCCACACCTCCACATACACTCTCTCTCCACCCACTCCCCACACACACCATCTCAATATCCCCCTGACACCTCTATACACCTGCAGTTCCATACATTCTACCACTCATATCTTTCCACATACACCACTCTATACACTGGTAATCTCACATATCCCATACACTACCTAACCTTTCATACAACTCGTACATACTTAGAGACCCTCATCCCCATCCCTCCTAGATAAACACCCATGCATACCCAGAGGTATCCTACTCACACACTGCACACCCTCCCTCGCATGTACTATCTCCTCATAACCTCCTCCACACACACTGCACGTACACATACTCACCTACCCAAATACCCATAATCCCTTCACACGCTGAATATCCCTCTACATCAAAGGTACACACAGACACACACAAGAAGAGATATAGACACAAATACACTTAGACACAGAGACACTTCCATCAGATTTTTCTTTCCTTTGCAATCAGGACACCAAATTTGAACATGTTACAGCAAGTGGAAAAATCATACTGAAGCATAACATGTATGCAATATGTAATATAAGAACTTCACATCTCTTTCTACTAATCTATGCTTGAAAGCATTCCCAAAACCATGCCTCTGCAAACATTTCCTGAGGGTTTTTAAATTCTGTAAGAAGATGCCATGTTCACAGATCATCTCACTGGGCAGGAATTCCATTGGTCCATATTGGGTTTGTCATCATTAGTAACATAGAATACCTTGCATAAAATAACCAGATCAAATACCAGTTCATAGCTCTGTTTATAATCCAGCTTTTTTTCTTGGTGACATTAGAATAACAAGTTCACAGATGCTAGTGGAAAACCAAAATTGGCTCACCCGCCCGTCCCCTTGTGATATGAAGATTTCTTGTTATCTTAAGGCATAGCAAAAAAGTAAAAATCCCAAATCAAAACGTCCTCCGCATCTTCAGCACAAATCAAAATCTTGGAGATCTTTTTTCCTCTCTCTTTAGAGAAGGTTGTGCTCTCTATTTTGTCCAAGTCCTATACTGTGCCTGCCCTGCCTGTTGTCCAAGTGCTGCAACTGTGCCTGCCACAGGTCAAATGGTGGCTTCCATGTCATCCCCAGGATTGCAGCCTGCAATCGACTTGGGGACTGTGTACACACTAAGGAGATCTGTTAAACAGCAGCTAAATGTTTTCAGCTAGACTGAGATGCTGCAGTAAGTGTTTAGGACTTTAATATCTGTACAGCATTTAAATAATATTTACAAATGGGAATCACTGAATGCATCCTTTATGAAAGATTTATGTGAGACTTGTTTGCAAAGCCAATAAATATTTTACAGCTTGTAAACTCCCTCCAATGAGCATTAATTATTCATGGATCCCTTAGATCCATTTGTGAAGTATTTATGATAATTCTCTATAAAATAAAGTGCTGTTGATTTAAATTTCTGATCAAAGGGGACTGTTCCAATGAAATGGAAGAGAAACTCATAACTGGTAAATGTTATGTCCATGTCACTCCATGTCTTCCAGTTTGCCATGCGCGACCTGTGGCTTGCAGTTATCTGCTGTCTTTAGCCCCATTGTATTAAGGTGCTTGGCTGTGCATCATGCAGTTATGAACACAGTTTTGTCTGCACAGTTTTACTCCTAATTTAACCAGGAGTTTAGTGAACAGAAAATGTACAAACAAATGTGAGAAAACTGTGTGCACAAATTCGCAGTCCTCCATGCAAATCTCATGTTAATCAAGGTATTCGTTATTAGTCCCCAATTCAGAGAGGTGCACAGGCTTAACTCATGCTTAAAGAGTTTTATTTTAATTTATTTTTTCCCTAGACTTTATCAGTATTTGTTTTGGTTGAAATAAATATGATACATATCTGGGAAAATGATGGGTCATTTTTTTACACCGATTCCTATGTTTTTGTTGCAATAAAAACTGAGAAATTCCTGGGTAAAATAAAATTAAAACTGAAACCTAAGGTCCCTGCTCATGTTTCCTTAATGCTGGAAATAGTCAGGTTTCTAGGGCTAGTGTTAGTCTATGGAGTTGAACTTGGTTTGTGTGGTTCAGGGTCCTCTGCCTGGGTCTTATGTCCATAAATCATGATTTGTGAAGAAATTGTGTTTTCTTTGCATAAAAGTGTTGCACACAATACTTTGGTCAGCTCAGTGCATGGCAGTGGTCAAGAAAGCAAACAGAATATTAGGTATTAATAGGAAAGGAATGGAAAATAAAACAGGAGGATATCATAATTCCTCTCTTCGATCCATGGTACAACCACACTTTGAGTATTGTATACTATTCTGTTTGCTGTATCTCAAAAAATATATAGTGGGTCTAGAAAAGATACAGAGAAGCAGGGCGCAGTTTGTAGGGGAACGGCCAGGAATGCAGTTCCGGCATTTCTTTTCAGGCATAAGAGTATCAAGGTGTTCTCCAGGCCTTTCCTCTGCAGGCAGCCCACAGGGAAGAGAAGAAGAGGAGGTGAGCCTGGAGCACACAAAGAAAAGAACAGCCACACTCCCCTCCCCCACCTCTCCTTCTCTAGGGGAAGGAACAGAAGAGGAAGGGGTGATACTGAAGCAGACTCTGCAGAGCAAATAACAAACACAAAAATGAGTCTGAATTAGTACAAGTTTGAAAACTTGTGAGCAATTGTCAAGGTTTCAACTTTGGCCTTGATGAATGGAACTATTGCTTACAACGTTCAACCTTATACTAATTCAATCCCTTTTTGTGTCCATTATCAAAGGCTTAATTTTGGGAAGAAGAGCCCAGAATAGTATTCTGACACCTTTTTTTCTGGGGCTTGAGAAAGCGGAGTAGAGCCAGCAGTGTCTATCAGTTCTGGCTCCCCTGAGGACACAGAACAGAGCCAGTAGTTGCATGGATTATTTATGGCCACACTCCAGCCCTTGGAGGAAGCAGACAAGAAGAGAGAGAGTTGGAGCTGTTTACCCTGAGACAAGAACAGCTGCATGGCTTAGATTTTTGTGAATTTCCCATCATTAGCCAGGGTTAAAAAAAAATGATATGGAGTGAATGCCTGTCAATTCCTCTGTTTTTACCATTCCTGGGTGTGTTGGCTTCCTGAGTATCACATCATTATCCCAGGTCCCGCTGCCTCTGTAGCTGGTGACCACACTGGTGAGGATGAAAAGGGCCAAGAGAATGGATGGGGAGAGGAGTGAAGGGATAAAAGGGAGGGGAAAATGAGTGATGTGATGTGAGAGGGCAAAAGAGTGAGTAAAGGGATCAGAGATGCTGTGGTCGTGTGAGGCAGAGGGGGAGTGAGTCAAGGATTAAAGGTGCTGAGGGGATTGGGGGGACTATGAGATGTGAGTGACATGATCAGAGTTGGTGGAGCAGTCTGTGAATGAAGTGATTGCAACACCTTATGAATGAGGTCTTCCGGGACATTCTTCACTCCTGCGTCATTGTGTACCTTAATGACGTATTGATATTTTCCAATGATCTCTCTTCCCATCGCAAGGAGGTCAGGTGGGTGCTTCAATGCTTACGGGACCACAAGTTGTTTGCCAAGCTGGAAAAATGCCTCTTTGAACAGGAGGTGCTTCCCTTCCTGGGCTTCACTGTTTCGTCCACAGGATTTCACAGGGACCCTGAGAAGGTTTCTAGCATCCAGAATTAGCCCCAACCTACAGGACTCTGGGCTCTCCAGCATTTCTTCGGGTTTGCCAACTTCTACAGGCAGTTCATCCCACAATACCACCCTTTACTGCCCTCACCAAGAAGGGGGCCAATACCAAACAATGGCCATTCGAGGCAATAACTGCCTTCAAGGACCTGAAGTGTGCCTTCCTCCAAGACAACTGCCTGCGGCACCTGGATCCCACATGCCCATTTGTGATGGAAGTAGATGCCTCTGACACCGCCATGGGGTCTGTCCTGAGCCAACATTATCAAAAGGGAGCCCTGCTGCCCTGTTCTTACTTCTCCCGGAAATTCAAGCCTGCAGAGAAGAATTACAGCATTGGAGACAAGGAGATCCTAGCCATCAAAATGGCATTCGAGGAATGGCGGCAGTGGTCGAGGGGGTTCAGCATACCATTATGGTCTTCACAGATCATAAGAATTTTGAATGCCTCAGCCATGCCCAATGACTAAATCCCCACCAGGCCCTTTGGTTGTTATTTTTCAGCAGATTCAATTTCTCCCTCCGCTACCAACCAGCCTCCAAAAATACTCGGGCTGACGCTCTTTCTAGAGTCTATGAGACAGAAGACTCTCCTTCTGTTCCCCAATACATTATTGACCCACTGAAGGTGGTCCTAGCTGCCAACCAGACTGCTCCACCAGGGAAGACAGTGGTGCTTCTTTGACTCCGGCAGAAGGTGCTGTCTTGGGCCCATGATTCCCTCACAGCCAGATACCCTAGAAAACCCCGCACACTTGAGTTATTGCAATGCTATTACTGGTTGCCCCAAGTAGAGAGGGATGTCAAGGCTTATGTCGAATCCTAGCCAACCTGTGCCCAACAGAAATCCCTTGCTGGATGACCATGGGGCCTACTCCAACCGCTACCCATTCCCAAGGAACCATGGACTCACCTATCCATGGACTTTGTGGTGGACCTGCCACCCTCCAATGGTCATCACGTTATTTGGGTAGTCATAGATATGTTTTAAAAGATGGTCCACCTCACCACCCTTTCCAAACTGCCATCAGCCCCGGAGTAGGCACACCTATTCACCCAACATATCTTCCGACTACATGGACTTCCCCAGCACATCACGTCAGATCGCGGAGTGCAGTTCACTGATAACTTTTGGTGCTCCTTGAGCAAGAAATTTGGGATCCAGCTTGACTTTACTACAGCGTACCACCCACAAGGCAATGGCCAAGCCGAACGCACTAACTGGACCCTAAAGGCCTTCTTATGCGCCTTTGTGAACAGCAGGCAGGACAACTGGTCCACACTACTCCCATGGCCTGAGTTTTCACACAACTCGCATGTCCAGTCTTCAACCGGCTCTTCGTCTTTCTTGGTGGTCTATGGTAGGCAACCAGCTCCGCCACTTCCCATGACCCTTTCGGTGCCATCGCCTGCAGCTCAGCTTACCGCCCAGCAACTACATACGCTTTGGACCCACACACAGGACCACCTTCGAAGGGCGGCCTAGGAGGCAGAAAAGGCAGCCAATAAGCATCGGCAGCCTGTGCCTCTCTTCAAACCTGGAGACCAGGTATGGCTTAGCACCCGCCACATCCGGCTACGAGTACCTTTGATAAGACTGGCGCCCTGGTACATTGGTTGCTTCTCCATCACAGAAGGGATCGGTCCGGTCACCTACCTGAGAGTGCTTTCCTCGTTAAGGATATATAACACGTTCCACGTCTCCCTCCTTAAGCCCCTGGTGTCCTCCTGGCCATGCCGAGAGATCACAGAACCCCAGGACCTATCAGCAGAAGAAGAGATATATCGGGTAAAAGAAATAGTGGATGTACGTCGCCATCACAGGAGATGGGAGTTCCTAATTGCATGGGAAGGTTTTGGTCCCGAAGAAAAACACTTGGGAGCCCGTCTCCAATATACTTGATAAGACTCTTTTTCGTCAGTTTCACACCTTGCATCCTGATAAACCCGGGCCTACTAAGAGGGGGTGTAAAGCGGGGAGTACTGTTAGGAACCCCGGCCATGCAGGCCCGCAACCGGGTACCCTCACCTACACCAGCCAGAGGCCCAGTTTGGCCGCTGCTCCCAGCCACAGACTCCGCCCATGGCCTGCTCTTGTGGCACCCTGAACACCGCCGACTCCTGCTCCTCGTGGTCGACCCTTAGGTGCGTGCATGTGCGCACACCGAGCCACAGGATTTAAAGGGCCAGCGGCAAGAAAGTTCCCTGCGGCCCGGGCTGAAGACATCAGGCTAGATGGGTATGTAAACTCTGCCTCTCTGCTCCCAATTCACCTCAGCAATGGGTCCTGCTCTCCTGAAGAGTGTGAGTTGTCTGTGTTCCTGATTCCTGCGTTCCTGACTCTGCCTTGCTTCATTCCTGATTCCTAGCTCCAGCATTCCTGTTCCTTGCCTCCGGTTCCTGCCTTGTTCCTCGTCCTCTGGATTGCTTTCTCGGTTCTGACTCCTTGCCTGGTACTTGACTCTGCTTGCCCTGACTTCCTGCCTGGTACTTCACACTGCTTGTTCACCACCAGCTTGTTCGAACCTGGGCTCCTCTGATGCCACTTCTCTTCGCCTACTGGTTCCTTGCCTAGGAAGACACACGCCTACGTCCTGCCGGCCCCGGTACCCAAGGGCTCAACCTGCGGGGAATGAGAGCTAGTATAGGTGAAGCTCTTGGTGGGTCTTCCCCCTGCCACACCGCCGACGAGGACCTCCAGGGGCCACCCCCTGGAGGTAGCCACAACCTCATCTCGGCTCAAGGGTCCACTTTCCTAACACCAGTCCATTGTTTGGGCCAATAAATATCCTTCACTCCCTCCCAAAAAAATAAAAAGAAAAGTAAATTCTTAAGTCTGGAGTTCTTTGGGGCTTGGTCCTCTTACCATTTCTTTTTAACATTTACATCCAGGCAATCCTGTGACATCTTTCAATCTTAGAACATTGAATGCCATCTATATTCTGACAATATCCAGCTATGTGTTAAAATAAAAGATGGCTAACCCTCTGCCATTTCTAATCTTAGCTGTCTCTCAGCAGTAGTTATAGGGCTCAGCGATCATCCAAATCTGAGCTTCTTTTGGTAAGCTTATTTGGAGGACTTATGATGCTCCCACCCTCTGTATCAGAGGCCATCTTCTAACCCTCAGACTTTGTACATAGCCTGGGTATACATCTTGATCACTAACTCTCAATGAAAACTCACATCTCATCCATGGTGAAATCCACATTCTTCCATTTTCATCAACTTCATTAGTTGCATATCTTCTTCACAAAACATGATGTAGCCACATGATCACCAGATGTAATGACTATTGCAATTTCCTATGGTATTCCACAGCACAGCCTCAAGTGCCTCTAACTGTTGCAAAACACAATAGCTAAGTTTAGGGTAGGGGCCAAGTCCAGCAATCATGTGAAGCCTATCCAGTATAAGCTCATTGGCTCCTCATTGAGATCAAGATACAATTTGAAGTACTTTGAACTATATTCAAATAACTGAACTAAACAGTATCAGCATACTTGTCTCATCTCCTGCCCAAGCACACCCCAATGAGGGAACATTACTCCTCCCAAAAGGCTTTTATCTGCCCCATTCACTAGCCACAGCACGGCTATGCTGCACAGGACTTCATGCAATCATTTGCTTTGCACCCAAATTATGGAACAATATCCCACAGGACTTATGCAATGAAATCTGTTAATCCTTGGGGCAATATTCATCCACTGAGCACCTTGGCTAGTTAGCTAGATAAACATTTCCAGTTAACTAGCAGAATATATTCAGCAGCACAGTATATGCCATGTATTACTATGTATACTATTTTCCATTGTTTAATTGTCATTTTTATGCTCTTATGTCCCATCCCCCCAGATGTATAAATATTTATACCATAATTCACATCTTTCTTTGTAATCCGCCTTGTGCCTTTCCTGGAAAAAGGCAAAACAGTAAATGAAAATAAATATATAATAAAGAAACCCCTTTGTATCTCCCTCCTCTGCTGCGTAGTACAGGGTTACTGGATGTAGTCAGGCATGTATGATCTCCAGAAAAGAGTTGACAAGTTGGGAGATAGAGGATTGACTGATGTGTTTTATTTCCTGCCATCCAGGATTCAAATATCAGAGAAGTCATCCTTTTACCTCAATAGACAAGCTGTGAGGGTAGCCTAAATAGGAGACCAAATGGCTTGGTGTACATTTGTTCTGCAGTTCCTATCTAATCTAAATCTTTCTTCCCTACACTATCATCTCATCCATGCATTGAGACTCTGGAGCTCAGCGTTTGTTACGCCTGTCGGTTGCAGACGGCTGCGACCTCTCATGCTCACCTCTTTTTTCCCCACTCCATCAAGTCTGGGAAGAATGGCAGTCTCTACCAGCCCACGCTGACTTCTCTGGCATTCCCGGGACAGCATGGGCACTTCCGACCACCATCTTGGATCCGGAGTTACCTAGACACTTGAACACGCCATGGCGGGAACCTCGGGGGTGTCCCTGTCTGATGATGTAACCTGCCAGTGTTTTTAATCTGACCTGCCCTTGCCTTCCTCGAGTTAGCAAGGTGTTCCATCTTACTGAATTCTCCACTTCAAGGACTCCCTGTTCCTGACTCTGTCTTGGCATAAAGATGCTTTGAGTACCCGCTCCTTGGGGGCTCCCCTATGTTCCCAGCTATCCGCTCCTCAGATGCCTTCCTGCCTGCTTCTCTGGTCTCTATCTCACTCCAGGAACCTCCTACTGAGAGTGCCTCTACTGACATCTACTATACAGACTGCATTGAAGATTCCACGTGGCGTACCCCAATCCTCGGGCCACTAACGCCTTCCTTCTGTGGGAGTCATTCACCTTCCTGCTTTACAGAATACCTACATACCATCTACAAGAGCCACTTCTGGGTTCCGGCATCGCTACCAGTTCTTCAACATCTAACTGTACAGACATCCTTGGCATACCCCACTCTGCGAGCCACTACCAGCTGTGTCTCACTCTGGGTAATTCCCATTGTCCAGGACTGTATGAACTGTATGAACATTTCCATTTCTGTGGAGACTAATTCTTCCTTCCTATTTAATAAAGTCTTCATTCCTAGCTGTGTCCCAAGTCACTGAGACTGTGCCTGTTGATGGTGAGGCTCACAGGGCTCCTCCCTGTGGGCGGAGACATCGCTCATCTCAGCCCACGGGTTCACATCCTTCCTTAAACATAACAGCATTCTTCTAGAGTCCTACATGAGGAATGGAGAGCATTTGAGAATACAATCTGAAGATTCTGGACATCAGTTTCCAATATGCATAAAAGTACAGATAAACTCTTAGATCTACTGAGTTATACCTCAAATGTATATCAAACTTACAGGATCATTTATCAAATCGCGTTATAGGTGTTTTCGCATAAAGCACCATAATGCACAGTGCGATGCAAATTTTTAAAAGGGGAGGGATTGGGGGCAGGAGTGCTGTAAAAGTGGGCTGGCTTTGCGAAGTCATAACGCATGACATTGCACAGTTTTTAACACCGAAAATAACTACACCTTTTTCAAATGTGTTAAGCTGTGCAATGTCATGCCATTTGTGATTTTTTTTGCAAGTTCTATTTTGGGCATATTTAGGCTGGATAAGGTAGAGGGAGAGGGAGAGGGAGAGGGAGAGGGAGAGGGAGAGGGAGAGGGAGAGAGAGAGAGAGAGAGAGAGAGAGAGAGAGAGAGAGAGACAGAGACACTCTGGGGATGGTACCATAGAAATCAGCTATTTATGCTACTATAGGAGGCCCATCTAGTAACTCAAGGTGAGGTTTAGGTAGTAGTGTAGAGCTTAGAGGCCACTTTTACATTCAAAGTGAGACATACGAACAGAACAGTGCACTCTTGTGAAGATGTCCTTCGGAGTGAGGAAACTCACACAAAGATGAGATTTGTACAATGTTCTCTCAACCTAGCTTGATGGACTCTTTACCTGGGTAACATCAAGCTAGGTTGAGAGAAACATTGTACAAATCTCATCTTTGTGTGAGTTTCCTCACTCCGAAGGACATCTTCACAAGAGTGCACTGTTCTGTTCGTATGTCTCACTTTGCATGTAAATGTGGCCTCTAAGCTCTACACTACTACCTAAACCTCACCTTGAGTTACTAGGTGGGCCTACATGAAACTGGCTAACATGAAAAAAAAAAGGTTTTCTTTGGTAGGAAGTAATGAGAGCTGTGCAGAAAAATAGGAGGTCTAGTGGACTTACTCCTGTGCTGAGCAGGAGTAATATATCAGGGTAGCAGCCTCAGAGGAGAGAATAAAAGCCACATATCTAAATGGGTAAATTGTCATTTGTGGGCATGAGTGGGGTGGATTGGGTCCCAATAGTGGAGAATATGGACAGGTTCTGCGTTCTGTGCACTCTGAAGATCTTTAATCAGGCCCTTTCAGGATGTTTCAAAACACACTAAAGTGCTGAAAATATCACCTTTTACAAAAGTAGATATTCGAAAACCCAATAAATCACATGTTATCTGCTTCTTGGACGCCCAACCTCAGGGGGGGTGAATCTATCCCTTAAATTATTCATATTAAAAACAACCCTAAACTTTTATTATTATTATTTAGTAAATTTGATATACTACTGGCTACCACACAATCTAGATAGCAAGTGGCAAAATTACGTTGTACAGTTGAAAAACTCCAAAACAAAGAGAAAAGCTGTGTTACTAGCATCTCATCAGCACCTGCTCAACAAGAACAGATTCTAAAACAGCAAAAGCCACTCTTGCTATAGAACCAATGTAGATGTAATGAGCCTCCACTTATACTTAATTAATTTTTTTTCAGCCTTTAAAGCCTTAGGTGAAATATGCAGGACTTAATTAATTCTTAAAGCATATATATGTATCATGGGACAGGAAAAGGTCACTAGCAAATATATAGACTGGTGAGGCCTTTTCAGGACCATGATTCTTTGCACGGTTTTAAATTAATAAATTCTTTGGTTTAGGGGAATTAGAGAGAGAAGAAATGCTAGTACTCTTTTAATTGGAAATGGTGCTTCTCTTTGAGAGGGCTGTGTTTACTTAGGATTGGACACTGGAACTAAGACCAGGCTATAATTGAAGCAAGGGCTTTGGAGATTAGTGGCAGCATATGGGATCCACAACTCTGCTTTTTATCTGCATTTTCTCATAAAATGGGCTTTGGCTTCTCTTCTCACTCTCATCCTCTTACGTTTCTAAAGGCTCTTTGAAATTTGGCCACAGGGGGAAAAAGGGCAATATGTAGATCTTAATTTCACATACAGTCTCCATTAGGCCCTTCTACATCTTTTTAAGTTCAGAATCAACATGGCCGGACCTCTTAAAAGTTTCTGTGCCTTGGCAGATTTACTGTAGAATCTTAATTTTTACAAACTATTTTCTAGAACAATGAGTTAAAGATGAATAAAGTAGTGGTTTTTTTTTCAAATTAAAGAATTCTGACATGATACTAGAAATTTCTGGCTACATACCTAATTTATTGCAAAGATTACTTAAAATGAAAAACATATATAAATAGCACAGGAAATGGTTCATGGCCGATCTCTTCTCTGATAATTTCACTCTAATTCTGCAGTATGTTCTACTTTTTTATACAGAAGGATAGTAAATTTGTCAAAACAAAAAGCTACCTAGTACAGAGACATGTTTCTGGATTTATACTAGTTAGTGTTTTATGCAGCTTCATTGACTTAAAGGAGAACTCTGTTTATCAAATTAATGTAGGTTGTAGAAGGCAACAGCAAATATACAGTCAAATTGCAATTCTTTTCCATGTTAATGTTTTTTGAAATGCTTTACAGGGGACTGCATTCTTAAACTGTAAGAGTGAATTGCTTCGCCTACAATGAATGATAATTTTTAAAGGAGTTGGAATGTAGGACAATACCCTTCCAGAGCACTGTCTTCTAGGGATGTGCAGAGGGATGCCATACATTGCATTCGTGATTCGGATTCGTCGGGGAGCAGATATGGTGCATTCGGCCGTATGGCGTCCCGATGCGTTAATACGGCGATTTCTATTCTTGTCCCAGCTAAAATTAAAATTAACTACAACCCCCCACCCTCCTGAACCCCCCCAAGACTTACCAAAACTCCCTGGTGGTCCATCGGGGGGTCCGGAAGCCATCCCCTGCACTCACACCCTCGGTGCCGGTTTCATCATGGCGCCGATAGCCTTTGTCACAGGGGCCACCGGTGCCATTGGTCAGCCCCTGTCACATGGCCATCGGCGCCATCTTGTGCTCCTACCATGTGACAGGGGCTGACCAATGGCACCGGTAGCCCCTGTGACATAGTATGGGCAAAGGCTATCGGCGCCATTTTGAGTGGTGGCATCGGACGGCCGGAGTGTAGGAGGTTGTTCTGGGACCCCCATTGGACCCCCAGGGACCTTTGGCCAGCTTGGGGGGGCCTCCTGACCACCACAAGACTTGCCAAAAATCCAGCGGGGGTCCGGGAACGACCTCCTGCACGCCGACCGTCCGATGCCAGTACTCAAAATGGCGCAGATCGCCTTTGCCCTCACTATGTCACAGGTACCGACGGTCGGTCCCTGTGACATAGTGAGGGCAAAGGCGATCTGCTGCCAGTATTCAAAATGGCGCCGATCGCCTTTGCCCTCACTATGTCACAGGGGCCAACCGTTGGTACCTGTAACATAGTGAGGGCAAAGGCGATCGGCGCCATTTTGAGTACTGGCATCGGACGGCCGGCGTGCAGGAGGTCGCTCCCGGACCCCCGCTGGACTTTTGGCAAGTCTTGTGGGGGTCAGGAGGTCCCCCCAAGCTGGCCAAAAGCCCCTGGGGGTCCCGGAGTGACCTCCTGCACTCCGGTCGTCCGATACCACTACTCAAAATGGCGCTGATAGCCTTTGCCCACACTATGTCACAGGGGCTACCGGTGCCATTGGTCAGCCCCTGTCACATGGTAGGAGCACAAGATGGCGCCGATGGCCATGTGACAGGGGCTGACCAATGGCACCGGTAGCCCCGGTGACAAAGGCTATCGGCGCCATGATGAAACCGGCACAGAGGGTGTGAGTGCAGGGGATGGTTCTCGGACCCCCCGCTGGACCACCAGGGAGTTTTGGTAAGTCTTGGGGAGGGTTGATTAAAATTTAATTTAGGTGGCCATATAATTCGGGGAAGATTCGTGTATTTGTGGGGAATCGCGATACGTTTCGCTTCCCCACAAATACTACGAATAGTGTAATATACGTTGCGGATCGCCAATACGGCGAAAATGAATGCACACCCCTACTGTCTTCTCCTGTCTGGACTGTTCACTGTGCATTAGATGATGCCATAATACTCTCACCTCTCCCCAAGTGTGCAGAATAGCATTTTGTGATATCAAAGACAGCTCTGCTGACACTGATACAACATAGATGCTCTAAGACAGTGATGTTCAAACTGATCATTGATTTTCAGGATATCCCTTATGAATATGCTCTGCCTGTGAAATAGTGATGCTTTCTTATTAACAATTAGGGATGTGAATTGTTTTTTGACGATTTAAAATATCGTCCGATATATTTTAAATCGTCAAAAACCGTTAGGGCCACGATACAATACCAATTCCCCCGATTTATCGTCAAAAAATCGTAAATCGGGGGAAGGGGGAAGGGGGAGGGCAGGAAAACCGGCACATTAAAACCCCCTAAAACCCACCCCCGACCCTTTAAATTAAATCCCCCACCCCCAAATGCTTTAAATTACCCTGGGGTCCATCGGGGGAAGGGGGAGGGCAGGAAAACCGGCACATTAAAACCCCCTAAAACCCACCCCCGACCCTTTAAAATAAATCCCCCACCCCCCAAATGCTTTAAATTACCCTGGGGTCCAGCGGCGGTCCTTAGCTAAATCGGGGGAAGGGGGAGCGCAGGAAAACCGGCACCCTAAAACCCACCCCGACCCTTTAAATTCCCCCCCCCCGAACCCCCCCAAATGCCTTAAATTACCCTGGGGTAGAGCGGCGGTCCGAAACGGCCTCCTGCTATTGAATCGCGTCGTCTTCAGCCGGCGCCATTTTGCAAAATGGCTGCCGCAAAATGGCGGCGGCCATAGACCAACACGATTCGACTGCTGGAGGTCGTTCCGGACCCCCGCTGGACTTTTGGCAAGTCTTGTGGGGGTCAGGAGGCCCCCCCAAGCTGGCCAAAAGTTCCTGGGTGTCCAGCGGGGGTCCATGAGCGATTTCCTGCCGCGAATCGTTTTCCGTACGGATAATGGCGCCGGCCATACGCGTATGGCCGGCGCCATTTTCCATACGAAAAATGGCGCCGGCAGGAGATCGACTGCAGGAGGTTGTTCAGCGAGGGTTCCTGACCCCCGCTGAACGACCTCCTGCAGTCGATCTCCTGCCGGCACCATTATCCGTACGGAAAACGATTCGCGGCAGTAAATCGCTCACGGACCCCCGCTGGACACCCAGGAACTTTTGGTCAGCTTGGGGGGGCCTCCTGACCCCCACAAGACTTGCCAAAAGTCCAGCGGGGGTCCGGAACGACCTCCAGCAGTCGAATCGTGTTGGTCTATGGCCGCCGCCATTTTGCGGCAGCCATTTTGCAAAATGGCGCCGGCTGAAGACGACGCGATTCAATAGCAGGAGGCCGTTTCGGACCGCCGCTCTACCCCAGGGTAATTTAAGGCATTTGGGGGGGTTCGGGGGGGGGGGAATTTAAAGGGTCGGGGTGGGTTTTAGGGTGCCGGTTTTCCTGCGCTCCCCCTTCCCCCGATTTAGCTAAGGACCGCCGCTGGACCCCAGGGTAATTTAAAGCATTTGGGGGGTGGGGGATTTAATTTAAAGGGTCGGGGGTGGGTTTTAGGGTGCCGGTTTTCCTGCCCTTCCCCCGATTTAGCTAAGGACCGCCGCTGGACCCCAGGGTAATTTAAAGCATTTGGGGGGTGGGGGATTTAATTTAAAGGGTCGGGGGTGGGTTTTAGGGTGCCGGTTTTCCTGCCCTTCCCCCGATTTAGCTAAGGACCGCCGCTGGACCCCAGGGTAATTTAAAGCATTGGGGGGGGGGGTGTTCGGGAGGGTGGGGGATTTAATTTAAAGGGTCGGGGGTGGGTTTTAGGGGGTCGGCTCACGATTTTAACGATTCTCACGATAGTTTACACACCCAAACGGCAACAATACAATTCCCTCCCCCTCCCAGCCAAAATCGATCGTTAAGACGATCGAGGACACGATTCACATCTCTATTAACAATCCACTTTACTATTACCAAGATGCCCTATAATCCGAAGTTCTAGTCATCAAAGTAAACCTTGAACAGTATGAGTAAATTTGACATCGTCCATCTACAAATTTCCCTCTCTCAACGCAGCTAAAAGTATGTACATTTACTTTTAACCATATTAAGAGGCATTTCTGAGGGTATATTAGTCAGGGGAGGAAAATGACTCATATAGATTCCATTTTTAAATCTGTATGCGTTATTTTGTCTTCAAAATGTACTCACATACAAAGCAAGTGCAAATGTCCTTAGGACTTTGTGCCTGCAGCAATTTTCAATGTAAAGTACATGCTACTTGGGTAAAAAGGAGCCATGGACTTTCTTTAAAAAATTGCCATATTCTGATAGAGTAACCCCCTTTATATAATAAAAGCATTGCCCCCTCCCCGGTTTATGTATTAAGGAAAGGGGGCATTGTAGGTCGAGTTTACCTGAGTCAGAAGCCGTGGGACTGACTAGGCTCAGAAGTTCTCGTTCTTTCTCATAGTCACGCCTGCAGAGCAGCTGACCTTCCTTCAGCACAAACTCGTCCCCCTTTTCTAGTTGTCTCTCGCACACGCAGCAGCAGAAGCAGGTCAGGTGGTAAACGCTCTTCTGTGCACGCATCACAAACTCGCTGGGGGAGATGACTTCAAAACAGGCACCACACTTCACAGCAAACAACCTGGGGAAGAGGAAGAGGTAGCTTTCAGGACTCTAAGGTTAACTGTTGAAGGAGAGGAATGGGTAGACTTGTACGAGGTCATTTACAAATGCTGATAAAATCGTACTTTACCGGGGAAGCAGAAAATGAGTGAGCAAAGGCTGGGCAGCTCCATTGTGAAAAATGGCAGCCATCGAGCCCGAAGCCTAGGAGGTAATCCAGGCCCCCACTTGACCACAGAGCTAATGTTTTGAGTAAGGGGGGAAATGGGGGGTCCTGGCTTCTGGAGCCTAGATTTTTTTGATTGACACAGAGGCATAAGGGATCAGGGGCTGGGGCCTAGAACAGATTCATAATTTTGTTTTAATATATATTTTGACAACAAGCCATCTCCAGTGGTGGTGGGGGAGGAGGGAGAAAAAGGGGTCTATGAAAACCTTGGAATTTTGACTACTATTTGGGGCCCTTGGCCCCTATAAGACAGGACTCCGAGCATTAACATCCCAATGCTCCTGGGGAAAGTTAAGCTACAACTTTTGAGATGTGGCTATCTTCACATGAAATTAGGTGACTTGCAATTTTTTTCAACAAGCTATGTTATTTGATTTGCAATATTAAGGGTATTTATAAACCGATTAGCATAAATGTGCATGTTTAATCAGCTCATTTAAATATGCACTGTACCAGGGCCAGATTAACACAAGGCATTTTGAAATATCTTACATTATTCCCACGTTAGGCCATTTACCACACAAAAAACAACCTTCATTGCATGGTAAATGGCCTAATGCAGCTTAATGAATGAGTCTCTATATTTGACACTTTTTTGGGCTACATTTATTTTTATGATTTTGATATATAGTAAGGGGAGTGGTACATGATTATACACAAGTGCAGTGCAGCAAGATCTGTTTTCACAGTTCAAACCTAAGGCACTTGGGGCTGATGCAATTTCATGTGCACAAAAAACGTGCATCCCACCGAGAAGCAAGTTTTATAAACGCGCACACATCCCCTCTCTTGGGCGCTTGACCTAATATTCTAATGAGCTGGTGCGCGAAAAGGGACACACAATAAACAATTTGCGTGCCCCTAGCACGTCCATGCCATTTGAGTGCCCAGGAAAAGTGGCCGTGAACAGGTAAGGAAAACGGTCGCTCAATTTTCTGAGAGTCCATTTTCCTAACCCGTGTATAGCCATGGGTTAAGAAAATGGACGCTTGTAAATTGAGCTTCCCTTTTCCTAACCCGACCGCAGTCACGTTTTATTTTGTTTTTTGGGGTTTTTTTTGTTTATTGTTGCAGCTTTCTGTAGTTCTTCTTGCTAAGTATCACAACAATATCAAATAGGAGGAACCACAAAAAAACTGTATTTTTTGCTCTTCTGAGCATGGCTTGGAGTGTCTCAAAACTCAACACAAGCTCCGGTCTGGTGTTAATTTTTGAGTGTTAAAATGTGAGCATCAGGCGCACATATTTTTTGTTAGATTCAGGGTACTAGCTAATAGCCTCATCAACATGGCATTTCTATGTGATGAGTGCTATTAGCTATGCGCATTTTGGACACGCTAATCTCGATATTGCATTGAGCATATGTCTAGCGCGTCCAAAACACACATCCAACGGTGTGTTTAGTGGTGCGCTGAGCTCAGTGCCCAATATTCCATCGGTCCCTTAGTATATGATACTATTTTAACCCATTGGGGTAGATTTTAAAAGAAGCGCGATCAGCCTACTTTTGCTTGCGCATCAGACTCAAGCAAAAGTACGCTGGATTTTAGTAGATACGCGCGGAGCCGCGCGTATCCACTAAAATCCTGGATCGGCGCGCGCAAGGCTATCGATTTTGTATAGCCTGCGCGCGCCGAGCCGCGCTGCCTCCCCCCGTTCCCTCCAAGGCCGCTCCGAAATCGGAGCGGCCTCGGAGGGAACTTTCCTTTGCCCTCCCCTCCCTTCCCCTACCTAACCCACCCACCCGGCCCTGTCTACACCCCCCCCTTACCTTTGTCGGGGGATTTACGCCTCCCGGAGGGAGACGTAAATCCCCGCGCGCCAGCGGGCCTGCTGCACGCCGGGCCGCGACCTGGGGGCGGGTACGGAGGGCGCGGCCACGCCCCCGAGCCGTAGCCATGCCCCGTACCCGCCCCCAAAACGCTGCCGACACGCCCCCGAAACGCCTCGATGACCGGGCCCGCCCCCCGACACGCCCCCGACACGCCCCCCTCCGAAAACCCCGGGACGTACGCGAGTCCCGGGGTCTGCGCGCGCCGGTAGGCCTATGTAAAATAGGCTTACCGGCGCGCAGGGCCCTGCTTGCCTAAATCCGCCCGGTTTTGGGCGGATTTAGGCGAGCAGGGCTCTGAAAATCTACCCCATTGTGGCTAGATTACATCTTTTTCAGTTCCAGTACACTTATGATTTTAGTATCTTGTACAGCTATACATGGAGTGGGGGAGTAATCTAGTGGTTAGAGTAGCCCGCTACCACCCATGGAAACCAGGATTCCAATTCTGCTGTCACGCCTTGTGACTTTGGGCAAGTCACTTTACCTTCCATCGCCTTAGATACAAAATTAGATTGTAAGCCCTGTAGAGATAGGCAAAAACCTATAGTACCTGGATATAATCCACTTTGATGTACACTGTGAAGTGCTGAAAAGCAGAATATAAAAAAATCTAAATAAATAACAGCCATTGCTATTTTGCAAATGATAACCACACCTGGAAGGTGTAGAAAACATGAGAGATCTAGTGGAAATTTAGGGATGGTCTACAGTAGGGATGTGAATCGTTTTTTGACGATTTAAAATATCGTCCGATATATTTTAAATCGTCAAAAAATCGTTAGGGTCACGATACAATACCAATTCCCCCGATTTATCGTTAAAAAATCGTAAATCGGGGGAAGTGGGAGGGCAGGAAAACCGGCACACTAAAACCCCCTAAAACCCACCCCCGACCCTTTAAATTAAATCCCCCCCCCAATGCTTTAAATTACCTGGGGATCCGGCGGTGGTCCAGAACGGCGGCGGTCCGGAACGGCCCCCTCAATAGAATCGTGTTGTCTTCAGCCGGCGCCATTTTTCAAAATGGCTGCCGCAAAATGGCGGCGGCCATAGACAAAAACAATTCGACGGAGGAGGTCGTTCCGGACCCCCGCTGGACTTTTGGCAAGTCTTGTGGGGGTCAGGAGGCCTCCCCAAGCTGGCCAAAAGTTTTCTGGGAGTCCAGTGGGGTTCCGGGAGCGATTTCTTGCCGCGAATCGTTTTCGTACGGAAAATGGCGCCGGCAGGAGATCGACTGCAGGAGGTCGTTCAGCGGGGGTTCCGGACCGCCGCTGAACGACCTCCTGCACTCGATGGCCACCGCCATTTTGCGGCGGCTCTGCGCGTATCTACTAAAATCCAGCGTACTTTTGCTTGAGTCTGATGCGCAAGCAAAAGTAGGCTGATCGCGCTTCTTTTAAATGGCCACCGCCATTTTGCGGCGGCCATTTTGAAAAATGGCGCCAGCTGAAGACAACACGATTCTATTGAGGGGGCCGTTCCGGACCGCCGCCGTTCTGGACCACCGCCGGATCCCCAGGTAATTTAAAGCATTGGGGGGGGGGATTTAATTTAAAGGGTCGGGGGTGGGTTTTAGGGGGTTTTAGTGTGCCGGTTTTCCTGCCCTCCCACTTCCCCCGATTTACGATTTTTTAACGATAAATCGGGGGGAATTGGTATTGTATCGTGACCCTAACGATTTTTTGACGATTTTTTGACGCCGGCAGGAGATCGACTGCAGGAGGTCGTTCAGCGAGGCGCCGGAACCCTCGCTGAACGACCTCCTGCAGTCGATCTCCTGCCGGCGCCATTTTCCGTACGAAAACGATTCGCGGCGGGAAATCGCTCCCTGACCCCGCTGGACCTCCAGGAACTTTTGGCCAGCTTGTGGGGGGCCTCCTGACCCCCACGAGACTTGCCAAAAGTCCAGCGGGGGTCCGGAAGGACCTTCTGCCGTCCAATCATGTTCGTCTATGGCCGCCGCCATTTTTCGGCGCCATTTTGGAAAATGGCGCCGGCTGAAGACAACAAGATTCAGGAGCAGGAGCCCGTTCCGGACCGCTGCCGTTCCGGACCGCCGCTGGACCCGCAGGTTATTTAAGTCATTTGGGGGGGGTTCGGGAGGGTGGGGGATTTAATTTAAAGGGTCGGGGGTGGGTTTTAGGGGGTTTTAATGTGCCGGTTTTGCGATTTTTCGATTTTTCACGATTTTTCACGATATTTTACCCCCCCAAACGGCAACAATACGATTCCCTCCCCCTCCCAGCCGAAATCGATCGTTAAGACGATCGAGGACACGATTCACATCCCTAATGGTTACATGGAATAGACTTAGTTTTTGGGTACTTGCCAGGTTCTTATGGCCTGGATTGGCCACTGTTGGAAACAGGATGCTGGGCTTGATGGACCCTTGGTCTGACCCAGTATGGCATTTTCTTATGTTCTTACCCTGGAGCTCTTCTCAGCATCCAGCCATGGTAGCCATCCTTCCTAATTCTTCATGATTTCAGGACTCTGGGGTAAATCAAGTTGGCTCTAGTGATTTGTTACTCTTTAATTTGTCAACTTGATCTATTGCATTTACCATTATTACAAAGATTTGCTTTAGTTGCTCAGAATCCATACCATCAATTATAGTTAGCAAAGGCCAAGGCAAATAATTCATTAGGTTTTCTGCTATTTCCTTGTCCTTCCTGAAAACCCCTTTTTTTCTCTTGGTCATCTAGTGGCCTAGCTAACTCCATCACATTCTTTTTGCTTTAAATATACTTGAAAATGTTTTTATTATTATTAGTTTTTGTCTCTGTGGCAAGATTCTTCTCAAATTATTTCTTGGCTTGTCTTACTACTGTTTTACATCTAACTTGCCAGTAATTAATCTCTTGTTCTCCTCACTCTACCCTCAGCTGACTCACAAGTAATGGAATCGTAGCTGCAGGCTGAGTTGTCTGGTCCACCACCTGCCCTCCAGTTTCTTCCTACATGCTGCCTTCTCCAGACTTAACCCCTCCCCTTCTGTTCTTTACAGGCAGGGATGGTAAACTTCAAATTGACGCATGGATGCACTTTGACGCATGTGCATTGGCACACGCCCAGATATGTGGCCATTTTGTATCTTGTGCATGTATATGGGCACATGTTATAAAATAGCCTGACTGTGTGAGCATGTGTGCCCTCATGTTTGTCGGGGAATTTTAAAAGGGGTGTGAATCCATACCATTGTCATTTGCACTGGTTCGTCCAACAGTTCATCCAGTTAACAGCTAGGTCCTCCAAACTCCCCTGACTTAATAGTATGCCCTCCCCCCAGTTACCCCAGACCCTTTAAACCCCTGAGAAATGGCTCTTTCTTTTTATTTTTCAACTTACACTTTCTTCATAGCAGAAATAAACTTACACGACAGGGGATCTGGATGTGCCCCAAGCACGTAAGTATTTATGCGCACATCTCTTGGCCATGCTCCGACCTTTGCCTGGACTTCAACTACTCTTGCCTGCCACCTGTCTCTGAACCGTGCCTGAATACTGACCACTTTCGTCTGCCACCCGCCATTGACCTTTGCCTGGATATGGACCTACCTAGTTTGCACCTGCCTCTGACCCCAGGCTGATACTGGACCTAAGCTTATGCCTGCCTCATAAAGACTCTTGCCTAAGACCTGCCGACCCCTGGAACCCAAGCCACAATGAGGGGAAAGGGGTTAGTAAAGGAGAAGCTCTTGATTCATCTCTTCCCTGCACAGATCTGCCAGCTGTCAGTGAGGACAGCTCACTGACACAGGTGTTTAAAATCATGAGAGGTCTAGAACGGGTAGATGTGAATCGGTTATTTACTCTTTCGGATAGTAGAAAGACTAGGGGACACTCCATGAAGTTAGCATGGGGCACATTTAAAACTAATCGGAGAAAGTTCTTTTTTACTCAACGCACAATTAAACTCTGGAATTTGTTGCCAGAGGATGTGGTTAGTGCAGTTAGTATAGCTGTGTTTAAAAAAAGATTGGATAAGTTCTTGGAGGAGAAGTCCATTACCTGCTATTAAGTTCACTTAGAGAATAGCCACTGCCATTAGCAATGGTAACATGGAATAGACTTAGTTTTTGGGTACTTGCCAGGTTCTTATGGCCTGGATTGGCCACTGTTGGAAACAGGTTGCTGGGCTTGATGGACCTTTGGTCTGACCCAGTATGGCATGTTCTTATGTTCTTATAGGACCTACAGGGCCTTCCCTGTAGATTGAGCCAATCTTGCCGGAGCACAAGAGTCCACGAATATTACATTCTAGTCTGCAGCATATAACTGGAGTAAGAGACAGCTATGTATTCTAGTTCTGAGATCTCCTTTTCCTTGGATTCTCTTTTGAACTTGAAAGAAGAAAGCTTTATTAAGTCCAGCACAGAAACAGTACAAAATCAGAGTGGTAAGCCATACATTTTTTAAAAATTTTAAAACATAATCAACTCCAATATAAACATCCAAATAAAGGAAAAATGATTTCTGTCATAACATAATATTCTTCCTCTCTTTTTAGACATTTTGTTTTATATAAGGAAAGGCAGAGAAAAATCTTAAAGAGAAGCTAGAATAAGAGAAGGAAGATAAAAAATGGGGAGAAATAAGGAAAAAAAAAAGAGAGAATATCCACTGCCATCAGGAAAGGCTCCTGTGTGTCAAAGAATTTATTGGAGGGCATTTCCCCTTTCCATTGTAAGATTCTCCACATGGCATTCTTTTTGTTTTTTAGCAAGTCAATTGGCTTCAAGTGGTGGGGTTATGTTTTTTCCACATTGCAATTATCTTACAGAGAAGGGTGACCAAAATGATAAAAGGGATGGAATAGCTCCCCTATGAGAAAAGACTAAAGAGGTTAGGGCTGTTCAGCTTGGAGAAGAGACAGCTGAGGGGGAACATGATAGAGGTATTTAAAATCATGAGAGGTCTAGAACAGGTAAATGTGACTCGGTTATTTACTGATTCAGATAATAGAAAGACTAGGAGGCACTCCATGAAGTTAGCATGTGGCACATTTAAAACTAATCGGAGAAAGTTCTTTTTCACTCAACACACAATTAAACTCTGGAATTTGTTGCCAGGGGATGTGGTTAGTATAGCTGGGTTTAAAAATGGTTTGGAAAAGTTCTTGGAGGAGAAGTCCATTACTTGCTATTAATCAAATTGACAGAAAATAGCCACTGCTATTACTAGCATCAGTAGCATGGGATATACTTAGTTTTTGGGTATTTGCAGAACATAAGAATATAAGAACATGCCATACTGGGTCAGACCAATCAAGCCCAGCATCCTGTTTCCAACAGTGGCCAATCCAGGCTACAAGTACATGGCAAATACCCAAAAACTACGATCGGAGACGATTTCTTATGGTAGTCCCTGTAAATGAAATAGGTGGTTCAAGAAGAGTCGAGCTAGCTCTGGAGCCGATGGAATTCCAGGTAAGGGAACAAAATGGGCCATTTTTGAGAAGCTGTCAATGATGACCCAGATTACAGTATTTCCTTTTGAAGGAGGTAGATCCACGATGAAATCTGTGGAGAGACTTGACCAGGGCTCAGTAGGCGCAGGAAGTGGTTGGAGAAGCCCCCATGGGCAGCCAGTTGGGGTTTTTGCTGTGCACACACGGACAGGAGTCCACATATTCACATGAGTCCTTTATCATACCAGGCCACCAATAGTGCCTTTGGAGCACCTCGAGGGTCCAAGCTTGGCCGAGGTGGCCAGCCACCTTGGAGTCGTGAACGCAATGGAGCACGTGCTTATGGAGGTGGCGGGGGACCATCGTCTTTCCAGCTGGTACCATGGTGGTGACTGCAATAGATATGCAATAGAGATGTGCATTCATTTATCACGAATTAGGCAATTTCAACGAAATGGCACCGGTAGCCCCTGTGACATTGTAAGGGCAAGGCTATCGGTGCCATTTTGAGTCATAGCAGGCCCGACGGCATGGAGGGAGAGATCGCTCGCGGGAACCCTCTGGACCACCAGGGACTTTTAGTATGTCTTGGGAGGGATCGGGATGGTGGGGGGGGGGGGGGGGAGGGTGTAAGAAAGTAAAATTTAAGGGTTGGGGTGGGTTTTTTTTCCCAATTCGCGGTTTTTTTCCCGATTCGTGGTTTTTTTTAATTCATTTTTCCGGTTTTGGGTTCGGGTTCCAGTTTCATTTTTAGCAAAAAACGATCGTGGGGAAAATGAGTTTTCCTACGAAGCGCCCAAACCAAAACCCGACCCGAGCCAGAAAAACGAAGCTCATCTCTAATATGCAAGCTGGATGAATAAAGTGCCTGGGAGGTTCGGGTGTGTCTTTTGGCTTGACGGAACGAGAGAGCGCATCTGCACAGAGATTTTTTGCAGCTGGGCGATAGCGAAGCTTGAAGTTGAAGTGCTCAAAGAACAGGGCCCAGCGGGCTTGTCTTGGGTTAAGTAACTGGGCCTCCTTTAGGTGTTCCAGATTCTTATGGTCAGTAAATATTTTGAATTTGTGTTGCGCCCCTTCAAGCCAGGGACGCCATTCCTGGAGGGAAAGTTTCACTGCTAGGAATTCACGGTCCCCTATGGTATAATTTTGTTCTGTGGAGGAGAATTTATGTGAATAGAAGGAATATGGTACTAGTGCTCCCTTGGTGGAGTATTGACTCAAGACTGCTTCTGCTCCGATGGCGGATGCGTCGACTTCGATGATGAAAGGGCAGTTAGGATCCAGGTGACATAGACATGGGCTGGTATAGAAGGCCTCCTTTAAGGCGTGGAAGGCTTATTGGGCCTTGGGGCTCCACACTCGAAGGTCATATCCCTTCCTAGTCATGGTGGTGAGTGGAGCAGCCAGCGTGGAGTAATTGGTGATAAAGTTTCGGTAGTAATTTGTGAATCCAAGGAATCTTTGTAGGGCTCGGAGGCCCACTGGTTGAGGCCAATCTCGAATACCCTGGAGTTTGTCGGGGTCCATGGTGAACCCACGGTTAGAGATGATACAGCCTAAGAATGGGAGACTGGGTTGTTCAAAAATGCACTTTTCCAATTTAGCATAGAGATGATGGTCTCTGAGATGTTGGAGGACTGTATGAACATGGGAGCGATGAGACTTCAGGTCTTTGGAGAAGATTAATATATCGTCTAGATATACTACGATGAATGAGTACTAAAGGTCCCGGAAAATCTTGTTCATTAGTCACTGGAAGACTGAAGGGGCATTACAAAGTCCAAAGGGCATTACTATGCACTCGTAGTGACCATCTCTTGTGTTGAAGGTGATTTTCCAGATGTTTTCTGGTTGAATCCATTATAGGTTATATGCTCCCCATAGATCCAATTTAGTAAAATTGTGTGCGCCCTATAGGCAGTCAAACAGTTCACTTATAAGTGGTAGTGGGTACCGGTCCTTACGGGTTACAGCGTTCAACCCTCTGTAGTCTATACTTGGTCTTAGACTACCATCTTTCTTATTTGCAAAGAAGAACCCGGTGCCTGCTGGGGAATTAGAGGGTCTTATGAACCCTTTGGCCAAATTTTCCTTGATGCATGCTGACATCGCTTGGGTTTCCAGGGAATGAAAGGGGATAGGTTCTGCCCTTGGGAGGCATGGTTCCAGGTAGGAGCTCTATGGGGCAGTTAAACTCTTGGAGTGGAGGCAGGATATCAGTGTTTTGTTTGGAGAACACTTCTTTGAATTCAGAGTATGAGGCAGGTAACCCAGGAAGGGTTGTAGAGCTTAGAACTGTCACAGATGGAGAAACTTGCCGTAAACAGTGGGTTTGACATTGAGGGCCCCACTGGATGAGTTGCATGGATTGCCAGTCAAAGTGGGGTGCATGTAACTGGAGCCAAGGAAGTCCAAGGACTACAGGATGTGTCGATCGTTTCAAGATCAGGAGGGAGATATCTCCTTGTCATCCAGGGTCCCAATGGTGAGGCGAATGGCCATGGTACGGTAAGTGATACGATTGGGAAGATGTTCTCATTGAATTGAGGCAATACAGAGTGGTATCTCCAGAGGTTGGACTGGTATCTGAAGGAGCTTGACAATCTCTTCCATAATGAAATTTCCACATGCCCCAGTGTCCACGAGGGCAGTGGAGGCGAATGAACATTACTCCCTAAGAAGGGATATCAGCAACAACAGTTGAGGGCCAAAACCTGTAGCACCCAAGCTTGGGACCCCCGCCGGGCTCAGGCTTTGTAGTTTCCCGGACGCACAGGGCAAGTTTGGAGAAGGTGTTCAGAAACACCACAATATTGGCAGAGACCCAATTTTCTGTGCCGGAGACGTTCCTCTGGGGTAAGGCGACCACGGTTGATTTGCATAGGCTCCTCAGGAGGTTGAGGGGCTGCTGGTAAGGCCTTCAACTGAGGACTCTCCAAATGGGGTGATCGTAGGTTAGGAGGACAAAGGACCCTTACCTCCTGATGCCGTTGTCGAAGGCGGTAGTCGATTCTACCAACCAGAGAAATCAGGTCTTCCAGAGATACGGGGATCTCACGGGCAGCCAGTTCATCCTTAAGGGCAGGAGACAGTCCCTCGAGGTGGAGTGCCCGCAGGCAGTCTTCTTGCCAACCTAACTCGGTAGCTAGAGTTCTAAACTCCACTGTATATTTAGCGAGCAAGTGCGAGCTTTGACGGAGGTGGAGTAGGTGGTGGCCAGTGACCGCCTGTCAGCCTGGGTCCTCAAAGGTGCATTGAAAGATGGAGATGAGCTGAGGGAGCTGGCGAAGGATTACATCAGAATGCTCCCAGAGTGGGGAAGCCCATGCCAGGGGTCTTCACTTCAAGACGTGAGAGGATGAATGTGATTTTTGTTGCCTCATCGGGAAATAGCGAGGGTTGCAGTGAGAACTGCATATAATATTGATTTATGAAGCCTCAACAGAGGCGCGGATTCCCATTGAAACGGGGTGGAACTGGGAGGGCCAGCAGAGCCCGTGAGGGCAAGGTATGGACAAGAGCCCCTGGGTTGGACATGGCAGATTCCTCTAATTGAGAACACATCTTTTCAACGGAAGAAGCCAACGCTTCCATAATCCGTTGTTGTTCTCGGACACGATTGACCAGACCAGGGATGGCCTGCAAGGCAAGACTCTGCCGAGACCATGGCCTTGGCAACCTGTTGCACTGGAGGTGGACCTTTGGCCTGGTGCAAGATTGGTACGGCCCTTTGGTCGGACCCAGAGAGCGCCTGCCACCAGGAGGCAGAGCACACGAGGAGACAGAGGCTAGCTGGAGCTTTGCCAATAACAGTCCGGGGTTTCCACAGGTTGAGCCTTTGGGTACCCAGACTGCCTGGACTTAAGTGGGCCTCAGATGGTCTCCCGGTGAGAGCTTAACTATGACATAATTTTGAAATCATTGGCCAATCCAACTTCCATCTTAACTACTACATAAAAGTCGACTGCTCTATGTCATCATTATGACCATGTGGTGTCATATTGTGCCAAGTAAAAATAAAGCGTTGTTCACATCGACGGAGTTTACATGTCACATTGCCCACTCTTATAAAATTCAATTGTTTAAAGACAAAGAATTTTATATCATCATGTGTGAGGCAGATACCCAATGAGATACGAGGGGGCATTTTCTTTTAAATTGCAAACACTGCTTTTTTGTTCAATGATACGCTGTTTAACTGGACATTTTGTTGTCCAGTATAGATGTAAGAACAGGGATATTCAATGGCATAGATGACATTATTGGAAACACATGTAAATGATCCGGGAATAACATAAGGTTGAGGCAAGCAACAATGAACAAACTGATACACAAAACATGTTCACATACTGAACAATTATTGAATGTATATTGGCCTAAAACCTCATCTCGATGCTCCCACCTATCATACATCTGAACTAATCTACTTTTTAAATTTCTTCCTTTCTTGACTGAAAAGTTGGATCTCTCCAGAAAGTTAGATAATAAAGACAAAATGGACCGATGCTGTAAGATAATACATTTCACCTCAGTCATGCATGCAGGGTATGGAACATGCAAATCACATGTTAAGTAGGTTTCTTATTATATTTAATAAATAAATTTTGGCGATCAGCATTCAACCATCTTTTGTATGCAATTTTGATGCAACACTGAGGGTATCCCTTTTGAGAACTCTTTGCATTAAATCATTAGAATGTTGTTTATTCAAGGCAGTAAATGAAAATATATGCTGGTATCACAGAAATTGACCACTGGGTATATTCTATTTGATACGACGAGGATGGAACCTTGAAAATGTAGTTATGTATTTATATCTGTGGGCTTACAAAACACATAAGTGAAAATGTCAGAATTATCTTTGTACACCATAACGTCCAAAAAAGGTAAATGGGTGTTGTGATGCTGAAACAAAAATTGCAAGTTCAAATCTAAACTATTAAGCCAAACTTCTAAAGATATTAACTTCTCAATCCCACCTGTCCATACAAAAACACATCATCATTGTAATGTCTCCAAAATCTGTTGGACTAAAAAAAATGAGAAGTATAGATGAATGTTTCTTCAAAACGAGAGACATACAAACCAGGTACCGAGGGTGCTAAAGGAGATCCCATTGGGATTCCATTAATTTGATGGTAAAAAAAACATATTAAACACAAAATAGCTGCATGTAAGAACAATAGTGGCTAACTGAGAAATGGTTTGTAAATGTCCCAAAGGTAATTCTAAAGATTCCAAAGCTGAACAAATGTTTATGTCTTCTCCATGCGGAACAATTGTGTAAAGTGAAGCAATATCATCCGAAACCAAAATGGACTCATGGTCAATCTCTACTAGAGAATTTAAAGATAAAATAAAATCTGTAGTTTCCCTCAATTAAGATGGAACCTTAACCACTAAAGGTTGCAATAATGAATCCACAAATTTAGCAATTGTTTAAAAACAGACCCAATCCCAGAAACTATAGGTCGTCTTGGAGGATTTATAATGGATTTGTGTATTTTGGGTACTGAATAAAATTATGGATCAGATGGAAATGGTTCAAACAGAATCCAAATCTCCTTATCTGAAATAATACGGCCCTGTAATGCTGCCTCCAAAATATGTTTAATCTGAAATTGTAAAAAGATGGTAGCTTCACGATCAAAATTTTGAATAACCTTAGAATGGCTCAACTTATCAAGGGCTTCCTAAGTATATTGAAGCTCATCAAGAACAACAGCTCTACCTTTATCAGCGGGTTATAAAACAATAGATCTATCCTCACTCAAAATCTTAATTGCTGCAAATTCCTCTTTAGTTACATTAAATTTAACAAACTCTTTTTTTGGATTCCAATGAGTCTAAATCCCAGAGAACTAATGGCTCAGCACAACAATAAGAGGATGAGGAGGAACAATGGGAATTCAAGAAGATGATCTATACATTTGAGGTTGAGATATATTGCAAGGGAAGAGTTCAGTAACCAACAATCCAGTGGCAGCACTGATAGGAGAGAATCACTTTGCTGGTGGCTGAAAGGAATCAGTAAATTTTGCTTTGGACATTTTTAAAAAGTATTGGGGAGAAGTAAACTATTGGGGAATATTAATCAGTGTGTTTGTTTTGTAAATAGTAAGACAGCTTATAAACAGAAGTTAGTGTTTGTTTTTTTAAATAGTGTTTATAAACTGAAATTTGATTTTCATGTTTGTTTATTTCTAAATAGTCAGTAAAGCAGCTAATAAACAAGTTAGTGTGTTTAAAAAAAAAAAAGAGAAAGAGAAACAAAGGTAGACAGAAGCTAGAAATAAGCTAGGAGCAGTGTATATCTAAGAAAAAGGTTGAAAAATTCAGTAACTCACCTTGGAAAGATGTTAAGGTAGTGTGATTTGGTTTGAATAGGTACTATCATTTGTTAATCAGAACAGCAGTGAGTTGCTCAGGAAAACTAATTGTAGTATAAATCTCCAAAAGGATTGTTTTGTACTAATTTACCTTAGAAGCACAAGATATATTGCAAAGGAAGAGCTCAGTAACCGACAATCCAGTGGGAGCACTGAGAGGAGAGGATCACCTTGCAGGTGGCTGAAAGGAATCAGTAAGTTCTGCTTGGGAATTTTTTAAAAAGTATTGTGGAGAAGTAAACTATTGGAGTATATCAATTAGTGTGTTTGTTTTTTAAATAGTCAGTAAGACAGCTTATAAACAGAAGTTAGCGTTTGTTTTTTTAAATAGTGTTTATAAGCAGAAGTTAGTGTTTGATTTTAAATAGTGTTTTTTAATAGTCAGTAAAGCAGCTAATAAAGAAGTTTGGGCCAGAATTTAAAAGACCTATGCGCATAAATTCCAGGTGGTGTTACGTGCGTCGGGCCTATTTTCAAAGGACCGGCCATGCGCGTAAAGCCCCGGGACGTGTGTAAGCCCTGGGGCTTCGGGAAAGAGGCAGGGAAGGGGTGTATGGGGGCAGGGTGGGGTGGGGCCAGAGGCCCCGGCACAGCAGCCATTTGCTGCTGTGCCGGGGGATCGCATGCTGGAAGGGTGCCGGCACGTGCAACCTGCACCTGCTCTGAGGCAAGCATAAAAGGTAAAATAAGTTTTGGGGGGGCAAGGATAGGGCTAGGGGGCAGGTAGGTTAGGGGAAGGGGAAGGGAGGTTAGTGTAGGGGGTTGGGAAGTTACCTCTCAGTCCACTCTGAAATTGGAGCAGGCTGGGAGGGAACTGAGGAAGGCCGTGGGCATCGGCATGTGCAGAATGCACAAGTGTGCACCCCCTTGCATGCACTAACCCCCAATTTGATAATATGCATGCACATGTTGTAAAATTGGGCGTCCATGTATGCGCGCTGGGCAGCGTGCATGCTTCTTTGAAAATCTACCCCTTAGGGTGTCCGCAATATCCATGTTGATGACTGAGATGTCCATGTTTGTACACGTTGGTCTATTAAAGACTTGGTTTATTAAGGTCTGGGTGATTGAAAAGATTTTGATCTTGGAAGTGAATATTAGGATGATTTTTATTCATCACAAGCAAGCAAACTATATAATAAGAGGTTGAATGTAAAAATATCTTTTGAAGATTGAAAGATTTTTTCATTTTTTATTCTTTTGTGTTATATTATCATTTGGATTGGGTGTTTATGAGGCTGATATATATATATGTGGATGGGTGTTTTGTTTGATTTGAGGAATATAATAGTGATTTGTCATGAATAACCATTTGATTTAATTATGTGTGACTTTTTTGAATTATGTCTTTTTTTGTATTAACCAATGTTTTTTGTAATGAAAATATATTTTATTGCTATTGTATTTGTTTATATATTGTAAGCATCTCTCTCATTCGGTGCTCATTTTTTCAGTGAGAGTTGGCCATTTACCACTCACGTCATTACTCATGTAAATGTTAGGCCCCCCCCCCCCCCGAAAGCTCCTGGTTCCTTTTCTACTTTTTTATAAATTAGCGTACACGAGAGTATTTGCTATTTGCACGTGTGCGCTGATTTTTACATCTGTAACTCTTTGAAAATACACCTTATAGCGAAGGGTTCCTTGATGTTTTAAACTAAAGGACTACACATTTTGCCCCATAATGCCATTAACAACAAACATTGCCTAGAATTACTGCACTAATAACATTCAAATATCTGGACTCTTACATTGTCCATAAACATAAAACCTACAAAAATGACAGAGGTGAGGGCATTACAAAAAGTTAACCAATTGATTGAGGCATGAGCTTTTGAGGACCAGAGTCCACTTCAGCCTCCAAAGTTCATGCCACAAAAAATTGGTTAATCTACAAGGTGTCACCCTCATCTGTCGTTTTTGTTACACTAGACTAACACAGCTGCCCCTCAGAAGATAAAAACTTCTAGCCCTGTCCTGATGCACCAATGCAGTTTATTAAATGGACTTCTGTGACTTTTCCTATGATTTCATTTCAGAATAAATTGGCATTTTAGTAGGAGAAAGCAAACCCAAATCTAAATGAAACTGCAATCCTAAGCCCTCCTATCAAAAGGGACCTGACTAGCAAGGACACCGAAATAGACCTTTCCTACTCCACTATACACTGTAATTAACACTCCTATTATTAGTAGAAAATCCTTTTATTACAAGTTAAAGTTAACAGGCCTCCCCCTGAGAGATTTTCTTATGGAAACTGACATTGGAAAGCGAAAGCAAAGCTGTTAGGCTGAATTTATTAAACGTACTCTATTAGCTGTCTGCCATGGACACCAATAGCTTGCTTCAATAAAAGCTACGATAGGTCCACATTCTTATCTACCAAAATCTGTTTATTTGATCTTAGATCATCTATTCAAGGAGCATGGGTGTAATTTTCAAAACACTGCATTTTATCATGAGCTCACTGCATAGCAACAAGAGATTAAATTAACATGCAATGATTTTTAATTAAACATTGGAATGAAGAGCTCTGCCGTGGACATTATTACTTTTCTTTGTTTTTTAAAATGAATGCTTCCCAGTTTAGTGTAAATTGAAATATTTAAAACATCATAATAGCAACATGAGGCCATTAATTTAATTTATAAATAAAATATTTCGTGTTATTTTTCACTTTTCTATTCTTTTTCTCTGAGTCCCCTCCCCTGTTTTTTTCCTATCTGGAGCCCAGCCATTGCAGTGATACTCCTATAACCGTGGACCAGAGACAGTGGATACCTTTGGAACATGGTACCTGAAAGGCAGGTGTCCCTGCTATTCATTGACTTGATCTTTCTTTTGCCCTCCCTCCTGGGTGCTGTAATTATTTTCTCTAAAGTACTCCCAGTCCCTACTGGCCTGAGGAAAAGGAGATGAACTATGTCTCCTGGCAACAGGACTCCCATATTATGCTCCAGAAAATATATATACTTAGTGCTCATAGAAAGTGTTGGATTGATAGCACTAGAAATAAAACATTTTTCTTTAATGCATAGGCAGGGATAGCATGGGTAGGTTTCCCAAATTTCCCTGCTATCGTGTGTCAATCATGTGCTAGAAGAACCAACACCAAGCACAAGTAGGTAATTCAAATTCCCCATATCCATTAATTAATTTCCTAATCCTTACAGTTGCCTGGTTCTGTTTTGAATTTCTAATGCTTTGGTAGTGATAAAGCAGGAGAAAATATTCAATGCTTGATCTTGAAGAACATAGTACATGAAAAAGAATATACCATCATAAGTTCGGCATTTACCCATCTAAGGCCTGGATTTTCCTATGGTGCAAAGCTCTTTGAATCGTGCAGTAACGGGGGGCAGGGGGCGAAGCAGGGGGGCGAACCTGTGATAGCCGGCAGCAATGGCACCACCGCTGCCAGCAAAGTTTCTGCCGCGTCCGCCCCGGTGCTGCTCGCGCATGTTGTAAAATCAGGCGTACATTTGTGCGTGCCGGGTTGCATGCACAAATGTATGCCGCATGCGTACATTTTTAAATCTGCCCCATATTTTGTGAAAAACGTTGCCCACAGAATCATATCCTCATGTTACCCAGGTAGAGAGTCCATCAAGCTAGGTTGAGAGAACATTGTACAAATGTATTTTATTTATTTATTTATTTATTTGTTTATTTATTTGTTTAAGGCTTTTATATACCGACTTTCTTGATACAAATCAAATCAACTCGGTTTACATCGAACTAAGCAGTTAACTGAACCAAATAACAAGAGACAAAATTTGATGAAGCATATAGTTACATTGTAACAAATGGCGCGTAAACTGGGGATAAGAAATAAAGAGGGGAGAACGAAGATAGTATACTATATACAGATGAGGATGTGGGAGGGAGGCAGAGGAGCCAACCTCATTTTGACGTATTTGTGTGATTTAGTGCTTGTTTATTTACAGAGGTGATGGGAACAATTCTGAGTCAAGCTGTAGGGCTAGGAATAGGGAAAGGCTCGACCGAAAAGCCATGTCTTGAGTTTCTTTTTAAAAGTTAGTAGACAGGTTTCCTGCCTGAGGTCCGGGGGCATGGCGTTCCAGATGAAGGGACCTATTGTTGAGAATGCCCGGTCTCTGATGTTTGAGTGGTGCACCACTTTGATTGGAGGAACATGTAGGGATCCCTTGTAGGCTTCCCTTAATGGCCTGGTCGCAGAGTGAAGTTTGAGTGGGTGTAGCAGGTCAAGAGAGGTCTGATGGTGAATGCTTTTGTGAATAATTGTGAGTGATTTATGGAGGATCCTAAAGTTTACTGGGAGCCAGTGAAGATCTTTTAATATGGGAGAGATGTGCTCTCTCCGATTAGTATTCGTCAGAATTCTCGCCGCCACATTTTGGAGCAACTGGAGGGGTTTTATTGTAGTAGCAGGAAGACCTGCTACTACAATAAAACCCCTACAAATGTCATCGTTGTGTGAGTTTCCTCACTCTGAACATCAAATCTTCACAAGAGTGCACTGTTCTGTTCATATGTCTCACTCTGCATGTCAAAGTGGCCCCTAACCCCTACACTACTACCTAAACCTCACCTCGAGTTACTAGGTGGCCATCCTATGGAGATATAGGTGGGCCTGCTCCGCATGGCCAGAGCCCCACCATTGACCGCTGCGCGCCCACAACACAGGGAGGCTCGAAGGGGGGGGGGTCGCTGTGGGGCGCAAGAAGCACGGGGCATCCGGGGAATCCCCCCAGCCTGCCCCACCTCCCTGTTTCCTCGAGCTGCGACGAGAAGAGAAAAAGCGGCGGCATAGCCCTGCCCCGAGGCTATGACGTGGTAAAGGCATGTCTGCCGTGCTTGAGGATGAAGTGAGCGGCCCTTTAAAGGGCTGCGACGATGAGAGAGCAATCCTTTTTGGATTGCAAGGCAGGAGGAAGAGGCATTGCAAATCCACAAAGAGGACATCACCGATCCATGTGGTGAGGGGAACCATCGCGGATCAGGGAGGAAAAAGAGGCGACGAAGACTACAGAACAGCATCGCGCCGAGGAATGCATCATGGCGAGGGAGGAGAGAGAAGGAGCAGCGCAGCAGCGTGAACACAAGGCAGAAGCGGGGATCCCCATCGGCCAGGTGCTGTGCGGAAAGAAGCAGCAGAAGCAAGCGAGGCAGCTGAGCAGCATCACTTCAGGGGATACCTGATCGAGCTTGAGCAAAACAGCAAGTATATAAAAAAAACATAATAATAATAATAAACACCAATATATTAAAAATCAGAAAGTATATAAAAAAATGTAATATGCATTTGTCTCTTTGTTCATGATATTCTTGCATGGCCACAGGGTTCCACCCCCCCCCCCCCCCGCCTTATGTGTCTTTTGTAGGGTTAGGGGGGGGGGGGTTAGGAGCTTCGCTAACCCCCTTTTCGCTGCCTTTCATGGGCTCCAATACAAAGCAAATTGTTATGGGGTGGGGGTGGGGGGTTTATAGGGCGTATGTTATGTAGGAGCTGGGTGCTTCGCCCTTGGGCTGGGGGAAGGTTTCTTTCAAAGGACCCAAGAGCCCACATGTTAGCCCCCTGAAAAGGAAGGGGCTCAGCAGCACTATATATTAAAAAAAAATAAAAATTGAATATTTGGGCCAACCACATATTTGGGAATGGACATAGCACAGCCGCCAATGGCGGCTATCAGCTGTACGTAACACAGAAGGGAGAGAGGTGCTTCACGCTATCAAGGGCAAAGCACACCTGCAGAGGGAGGGGTAATACACGATATCATGGGCAAAGCACACCTGCAGCCAGAGGCTGGAAGTAGCGCAAGGAATCATGAGCCCCCCCCCCCCCACACACACACAACACAAGATTAGACAGGGTTGGACAGGGCGGGGGTGGCCTGTGTACACCCTGATGACATATAGGTGGGTCAGCACACCCTGGTTGCAGGACATAGGTCGTGGGGCAACAAGGGGACAGACAGACAATGGGCCATATAGGATTTAAAAAAAAATTATATTGATAACTAATAATAATAAATAAAGAGATTAATAATGAATTATATTTTGCGACAGCCGCAGGTTTCACATCTCCTCGGTTTCAGCTAGCAGTATACGGTGAGAGACGGAAAGAACTGTAAGAAAAAGGCGAGCAGTGTGTGCAGACAGAAGAGGGGACAAGAGTAATGAAAAAAGAGCTAGCGCACAGACCAGGCAGACAACATAGCAAGAAACTGTAAGAGATGGTAAAAGAACAAGCGCGACAAGGAGCAGAGGAAGAAGCCGAGGTGCCAGAGGTACTAGTCGAGCCGTGACTAAATGGCAGGCGAGCAGTAAGGTGAAAATGCTAGAAAGGGAGAAAACGGCGACGGACTCCACAAATACGGAAGCCGGGACAGACGATGACGCTGTTTCAGCTCCACAGCAGCATGCTGCGGACAGAGAGCCAGTGGGTAATGCTGCACGGCAGAGCGACCGTGAAAACTTACAGATACAGGACAGCGGGAGGAAAGAACATAGATCTATCAGCGGAGAGAGATACCCACCAGCGGCACAAAGCGAGGCAAATTGTGAGCAAGGTCAACCTGGAGGCAGCAATAGAAGATACCCGCCTTGATACGAGGATGATGAGGACTGGTTTCCTAGGCTGCCATGGGAGAGCACTGTTCCTGGCCCATTACCAGGTTGGAACCAGGAAGGGATACCATGGGAAGGATGGCATTACGGAGGAAGTTACAGACGATACTATGACCAGCTGCCTTGATGGTATTGGCAAGCCCCACCTCAAGGAACGGTTCACAATCAAGAAAGAAGGCAGGCCCAGTGGACAACATCAGGACATTCATCAAGGAGACCGACACAAGACATTCATCAAGGAGACCGACACAGGGAATGTCTTCAAAGTAGAAGAGTCACATAATAGTGCCACAGCGGTAGTGGGAGGTGAAGATGATGGTGCCGTGAGGCACAGCATTCAGACGGTACAACAGGAAACCAGAAATGCAGATGAGAGGCCATCTACCAGCCGGGCAGAACAAAGGTCACATGAGGAATGCGGCAATGACAGTGAGTCAGAGGCGAGTGGGTGCAAGGAGGGTTCCACAGGGACAGAACAGACAATGGGGATAGCAGAGAAAAAGTGCAGGGCGAAACGCAAGCGCAGGACCAGTTCTAGCTCTGACAGCTCTTCCTTAACATCGTCTTCCAAGTCCTCCAGTGGCAGCGGGCAGCATATAGTGGCAAAGACGGGGGAAAAAGAGCCCAAAGGCCCACCAGCTCTGACCACCTTGTCCAAGCTATGGGAGGGCGTGCCAAGGAGATTGAAGAAGCGGTTCAAGAAAAGGAAGTACATACATGTTTTCACCATTCTGCATGGGCGACGCAGATTGGAGAGTAGAAAGAAAGTGAAAGACGGATCGGCAATCTTGGACAAGGAGATGAGCATTCCAAAAAATATAGTGAACTGGATAAAGGTGTTTCTGTACATGACAAGCGTGGTCAGACACCGAGACCCATTGCAATATGGAACCATGCTGAGCTATGCAGTTACCATCTTACAAGCATACCAGGAACACGACATTTGGGTATGGCTCAACTATGAAGAGAAATTCCTGGACAAAATGGAGGGGAATAAGTTCATGACATGGGGAACCCAGGACGCCAATCTCTGGATGCAACACAGTCATTCCAAAAAATAAGAAAAGGGAAAATACCGGCTGATACAGAATATATCATACCCACCAGTTCGGTCGGTGAATGATCAATTGCCACAGGAGGAATGCACAGTGCAATACACATCTTTCAATTCGGTGATAGCACTGGTATGAGCATGTGGAAAAGGGGCACTAATGGTGAAAGCGGACATAGAATCTGCCTTCGGGTTACTTCCAGTACATCTGGAAAGTTTTCCTTTACTGGGTTTCAAATTCAAAGTTCAATATTCCTTCGACAAATGCATGCCCATGGGATGTTCAGTCTCATGCGCCTACTTTGAGCTTTTTAGCTCATTCTTGCATTGGGTTACGGTAAAAAGGACAGCATCGGACAACATTATCCATTACCTGGATGACTTTCTATTCGTTGGGCAAACACAATAAGAGTGGAGCTGATCGTCAAATACATAGACTCAAGCAAAGGAGGCCGGAGTATCAAGAAACACAGTAATCAAACGCCTGGCGGGACTGGCATTTTTTGCTAAGGCACGCGGTTGGGGTTCTCATCCATCCGTTCATCAAAAAGATGATGAACGGATGGATGAGAAGAGCAGGTCCCACTATGGATAGCAGACATGCTATCACACATGACATGCTGAGGACTTTATGGACACAGTTATCAGCAATTGCATCATCGGAATTTGAAATCGGACTTTTTCGCCTAGCATTCTCATTGGCATTCTTCTGGGCTTTTAGAGTAAGCGAAATGGTGGCGGAAAATAAGGGAGACAAAGGAAATATTGGGCTGCTTAGAAAGAATGTTGTGTGGATGCCAGAGAAGCTAACAATAACAATACAAAAATCCAAGATAGACCAAGAAGGAAGAGGGACTACGTTGTCACTCAAGAGAGTACCGGGGTGTGAGACTTGTCCAATACACAGCATGAGAGAGTATCTGGCGGTGCGACCAGAGTGGGGAGTGCACCTGCTGATATATGCAGACGGAACTCCGCTAACCAGATTCCAATTCGCTGCAGTACTCAAAGCATTGGTAACGGAAATGAAGTGGGACACAAAGAAATTCACCACCCACTCATTCCGAATTGGTGTGGCTACAAGTGCGGCCCACAAGAGTATCCCTAGCACATCCTTTTTGACAGAAGCAGCGGCTGTCAGCGGGTTTGATAGCCGACGCTCAATTTTACCAGCGTCGGTTCTTGAACCCGCTGACAGCCACGGGTTCGGAAAATGGACGCTGGCTAAATTGAGCGTCCATCTTCCAACCTGTGGGCCGCGGGCAGATTTTAAATTTTTTTTAAAATTTTTGATTTTTTTAAAATTTTGGGGCTTCCGACAATATCGCTAAGATATTAAGTCAGAGGGTGCACAGAAAAGCATTTTTTTCTGCATTTCTGTATACTTTCCCGGTGCCGGCCGAAATTAACGCCAGCCTTTGGCAGGCGTTAATTTCTGTAAGTAAAATGTGTGGCTTGGCTGCACATTTTACTTTCTGTATCATGCGGGAATAACTAATAGGCCCATCAACATGCATTTGCATGTTGCGGGCGCTATTAGTTTAGGGGGGTTGGCCACACGTTTTCGACGCGCTATTACCCCTTACTGTAAAAGGGGTAAAAGTAGCATGTCGAAAACGCGAGGCCAAATGCGGGCTAACAGTGCGCTCCGCTGGAGCGCACTTTACTGTATCAGCCTGAGTGTGACTTGTTAATCTTCCCTTGAAAATTGTCCAGTTTATGTGAAAGAGTTCCCTTAGCATGAGCCCATAGTAAATACTCCTGGGATAATTCCTTTGTTCAATGAAGACCCATTATTTTATCTTTCTGGTGGGAAACAAATGAAATACCGCCCTCAGGTGAGTTGCTGCATAATAACAATTGGGCCAATACAGTAAAAGTCGCGAGAGAGCGGGCGAGCGCCCACTCTCCTGTACGCACGATTTAATATCAGCCCACATGCAAATGAGGGCCCGCGGTAAAAAGAGGTGCTAGGAACACTAGCACGTCCCTAGCGCCTCTTTTTTGACAGGAGTGGTGGGTGTCAGCGAGTTTGACAGCTGGCGCTCAATTTTGCTGGCGTTGGTTCTGAAACCCGCTGATAACCACGGGTTTGGAAACCGGATGCCAGCAAAATTGAGCGTCCGGTTTTCAACCTGCGAGCCGTGGGCTGATTTAAATTTTTTTTTTTATTATTTTTAACTTTTTGGACCTCCGACTTAATATTGCCATGACATTAAGTCGGAAGGTGTACAGAAAAGCAGTTTTTACTGCTTTTCTGTGCACTTTCCTGGTGCCGGCAGAAATTGACGCCTACCTTTGGGTAGGCGCTAATTTCTGAAAGTAAAATGTACGGCTTGGCTGCACATTTTACTTACTGAATCGCGCAGGAATAACTAATAGGGCATCAACATGTATTTGCATGTTGCGGGCGCTATTAGTTTCAAGGGGGGGGGGGGGGGTTAGACGCGTGTTTTTGACGTGCTATTATCCCTTACTGAATAAGGGGTAAAGCTAGCATGTCAAAAATGCGTGTCAAAACACGAGTTAACAGTGCGCTCCACTGGAGCACACTGTACTGTATTGGCCTGAATGGAAATCAGGAACTGCCATCCCATCTGCAGTTTTTCTTCCTACACAATATACATCTAGCTATCCTCGGTGGTCTCCTTCACCATTTACACTGAATACTCTTATTTTTTTTTTTATTTAATTTTTATTGAAATTTCAACATAATTTTACAGAACCATATGTTCAGAGAAACACAGATAGTAATACTAATAGTTAAAGGAAAATTTGCAGCTTTCACAAATCAATACAATTATATATCTGTATACTAGTTATAGGTAACCAGGGAGTCCAATGATACATTGAGCAGTTATTGAAGAAACTTTCTATAACTATTTAATACATTGCCATTTATAGGGTGTGAATCGTGAATTATTCCTAATATCCAAATCTGTGATATTTATCAGGAAGATGAATCCAAAGAGGTGCACAATTGCACTGGATCAAAAAAGATATATCTAGAATCTTGATATATTCCTGTGCATTTGCATGGAAAACGGAGTATAAATTTTGCTCCTCTAGATATCACCTCCTGTCTCATTTGTAGAAACTTTCTTCTCTTTTCTTGGGTGATTCTTGTTGTTATGGAGTCTCAATTTAGTGGACCCTTGGGCCGACCTGCAAGAGACTGGGAAAGGTATTCAATGTCTCTGGTACACCACAGGCCGGGAGGCAGATGTTCAGGCAGGACGTAGAGGTGCTCTTCACCCTGGAAGCTGGTGCTCCCCTGGGAGGAGCCCGTAGGAGCCCGGCCGCTGGGACTTAGGCGGGTTGATGATCTTGAGACTGGAGCGGGCAGGCTGATGAGCAGGACTGAGAACTGGAACCAGACTAGAACAGTAGACAGGAACTGTAGCAAGACTCGGGTACTGGAACCAGGCAGGAACTGTAGCAGGACTCGGGTACTGGAACCAGGCAGGAACTGTAGCAGGACTCAGGTACTGGAACCAGGCAGGAACTGGAGTAAGACTCGGGAACTGGAACCAGGCAGGAACTGTAGCAGGCAAGCAGGAACCAAGCAGGTACTGTAGCAGGCAAGCAGGAACGGAGCGAGTTCCAAAGGCAGCTCACTCCGGGGCATGGAGCAACAGGGAACCGGTAGGTAAGCCCATTGCAAGGCGAAGACTGAGTGTCCGCGGCCGGCTTATCAAGGCCGTGGCGACTGACGTCAGGAACTGGGCGGAGTCACCACTGGCGGGAAACGGCCTAAAAAAGTGCCCAAGTGGCGCGCGCACGCGCCTAGAGGCAGGGCATCCATGGGAGGCTTCCCGGTGGCGCTGCCCTCACGGGGACGCCGCTGAACAGGCCGCGAACTAGGCCAACAGAAGCGGGAACAGGTCCAGGAACACGGAGGTAAGGGTCTGGTCGCGGCGCTCGCAGCCAGAACTGTAACATTTGTTACATCCGGGTAAACCCAGATTCTATACCCATGGAATAAACCACCTTGATTACGTAGATATAATCTTAATACTGCATCCCGCTCTGTGGTAAACACAAAGGAGACCAGCAAGGTTTCTCTTGTTTCAATAACAGTGTCTAATGTCAGTTCCAATAATGCTGAAACATTTAAGGATTCTTCTTGACCTCCTGGAACTTGTTGTTTTGTTCCTTATTAACTTTCCTTGGGGTGCAGTATATTTTAGCAATGGCTGGTATCCCCTCATCAGTGAAATTCAGCACATTTTTAAGGTAGCTTTTAAACATATCACGTGGGGACACTGCGGTGATTTTCGGAAATTTTAATATCCTCAAATTTACTCTTATGGTATCATTTTCCATTTTCTCCATTCGATTAAGACATATAGGGCCTTGTTTTCTAAGGCCCTATATGTCTTAATCACGCTTAATCTTAATCTTAATTTGTCTTAATCTTGTTCACGCTTGCGCTGGTTGCGCAAGCGTGAACAAGTTCCAGTGAACAGGGACTCGATCCGCGGCTGTCTTTCATCAAGGGTAGGTGTTGAAGTAGCGGCAAGTTTTATTCTTGCCTTTCTTTTAGTGTGAGGCATGATGCGGTAAAGATTTTTGAAAGAAAATTTCAAGAAGAAGGCAAGTTTACAAAAAGCCACGGAACGAGGTTGCATGCATTCGTTCTAAACGCCAGCCATCTTGGGCTCCTCCTGAAATACTCTTATGTAATAATATCAAGAACCCCTCTGGTACCTCAATAGGCAAGGTTTAAAATAAATAAATAAATAAAGCTACCAAGGCAAAATAGTTAGTTTAACCAAGGCAATATGCCCCATCCAGGAAAACTGGTAAAGGAACCATAATTCTAACTAATGTCTATTTTTTTCCATTAATGGCAGATAATTTAATTGAAATATTTTCTGCCAATCGGATCCCAATCATACACCTAAGAACCGTATGCTACTTTTGGCACATTTAAAAGAAAAACATCCTGTATATATTTTAATTGTGAATCAACTAGTGTTAAATTCAACAATTCTGATTGCCCCATATTCACTTTAAATCCAGAGACCCGGCTAAATTCTTCATATACTTTCACCACAATCAGCAATGATAATAAAGGATTCTCTATAATGAACAGGATGTTATCAGCAAATAAGGAGATCTTAAACTGAGATTGGGACACAGCAATACCACGTATATCGCCATTTTATCTGATTTTTTCTGCAAAGGGCTCCATAACCAAAGTGAATAACAATGGTGACAGTGGATACCCTTGCATTATACCTCTACCCTGCTCACATATAGGTGAATAATTGCCATTGATCTTAATACACACTTTGGAGGAAGAATACATTGCCCTCAACCATTGTAAATATTTAGGGCCTAATCCATTCTTTTCCAAAACTCTAAACATGAAATTCCAGTGTACTCAGTCAAAGGCCCTCTCAGCTTCAACTGCTAGTAACACCACAATTTGCTTCCCTTCTTTACCCAACCTAATTTATTTATTTATTTATTTAAACGCTTTTCTATACCAGCATTCGTAGTCACATCACAACGGTGTACAATATGTTTAAGTCTGTTTGACAATCACATATTCAAATACAAAATAAAATAATCTTAAAACTAAACAATACAAAATCACAAAACAATTAAAACTTATTAAACTACTCTAAAAAGCTAAAATAACCATAAAATGAAACTTAAAACATATTAATGATGACTCTAACAGTTGCCTGCAAAAGCTCGCTCGAAAAGGCATGTTTTTAGACTTTTTTTAAAGCTCCTAAAATCTGATTCAAGGCGTAGCTCTGTTGGTAACGTGTTCCATATGCATGGGCCTGCAACAGAAATAACCCTTTCCCGTACTGAAATCAAATGAGTAGTATTTACAGATGGAACAACAAGCAAACCCTTGTTGGTGGATCTTAAAGATCTTTGAGGTGAATGCACTCGAATAGAAAAATGTAACCAGTCAGATTTATGGGCATATAGGGTTAGATTTTATAAATTTGCGCGAGGGCGTACTTTTGTTCGCGCATCAGGCATGAACAAAAGTACGCTGGATTTTATAAGATATGCACGTAGCCGCGCGTATCTTATAAAATCCGGGGTCGGCGCGCGCAAGGGGGTGCACATTTGTGCAACCTGCACGCGCCGAGCCCGGCGTGCTTTGCCTGTTCCCTCCGAGGCCGCTCCGAAATCGGAGCGGCCTCGGAGGGAACTTTCCTTTGCCCTCCCCCCACCTTCCCCTCCCTTCCCCTACCTAACCCACCCCCCCGGCCCTATCTAACCCCCCCCCTACCTTTGTTGCCAGGTTTACGCCTGCTGAAAGCAGGCATAGATCTGCATGCACCAGCGGGCTGCTGGCGCGCCATCACCCGACCAGGGGGCTGGTCCAGAGGCCTCGACCTCGCCCCCGGGCTGCTGCATTTTGTAATACTTGTAATGGTCGTAAAGTTGATTGTGGCAGTCCCAGTAAAAGAGAATTACAATAATCCAATGAGGTTAAGATAAGAGCCTGGAGAACCGAACGAAAATCATTAAAATCTAATAGTGGCTTCAAACATCTAAGAACTAAAAGTTTATAATACCATCTCTTATTTTTATTGAAATGTGTTTTTTAAAATTTAGCTCACAATCAATAATTATCCCTAAGTCTCTGACAGTTTCTGCTAAGTTGATTTTAACATTATGCAAAATGGGGTAGACTTTTTTACCATCAGATCTATGTTTTCTTTCAAGAAGGATAATTTCAGTTTTTTCCATATTAATGGAAAGTTTCATGTGTATCAATAGTTGTTTATTAGCAGACAAGTAAATGTTGATTTCTTGAAAGGTTTGTTTGATGGTGTCTACTATGGGTACCAGAATCTGAATATCATCTGCATAGATGTAAAAATTCAGATTGAGGCCTGCTAGTAAATGACAAACTGGCAGGAGATAGATATTGAATAAGGTGGCAGATAAAGCCGAACCTTGCGGTACTCCAGTATTAAGTTCATATCTATCAGAAACAGACTCACCTATTTTAACATGAAAAGATCAATTTTGAAGAAAAGAAGACATCCATTTGAGTGTGTCTTTTGTTAAGCCAATTTCAACTAACCTAGTTATTAAAATGTCATGATTGACAGTATCAAACGCAGCCGATACATCAAGTAAAATGAGAAGATATCTCTGCCCGTTATCAAAACCTTTTAAAACCATGTCCGTAAGAGATATTAGTAACGTTTCCATATTAAAATGCTGTCTGAAACCAAATTGATTTGGAAACAGAATATTATTATCTTCTATGTGTTCAATTAGCTGTTTATGGACAATTTTTTCCAATATTTTAGACATAAAAGAGATTAGAAATAGGTCTATAATTGGATATAATATCGGCATCCAGATTGGATTTTTTTAAAATGGGTTTTATGATTGCAGATTTAAGATTCTTAGGGATATGACCTTCGTTTAAAGATAAGTTAACAATCTCTGTTATGGTTGGAGCAATAATTGGAGCTAGAGGTTTTAAAACCGAGGGAGGAATTGGATCTAATGGGTGAATTGCAGGGTTTAAATTTTTTATAACATTTTCTATTTCGCATACGGAAACTTCCTCGAAAGAAGACCATTCTGGTACGTCTCTTTTTAACATTTTAGGCTCTTCATTGTTGTTATTTGGTAAAGAGGTAAGAATCTTCTCTACATTTTCTTTAAAAAATCTCGCAAAATCATTACCTTTAGATTCCGTTAGAAGGGGTGCTACGATATTAGGGGCTTTAGTTAAATTCTTGACTAACGAAAACAATGCTCAGGGGTTGTTATTAAAATTCTGAAATGTATTTTTAAAATAGGCTTTTTTTGTTTCATTAACCAGATTCTTGTATTTATTGAGTTGGGATCTGTAGATGCCTAAAGTTGTATTATTTCTTTCTTTTCTCCATTTTTTTTCTAATTTCCTTAATAGAGTTTTGGCTTTGTGTATGGTATCATTATACCATGGTTGAGAATGTTTAACAGATTTGGGTATTTTAGTTTTGAGAGGATTAATACGATCAGCGATTGTGTTAGTCATAATGGACCAAGAAGTAAAAGCATTTTGAGAATTAGATAAATCGATAGCAGGTAATTGTTCTTCGAGTTCCTTTACTAATGAATCAGTTTGAAATTTAGGGCGATAAGTAATCAGCTGTTTTACTTGAGAGATTGAAGCATTGATCAATCTACTTTGGATGGAACAATTAATCAGAAAATGATCAGACCAAGGGACTGGTACCTGAGAATAGACATGTGAATAGAGTTTAGTGGAGTTAATTAAAATTAAATCCAACGTGTGTCCGGCTTTATGGGTGGAGCCTTCGATTAGTTGTTCATAACCAAGGCTAGCCATAAATTCTAAAAAGGTGTAACAGGTAGTATTTAAAGGTTTTTCATCAACATGAATGTTGAAATCGCCCAGAATTAAAGATAATTTATCGGGTTGCAGGGCTATGGTAAGTAATTTAATCAAAAGTGAAATATTGTGATCAAGCAGACCTGGAGGACAGTATACTAAACACAATTGCAATATAGCAGATTCAAATATAACTTCATAAGGTTCATCAATATGTATCGATTTTTGTTTTAACTTCAGTTGATTTTTGGTAATAAGCATAATCCCACCTTTCTTTCGTTTACTCCTTGGAAATGAGTGAGCAGTATACATATTATCAGAAATAGAGTTTGCAATCACGGAGTCATGGGGTTTTAGCCATGTCATGTTTAGCATTTGTCCCGGGACTTGAAAAAATGGGGCGGGGAGTGGGTGGGGCAGGGTGGGGCAGGGGCGGAGCCTCCAGGCACAGCAGCCATTTGCCACTGTGCCCGGGATTGCGGCCGGCGCGCGCAACCTACTCCTGCCCAAAGGCAGGTGCAACTTCTAAGTTAAAGATAAGGGGGAGTTTAGGTAGGGCTGGGGGGCAGGTTATGTAGGGGAAGGGAGGGGAAGGTGGGGGGTGGAAGGAAATTTCCCTCCAAGGCCACTCTGATTTCAGAGCGGCCTTAGAGGGAACGGAGGAAGGCTGCTCAGCTCGGCACGCACAAGGTGCACAAGTGTGCACCCCCTTGCGTGCGCCGACCCCCGGTTTTATAACATGTGTGCGGCTGCGCGTGCATGTTATAAAATCGGGAGTAGATTTGTGCGCGCCAGGTTGCGCACACAAATCTACGCCCACGCCTAAATTTTAAAATCTGGCCCTCAGAAGGCAACTTCTTATGTTGTTAAATAATTCATATTTTCTCCTGTAGAAAAGAATCCCAGTACTTTTATTTTTCTGTGTGACCAAATGAGCCAGGTATTTACAATTTTATTTTTTATACTTTTATTGCAATAAAAAGTAGCACCTTTTATTGTGGTCCCTTTTTAAAAATATCTGCTTCCTCAAATCTATTTTCCCAATCATTTGCAGCGCAGGAGCACCCCTTGTTTTATCTAGCCACTCTCACCATTACCAATCTTTCATCGTGATACATCCCCTTAGGCAGAAAATCTAAATCAGAAAGAGAGGGAGATGTTAATGACTTTTACCTGCCAATTGAATTGTGGGGAAAACAAGATTTTGCTTATACTTCAAACATTCAGAGAAGGTAATCTCTGTAAAACAAAAGCTGACTTGCAGTTGACTTGCCACAGCTGCTGCCAGAAAGTTTAAAGTCAGGTTTTAAGGCCTAGCATAGCTAGAAGGGGCCTCTCACAGCAGAGGCCTGTTTACATGGATCTGCCTTTGCTAATTGCAGTTTTACAGCATATCACAGGAGAATGGTGTTGTGGGTTCTTTAATTAGATGTGCTTTGCAAAGATCTTATGTCCTCTGTATACTGCACTAGGTCGTACTCTCTCAACAGGAAAAGCATGACTGTAAATCTGACTGTTGTAGACATGCCAGGAAGTTTTAAAAAAAGGAGGGATTTGGCCCTGCAGGTTTATTAAAAGGAGACTGTTTCTTTATCTGTGGATCCAGGAAACGGTGAGATAAAGCAGGCAGGAGAACACCATAAAATGCTGAGCATCTGCTGAATACAGACTCTGCTCAGAAAGCAGAAGAAGTGCAAGCTGGTCAGCTCCCTTCTCCAGCTGGTTTCAAGGTCATACAGCATGAATCTATCCACACAGAATACACCCAATTAGCCTTACAATTTACGATGCCTGAAAATGTACAGTAGCCACCAATGTGTGTGTGTTTCTGTGCTCTCTGCAATCATAATCACACTTTAATGGGAAAGAGAACACATGTTATGCTATTTGCTGTTGATGCTGTTACAGAAAATTACTACATAAAGCAAATAAGTGTAGTTTGCAGATCTCCAAGTATTTATTTATTTATTTAACAGTTTTCTATACCGACATTAAAATACACATCATATCGGTTCACAGTGTAACAGCAGGAGGAAAGTACATCGAACAGGGAGGGGGGAGTGGACAAATATCAAACAAGACTTAGAAAGGGCTCTAACCGAGAGCCCGAGGAGAGAACTGAATGATAGAGGGGGAGGGGTATAAAGGAGGGCAAAAGGGAACTATTTTCAAGGCTTAAGAAGAAGGGAGATAATTATTTACATTATTTACACAGCGGTATGGTGAGTGGTGGAGAGTGGTGTATTGTTGCAGATTTAGTCCGGAAATGCTTGGTGGAAAAGCCAGGTTTTTAGCATTTTTCTGAATTTGGTTGGGCATGACTCCAGACGTAGGTTTAAGGGGAGTGCATTCCACTGGGTTGGGCCTGCAACAGAGAAGGCACGAGCCCTGGTGGAGGTTAGTCGGGCCCTCTTGATGGGTGGGATTTGCAGAGTACAAGTGTAGTTTGCTCTGGTGGGGCGGGTAGATTGTGTGAAACGGATGCCTCAAGAGGCATTATTTTCCTGTCTAGTCACAGCTTTCTTCTCTTATGCTGCTGAAAGAATGAAGGAAAAATTGAAAGAACTGGGAGAAAAAGAGGCCACAGCATACAGAGAAGCAGCAAAACTGAGAAAGAGAAAACAAAGAGAAACAGTGAACACGCAGACACCTAGAGAAACAGAAAAGGATATGCAGGAAATGAGAGAGATCTGTGGAGAGAGCAAGCCAGAAAGAAAGTGCTCAGAATAAGATTTGGGGGAGAGTGTGATTTGACCCAGGCATCCTGTGCCAAACATATGGTTAGAAACACATAAAATAGGCACAAAATATTCACAGTCCTTGCTTTGGATAAAACTGCATTGCACTTACAGAAAGGGGAGCCGGAATATCAATGAGGGTAAAAGTGTCTGCTCTGGTTACAATGGTAAAAAGTGGTGGGTTGGGTGGTGTGCAGGAGAACAACACATGGAGATTGCAGCCCTTAGAAAATGAGCTTGTAGTCCACTGGATACAATGAATCTCCCTGCAGACTGTAAACTAATCCCAGGGTTTGAATAGTATCTTCAATGTCAATAATTATAAAAGATACAGGGGCATTCTGGAGGCATTTTGGGGCGCAGCTGTATTATCTGACTAAAGCCTAGAGCCACTAAGCCACAATGTATTTTCATGGGAGGGGTCCCACTATCATAGGAGGGTGTCACCACGAGAGTGGGACCCCTTCCCGCAAAAAACATTGCAGCTCTGTGGTGCATTTTTTTGTCTCACAGCCAAACTTTGTGGAACAAAAGAATGTGGCTAGCAGCCCATTTAATGCAAATGTGGCCCCAACCTCAAGGGACTTCCATTGCATTAAAGAGCTACTACCAAAAAAAAGAAAACTGAGCTTGGGTCAGTGCTGAGCCCCAGCTCAACCCAGGGCAGCCGCTTGAGATGGCCCCAATTACCCAAAAGTAAAAAAAAAAAAAAATAGAAGTAATGTGTCCATGTGCTGATGGCTCCCCTCCCCCAAAGATCAATAACATTAATTAGAATTCAATGGTCCCCCCCTCCCCTCCAAAGAAAAGCCCATTTATTGGGGTCAGCAGTCCCCAATCCCCTCCCCCTCTCCTCTAAAGTATAATAAAACATTTCAAGTACCCCCTGCCCCCCAAAACCGCAGACATCCCTCCACCTTCTGACCACCTCCCACACCCCCCAAACCATCCAAAGCCATCTCAGGTCCCTTGTTATGGCTAGGGTGCACCCCTGCACCTTGCCCATTCAGCACCATATTTCGAAATGGTGCTGATCTGATCTTGCCCCTGCCAAGTGACTTGGTCAAGGTCCAGGGATTGGACCTCAGCCACATGGCCAAAGTCTGATCCCCATACCTAGTCCCAGTCACATGGCAGGGGCAAGGTCAGGTTGATGCCACATTGAAAAATGGCACCAACTGGGCTGGGTGCAATAGGATATCCTGTCACAATGAGGGACTTGAGACAGCTTTGGAAGGTTTGGGAGGGGGCAGGAGGGGGGATAGGAAGGGGAGGTGCCTGCAATTTGGGGGGTGCTGAGGGGGCCAGGGCTCATTTTTTCATTTCACTTTGGAGGGGAGGGGTTGGGGACTGCTGAATCCCAATGAATTTGATTGACCTTTGGGGGGAGGGGAGGAGAATTTCTGCACAGGCATATTCCAGGTTTTTTTTTTACTTTTGGGCAGTTGAGTGGTAGACATGGGTTGAGCTGCTCAACCTTTTCTTGAGCAGTGACACTTTTTTCTTTTCCGGCACTTTAAACGTAAGGGTGGAGCCTTAGTGACCGTGTTAGGATCCCAGAGCTCCTGCCTCACATTTACTGCATTTCAAAGATGTTGTTATTTTATCGAGGCTGATCACTTTCATGGTTGGCCGCTATAAATATTAACATAAAATTGCCTAGTATGACCTCCTTTGATTGCAAAGAATATCATTGTAATAGAGGAGGGTATCTGAGCAGGGACATGCTAAATAAATAAAAAAAATAAAAATATATATATATATATACACCCCAATGAAAGCAAATAAATAAAGAAAAATAAATAAAAATATTGTATATATTGCATGATATTGCTGTTAAAATGCTCTATTGCACAATATACTCTAGGTAATGTGCTTTAGAGCACTACCGCTGGTAATACCAATTTCCAGCATTAACTCAGCTGGATAATTTTAGGACTACTATAGAGCAACTAAGCCATATATGTTTAAGGGAGGAGGAATAGCCTAGTGGTTAGAGCAGTGGACTATGAACCAGGAGACCAGGGTTTGAGTCCAGCTGTCATTCCTTATGACCTTGGGCAAGTCACTTTACCCTCCATTGCCTCAGGTACAAAAACTTAGATTGTAAGCTCTCTGGGGATAGAAAAATACCTACAGTACCTGAATGTAAACCGGTGTGATATCTCGATTGAGATTGAATGTTGGTATATAAAAATAATAAATAAATAAAATCTGGCTAACTTTTCCAGTCACACTGAGGCTGAAAATGACCCCATTAGTGCACATTGGGCTGTAAAGTAAATTTACCATTTATGAGCTGGATCAAACCCATGGCACAGAAGGAAAGACTGGGAGAACACAGGTGCAGTATATTGCCATTAAACATCTCATCTAGCTAAGGATCTGTGGCTTCTATCCACAGGTAGAAACTGGGCATGGGAAAAAAAACAAAACCCATCCAGCTCCTCCAGCAACACAACATTACCCCTAATACTAGAGATGTGAATCGGAACCAGAATCGGTTCGGATTTCAGTTCCGATTCACATCTCTATAGATGTGAATCGGAACCAGAATCGGTTCGGATTTCAGTTCCGATTCACATCTCTACCTAATACTGGATCTCTGAGTTCACTTAAAAACTACAACTAATATTTATCATTTATAAAACCCTTCAGATCCTTCAGTGTACAGATACACATAGGGGGCATTTCCTACCCATAAAGCATACAGTCTAGTCAAGTCAAACAAAATATGTATCTCCAAAATCTTGTCTGGTCCATATACCCTTTCCCAGTATGTAAGTCAGCTATCCAGACAGAAAACAAATTCATGCTTCTTTATGTCATAGTGTCTCCTGTAGGTTAACTAAAAGGAACTAATATCAATATAAAGCCCATAAAAGTTTCTGATGGCATCTTAAACTTTGAGCAATATTTCCAAGTTAATAATTGTAGTTTCAGTTTCAAGGTGGTAATTCCTTTTTTCAAAATTTGAAATTAAATGTTTCATATCATTTAAAGGGAAAGCCCACTAGGCTTCACCATAGATAAAGAGAGGAGATTTGATCCAAGATGGTCGAAGCTGTTGGTCATGCATAAGGCAGCTCCGTTCGGGTCATGTGACTTTACTTTTCCTCCATGCCTCATTCAGCAAGGAAGCGGTGGGCTAAGGAGAGAAAATCCCAGCCGAGACCATTTGTTACAATTTTGGGCCTGATGGACACCCACGTACAGTGGAGCACAATGGAACTGGGAACTATCTCGCTGGGCAGCATTCGGGAGGAAGTTGTAGCTGTCGTCTCCCTTGAGTTACACACCACCCTATCCCCAGAGCATCAGATGGCCCCGGTTAACCCAGTGGAAGGCAGACCTCTTGCCCTGCCCCATGAGTCCTTGGAACCCAATAGTGGTCAGACTTTGAGTGGGCAGAATGGAGCAGGAATATCTGAGGCAGCTATTGAGTCTTCCTTGTTAATATCAGGAGCCGTGGAACAAGCCAGAAGCACTGCAACTTGGTTGGCAGTTGTACTGCCAGAGACTTCAAAAACTGATTTGGTAAGACCAGCTGTTATTTCTTTAGATTCGATTTGGGAGGCCATACAATCATTGAATACCAATATTTACAACCAAATGGCTCCAGTCTATACCTATTTGGGAAATCTAGATATTCGAGTTGGAAAGCTAGAAAAACAATCTATGGTGAATAAGAATAATATTGAGCAATTGCAGCAGGATTTAAGCAGTAAATTGTCAATTTAAGCATCTCTGATGAAGGATAACCAGTTGCTTTCTGCTAGATTGGAAAACATGGAAAATTTGATTAAGGGGAAAAATCTTCGTTTTATAAATTTCCCCAGAGATCAGTTGATTTCACCAAAGGACATGTGGAAGAAGTACATGTTGGAAATTCTTAAAGTCCCTGAACAAACACTCCCCTTAACTTCAAGTGTCTACTATATTCCTCCCTTCAAGAGAAAGGACTCTTTGGATCAGAAATTGATACCAATTGAGCCTTCACACTTAAATTTAACAGATATCCTGGAAACCACTCAGAAGGACTCTAACACACATGCACATGCTACATTAGTAGTATCTTTTCTCCTCGAGGCTGACAAGGAATGGACATTAAAAATGTATTTTCGTCATCGTACAGAAACTTTCATGGATTATAAAGTTAATATTTTTCCAGATTTGTCTAGAACAGCTTAAAAGAGAAGGAAAAGTGTTGCGTCCATCAGTCTCAGGCTTCGACCTCTGTGCCTCACCTTTCTTTCTTCTCACTCCTCAAGCCTTGGGAAGATGGCTGCTGCCGCGTCTTCATGCTGCTCTCTCCAGCGTCCCTGGAATGGCAATGGTGACGTGTTCGCCATGGATTTCCTGAGGGCCTCCTAGAGTGAACGTGCGCACGATACCCACATCTTTATCCACATCATGGCGGGAACTTCGGGGGCATCCCCCTCGAGAGACATCACACCATCTGGGTATTTAGCCTGCCCTTCGTATGCTAACAAACTGAGTTAGCAAGGATCGAGATAAGATTGGATTGTCTCTGGTCTACGCTGCTCTGCCGCTTCCTTGCTGCCACTGGAAGCTCTCTCTGCCCTTCAGGGTATTTCATCTCTAACCTGGGTACCAACTCCTTATGCTTTCTTTCAGATGCCTATCTGGGATACCGGGTTCTCGCTCCTCGAGGGCCTGCTCTCCCTGCCTTGGTGCCTGCAATTCAACTACTTCTGCCTGCCAGGATCTCCATCAATACAGCTATCTACTTCAGTGAGTAATCTAACCTTGTCAGTCTGTCTCACCTACAGCTCAGTGCTGGGAGTCTGCTTCCAGGACTTCCTCTACTATCTCGCGCTGCCTACCATCTATTCAAGTGTGGGACTGGTCTTCTCTGCTGAGGACCCATGGACTACTTCTGCTGGATTACCTCACTACTGCCACCCCTGGCCAGTATCTCCAAGCTGTATAATAAATACAAATCTGTGTCTGCGTGTATAGAGTCTAGCCTAGTACTGCGGTTCCTCACGGGGCTCCTCCCCATTGGAGTGGCCATCACTGCAGTACCCAAGAATCCACTCCAACACCTCAAAACCATAACAGATTGCTAACTCCATGGATTTGGCTCAGTTCACCGCCTTGTAGGCCATTCCAGGCCTGGCCCAGTGAATCTCCGAACAACAGAATTTGTTGGATAACTTGACTGTTGCCTTTAACCAATTACACGCACAGATGAATACACCGACTACCACAGATAAAGAAGTTATGCCACCAGAAGTGACGGTCAAGACTACTGTGCCTCTATCTGCTCCAACACGCTTCTCAGGTGAAGTTTGGAAATGTAGAGGATTTATCAATCAATGTTGCATGCACTTTTCTCTGCAACCTAATCATTTTCCTACAGTGTATGCCAAGACCACTTATATCCTGTCGTATCTAGATGGAAGAACGTTGGCTTGGGCTTCACCACTGTGGGAGCGCAATGACCCTATCCTGAATGATCTTTCCAGGTCGCTTGAACTGTTCAAATCAGTTTTCAATAATCCTGCCCGATATTCACAGCAGGATCCATGTTAGTTCATCTAAAACAAGGTAATATACCTTTACCAGACTTCTCCATTGAATTCAAGACGTTGGCTTCTGAATTACATTGGGACCCTAGATGCCTGAAGACTCTCTTCTTTGAAGGCCTGAACTCCCAGTTGGAAGATGAGCTGGCGGCTCGAGAGATGCCTTAGACCTTAGCAGAACTGATGAAGTTGGCAACAAGGATTGACTTTGCGACAAAAGTTCAAGAGGTCAAGAGCCCCAGAAGACCACTTCAGGGAGAGACTCAAATCAAGTCTGTACCCAGGCCTATACCTCCAGGTCCTGTTGCAGGTGAAGAAGAACAAATGCAATTGGGCCGCACTCATTTGACTTCTAAAGAGAGACAAACTCGAAAAAGGTTGGGACAATTTATTTATTTATTTATTTATTTATTTAAAGATTTTATATACTGACAGCCGTTTGCACATCATATCGGTTTACAGATAACTTAGAACAATAAATATAAATTAGGCATGGCCTTTACAAAGAACAGAAAACAAAAGGAGTATAACAAGGAACCAGAGAACTTAGGTTAGTGCATTCAACTGAGAGTAACATAAGTTAGGGGAGGAGGGTACAACTATGTGAAAAGGGAGAGGCTATGTACAAAGGTGCAGAAAGGTGCATTCGTTAAAAATGCAGAGTTTTATCGGGGGAAAGCAGGAGAAAATGTAGGGCCTAAAGGGGTACTGCTTAGGATTAAAGGAGTTGTCATTAGGAGTAGTTTATCTATGAAAATTAGACATTTGGGGAGGTTGTGAGGTTTCTGGAGTGTTTTTTATCAGTAGGTCACAGAAGGAGTAGGGTTAGCGTGGGTGGATAAAGAGGGGTAGGCTCGAAGGAAGAGCCATGTTTTAAGTTTTTTTTTTAATTTGGGTGTGGAAGTTTCAGTGCGTAGGTCAGGGGGCATAGAGTTCCAAAGTGTGGGGCCAGCAAGTGTGAAGGCTCTGTTTGTTGTAGAGATGAGTCTAGTGGATTTTATAGAGGGGGTGCAGAGGGTTCCTTGGAGGGAGGAGCGTGTTGGTCTTGTGGAGGTTCGAGGAAGGAACGGGGGATTTATCCAGTGGTAATGTTCATTGGCAATGCTTTTGTGAATGAGGGTAAGAGTTTTGTAGAGGATGCGTGATTGCATCGGTAGCCAGTGAAGATCAATCAGGGTGGGAGTAATGTGGTCCTTTTTATTGGAGTTTGTGAGGATGCGTGCAGTGGCATTTTGGAGGAGTTGCAATGGTTTGATGTGGGTAGCAGGGAGGCCAAGGAGAAGGGCGTTGCAGTAATCTAATTTGGAAAAAATAATGGACTGGAGTACTGTACGGAAGTCAGAAAGGTATAGAAGAGGTTTGAGTTTCTTAAGGGTTTGCAGTTTGAAATAGCAGTTGCTGAGGATAGATTTGATGTAGGGTTTCAAGGTGAGTTGGTTGTCTAGTATGACACCTAGGTTTCGAGTGTGGGTAGGGAAAGTGGATGCGGAGATGGCGGAGGTATGGGGATTGATGAGTGTTTACAGGAGATGAAAAGTAGTTCAGTTTTTTGGGGGTTAAGGGACAAGTGCATATTAGTGAGGAGCTGATTAATGGAGGCAAGGCAAGTTTCCCAGTTTTGGAGCGTGGTGAGAAGGGAATTTGTGAAAGGGATGAGGATTTGCACGTCATCTGCATAGATGAAGTGCGTGAAACCAAGCTTAGAAATAAGGGTGGTGAGAGGGAGCATGTCAATGTTAAACAGGGTAGAAGAGAGGGAAGAGCCTTGGGGGACACCACGATCAAGGTTTACAGGGTTGGATTCTTTATAATCAGTGGTGACTGTGTAACATCGATTTTGGAGGTATGATTTTATCCAGGATAGAGCAGTTCCAGAGATCCCTATACTGGTGAGAATGTTGAAGAGGATGTTGTGGTTGACGGTGTCGAAGGCGGCGGAGATATCAAGCATAGCGATGAGATAGGAGTTTCCAGCGTCCATTCCTTTAATTAGGGAGTCTGTTAGGGAGAGGAGTAGGGTTTCCATGCTGAGGTGTTTCCGAAAACCATATTGTTTGGGTGGGAGGATATTGTTTTGTTCTAGATAGCCAGATAGGCTTGACAACAGCCTGTTTCAGAGAGTTTGGGACTGTGCCTTGTTCTAAAGAGCAGTTCACGATTTTGGAAAGTGGTGTGGCTATGGTTTTGGGAATAGAGAGTAAGAGTTTAGTGGGAATGGTTTCAAGGGGATGGGAGGATGGTCTCATCTTTTCGAGAGAGGGGGAGAATTCGAAAGATGACAGAGAGGCGGATATGTTGATGATGGGAAGTGTTATATTGTTGGTGTTAGGAGAGAATTTAGCAGTGATGGAGGACACTTTATTCTTAAAGAAATGAGCTATTTCATTGGAACATTTTTGTGATGAGGGTTCATGAGGAGGTGTCGAATTGGATCTGGTGAGATTGGAAATTAAGGTAAATAGGGCCTTGGCGTTATATTTTTTGTTTTTTGAATAGCTTTCCTCTATTCATGCATAAGTTGGTAGTAGATGGTTTTAGTGGCGGGAGAGGGGTGCTTTCGCCATTGTCTTTCGGCTGATCTGAGGTGGATTTTTTGGTTCTTGAGTTCAGGGGAGAACCAAGGTTTTTTGTTTGTATGGGTTGGAGTAACAGTTTTTTGTGAGATGGGGCACAGTTGGTTTGCAATGTTGAGGGTGGCATCTGACCAGGAGGAGACAGCATTGTCAGCTGAATTTAGGTTGAGACGGTTGGGGATGTCGGAGCAAGCTGCAGTGAGCGCGTCTAAAGAGCAGGTCTTACAGAACTGGAAGGATTTGGGTTGAGAGAAGGTGGAGGGGGATGGCAGGTGTAGTTCAAAAGTAGCTTTAATGACGGAGTGGTCGGACCAAGGGACGGGGAGGCAGGATGGGCAGTGGATGGTGTTGATGGCGGAGTTAGTGAAGATCAGGTCGAGGGTATGTCCGGCCTTGTGAGTCGGAGTGTGTATGATTTGTGTGAGTCCCATTGCATCTAAGGAGGAGATGAACGCTTTGCATGATGGAGATTGTGGTATTGAGTCAACATGAAGATTGAAATCGCCAAGGAGAATATTAGGAGTGTCAGGAGAGAGAGAGTCAGCGAGGAATTCAATGAGGGGAGAGGCGTCTTTTTCTAGTAGTCCTGGAGGGGTCTAAATCAGACAGATTTGTAGAGTGTTTGATTTGAAGAGGCCTACTTCATATTGGTTGGGGATATTGCATATTTGAGGAGTGAGTTTCAGTTCCTTTTTGGCAATGAGGAGTAGTCCTCCTCCTCTTTTCTTTTTGCGGGGAATAGAGGTCTCAGCGGGAAGCTGATTGATAAGGGGAGTATCAGAGGGTTTAAACCATGTTTCTGTTACGGCACAGATTTTCTGGTTTGGAGTCAGTAAGGAGATCATGGAGTAGGTGAGTTTTTTTTTTGCAGGGACTGGGCGTTGAAAAGAAGTAGGGAGATAAGGGACAGGCTGAGGAGTTGATTGGACGGGGATATAGGAATAGGGGTAAGTCGCCTATGTAATGGAGTGGGAGGGTTGGAGAGGGAGAAAGAAAGTTTTGAGGGGTATTTTCTCTGATTGGTGGAGGGACAGTTACATGAATGGGGTGGCATAGTTGAAGGTAGAGCAGGCAGAGAGTCCAAAAAGCAAAACACAGAGTGGCAAACAATAAGAACGTTATTGCAAAGGTTTTTAAGGTACTTTGAATAGGAGCGCATGAAGGGGCGCACAAAGGGGCAGGCCCCTTTGTCGCGCTCCTTCGGCGTGTTTGAACAGCATGAAGCTGTTCATGCTGTTCAAACATGCCCTATATGTCCGGGAAAATGGAAGACCTAAGTCCTGTTGGAGAACTCTTCTTAGGTCTAACTGCACCCTCTCCTCCACGCTCTCTTCCAGTATCTTTATTCTATGGATCTCTAGAATACCAGACTCTTGCCTTAGTGGATTCTGGGGCAGGGGGAAATTTCATTTTGAAACGTCTAGTGGAACATTTGCGGATCCCCACCACTACCATGACGTCTCCTCTACTTTTGTCCTCTATTCATGGAGAGCCCTTACCAGGTGAAGTAACCTTGCTTACAGAACCAGTGAGCTTGCATACTGGTGCTCTTCATACAAAGACTATTTCCTTCTTTGTGATAGAGAAGGCCATGCACTCCTTGGTACTTGGGCTACTGTGGCTGCAGAAACACATGCCACAATTCAACTGGACCACTTTGGAGCTTTCACATTGGGGTCAAGATTGCCATGGCAAATGCTTGATGGAAGTCTCTCCAATACCATGCATGCCAGCTGTCACTCCTTGTGACTTTGGGCAAGACACTTTACCCTCCATTGCCTCAGGTACAAACTTAGATTGTAAGCCCTCTAGGGATAGAAAATACCTACAGTACCTGAATGTAAACCAGTGTGATATCTTGATTGAGATCAAATGGCAGTATATAAAAATAATAAATACATCTTCAAACTCCTTTGTCATTAGCTGAAGTGCAAAAGTACAGTTAATAGTTTCTGGGTATTCACAAATAATCTCCAGCTCAGTCTCTATTGCTCTAAAAGCATCCTCTGTTGAATTATCTTTCACAAATGAAAAAGATGCCATTTTCTTCTGGCAGTGAACCAGTTCAGGAAGAAGTGACAGATCAAACCACAACATACCTGCACAAAGGAAAGTAAAATCTCCCTATCTCTTAACACTCGCTGACACATGTTGAAATGCTGTTCACACTTTGAAGGCTCGTGCCCCACTCTCGGGGCAAACCCATTTCAGGGAGCCCTTTCCTGCACAAAGGAAAGGGAACTCTCCCGGGTGTAGCCTATCTCTTATACCCGTTGACACATGTTGAACCGCTGTTCATATGGAAACCTCCTCTGCCTCGGCCTTCAAAATTTTCATTTGTATATCTGTTACGTCCACCAAATTTTAAAAGAGCAGCGAGAGCTTATTAGATGCCAACAGAACCAGCACACTCTAGGGGCAAACCCATTCTAGGGAGCCCTTTCCTGCACAAAGGAAAGGGAACTCTCCCCAGTGCTCTTGCTTGAATATTTGCTACTACCACCAAGATATGTACGTGCAGTAGCTTCACCCCACCCAGGCATAGTTCATCATGTTTCAGGTCCTAGCATGCATGTTAGACTCTTTGGTCCATGTTTCAAGACGGGTCGGGTAGACAGTATGCCCCGGTTGACAGTCGCGCTGCATGCAGGGGGCCCCGTCCCCCTTCACCCCACTCACTTCTTCTTGGGTTCTATCTGAGAAGCTTGATTGCTGTTTGAGCTCTCTCAGAGTATCTCAAATCTTTATTCAATTGCTATTGCTAGTTTGCTATATTTAATTTTCTATTGCTGAAAAAGATATTTGTTCTTTTTTGCTGCTGTGCCTGCCAGGCAGCCTGACTTTTTTTTTATTGAACTACTTGTTGACTATCAATCTTTTGCCGGTATTTAGCCTTAGATGGAGTTTCCCACCCACTTTTGGTTGCAATCACAAACAACCTGACTCCGAGAAGATCTGGTCTCGGTGTGCTGGGGGCCACTACTACCGGCCTAACACCATCCATGGGCTGAGCCTCATCTTGACTTGCTTCTATCAAAACCACAGTGACCTGACTACCTCAGCTCTGCCAGCCTATCTTGCCCCTATCAAAACCACAGTGTCCTGACTACCTCAGTTCTGCCAGCCTGTCTTGCCCCTATCAAACCCACAGGGACCAGACTTCCTCCGCTCTGCCAGCCTATCTTGCCCCTTTCAACTTTCTGCCACTCTGCCTTGCTGCCATGCACCAGATGCCATGCACTCTACTCCTTGTGGTGTCCTTGCCACTATCACGGTTCCTCAGTGTGCTGGTGCTAGTCTTTCTGCTGCTTTGTCCCTTTATCGGTGCCTTGTGGTTTTTTCTGACACTCTTTCTGCTTGCTATGTTCCCCCTTCATTGTGCTGTAGGATGTTGATGCCACTTCTCTTGCCACTTTGCCTGTCGTCCTGCCTTCGAGGGTTCATGCAACTGTTATCGGTACCCTCTTTTGAAGCTGTGGGGTGTTTTTGACACTCTCGCTGCTGCTTTGCACCTCTTGCCACTCCTGGTGCCCCTTTGCCACATACAGTGCCTTAGGCTATTCATGCCACTTTGGTGCCAGTCTAAGTACTTTGGAGCTCTTTTCTCGTTCTGATGATTGCTCCCCAGAAGTTTCATCAGAATTGATAAGAAAAACCCAATTCTGCAGCACAAAATAGGCTGCAATACTTTCCCCATTGACTTTAATGGGAAACGAAAAACGAATGAAACTAATAAACAAATTGTTTTTTTCCCTATGAAACTAATGAAACAAATTTAGGTCCCGGCAAAACAAAAAACAAAATGAAACATTTTTTTTCCTTCTGCACATCCCTACTGCTTTGTCAGACCTTGGTAGGACATGTTGTCAAGGAAATAATGTATTGCAGTGAATGAAACCAACCTATCACTGCTCTGTGACTTGTGACACTGATGAGGTTAGGGCTGTTCAGCTTGGAGAAGAGAAGGCTGAGGGGGGATATGATAGAGCTCTTTAAGATCATGAGAGGTCTTGAACGAGAAGATATGAATTGGTTATTTACATTTTTGGATAATAGAAGGACTAGGAGCATTCCATGAAGTAAGCAAGTAGCACATTTAAGACTAATTGGAGAAAATTCTTTTTCACTCAATGCACAATTAGGGTCAGGAATTTGTTGCTAGAGGATGTGTAGCTGGGTTCCAAAAAGGTTTTGATAAGTTCTTGGTGGAGACGTCCAGTAACTGCTATTAATCAAGTTTACTTAGGGAATAGCCACTGCTATTAATTGCATCAGTAGCATGGGATCTTCTTGATGTTTGGGTACTTGCCAAGTTCTTGTGGCCTGGTTTGGCCTCTGTTGGAAACAGGATGCTGGGCTTGATGGACCCTTGGTCTGACCCAGCATGGCAATTTCTTATGTTCTTCTGTTCTTATGATCTTGAAGACTGAGCATGTCTAAGATGTGCTGTACAAAGTGTACATTCCTTCTGTAGTCATTGCCATGTATGTCTGCTGCTTGATACTACCATAGGGGACTTGATGCCTCATGTCTAGCTTCCATACTCCTAATACCACCACAGGTGACTTGCTAGCACATGACTATCTACCATCCACCTAATTTCACCATAAAGGATTTCCTGGCATATGCCTACCTGCTACATCCCTAATTCCAACATAGATGACTTGCCGCCTGATTCCTATCTGCCATAACCCGAGATACACCATAGAGGAGTTGCTGACTGAAGTCTAGCTGTCATGACCCTAATTCAACCATAGGGAACTTGCTAGCATATGCCTACTTGGCATGCTCCTTATACCACCATGGGAGACTTACTGGCATATGCCTACCTGCCATGCTCCTTATACCACCATGGGAGACTTGCTGGCATATGCCTACCTACAATACCTTGAATTGCACCATAGGGACTTTCTGGCACCTGCCTACCTGCCATGCCCCTAATTACACCATAGGGGACTTGCAAGTTACTAGTGAAACCCTATTTTCCATGTCCCTTATATACCAAAGGGGCTTGACTGTTGCTGTAGCTGCCTGCCATGCCCCATAGAGTTCTTGGTGCTACTACTCTGTTACCTGTTACACCTGTCTAAAATGTATGGGAGTTTTGGTGCCTAAGTATGAATATGCCTGATATGAATATGATATGATATGAATGGATATGAATCCCATTCATGAAGGCCGGTATAGAAATATTTTAAATAAATAAATAAATAAATAAGTGTTGTTTGCTGCTCTTTTTTTCTTTGTTGTACTGGGGTATTTGCTTATCCCAGGAAAAAAAGTAAAACATTTAGAAATAAATTCTCTTTCCTTCCAATTATTTTATAGTTTTTTGTTTTGTTCTATCCGCTCTGCAATGATCCCAGCCTGGTTCTCCCATTCTATTTTTTATTATACTAAGGTGGTTTGTCCATAAAAGCTCTCAGTCTTAAGAACCAAATATAGGCAGAATAGAAAATATAGAGGTGATAAACCATTTACAAGTTCTGAGTCTGTTAAAAGTATCAGTCAGGCAAAGAGAACTCATTTAAAAGCAGAAAATCAGAAAATAAAATAGCCAGAGTTCAGATACAGAATATAGGAAAATGTTTTGAAAAAAAAAACAAACCCTCACAACTTACTATAAAACCAAACCATATACATTAGAGTAAATATTTACATCTTGTGAGTGTGTTAAACATATCAGTCAGGCAGAGAAAACTCACATAAAAAAACAGAAAATTTGGAAATAGAACAGCCAGATTTTAGATCTAGAATGTAGAAATATTTTTTTAAAAACTTTCATACCTTATTATAAAACCTATCTACACACATCTATGAAACTATTTGCATGTTCTGAATGTGACAGATTCTTTGGAAAGCCCATTTTACAAGAAAATCAAAATTTCTCCCAGAAGATAGATCAACAACCAGGAGGGAATGCAATAAAAGCTTTTTTTAAAAAAATGATTTTTATCACTCGACATGTTCTTGTACTGAATCTGAAAATTAGTAAGGTGCTTGAATAGAATGACTAGCATCTCCCATGCTACTCTTGGAGGTCTTTGCGCTACTCAGCCTTGATCCCATGACCAGACCGTAAACCTTTGAGTTCTTTTTACCACTCTGCCTTGCTGCCATGCCCCTTACACTTTGAATTGTTCTTGCCAGTCTGTGGGGCTACTTTGCACCTCTAATGTTATTTTGGTGTCTTGAAGCCACTTGGCCCTGTTTTCAATACCTTGGGTTTTTTCTGCTACCTTTTCTGCTTCATTCCCCCTTTATGGTGCCTTAGGATGCTGATGCCACTTTTGGTGCCAGTTGCCACTTGAGATACCTTCAGGGCTGTTGCCCTCTTTTGGAGCCTTGGAGTGTTCTTCCCAATTTTTCTGCTTTTTGTTTCTCTCACAATGACTTAGAGAACTCCTGCCAATGCTGATACCCCTTTGTCCCTTTACAGAGCCTTCAGCTATTCATGCCACTTTTGGTGCCACTTTCCACAATCTTTCTAGGTAGCTTGGAGCTCTTTTCCTTTTGATGATTTCTTCTCACAAGTTCAAAAATACAATTGATTAGAAAATCCCAATTCTGGAGCCTAATATTGGCTGCAATGCTTCCCCCATTGACTTTAATGACAAACAAAAAAAATCAATTTTTTTTTTCATTTTAAAACTAAAGAAACAAATTGAGGTTCCCATGAAATAAATTTCAAAACAAAATGATTTTTTTCTCTTGCACATCCTTACTTGTTGCCTTATCCCTGAAATAGCCTTCCTGAACTGATGCATATTGCTCCCTCTCTGCTAAAATGTATGTATGTATGTATGCTGTTTTTTTGATATTGCTTTTGATTGTTAATCACGGGTTCTTCCAGATCTTAACATTCTCATTCTTAACCATGGCTTTTGTAATAAATACATTTCTGAACCTTCTAATTTGTTTTGTATGTGTTTCTTAACCAGATTGTAAACTCCAATCAGTAGGGGCTTTGTCTTATATGCATTTGTTCAGGGCTGCGTATATCTAGTGGCATTATAGAAATGATTATTATTATTAGCAGTAATAGTAGTAGTAATGGTAAGAATTTGAAGTTAGATTACTTTTTAAATGAAAAGTGATTCACCATAGCTTGAAATTTGAACCCTGAGAGATAGGTTAATAGAGTTTTCTGGAACCTCTCATCTCACTTCTATTTATATCAAATGAGAAAATCTGTCATAAGAATGGAAACTATATCATCGCTATTTCTGACATTTCTCATGCAGAGTGTGAAAGCTGGTTTCGCTTTTGGAGAGGAAATAGAGTCTTGAACTAAGGAATTAGTGTATATCTACTCTGTAAAAAAAATGTTTGCTAAAGGTCATTAATAGCTGTAATTAAGTTTGTTTATGTTTATACCCACCCCTAAGTAGGTAGACGTCAGCAGTGGATCCCATGCACTGCTCATGAATGGCTCCTTTACTCCCCTCTCCTTTTCTCTAGTGGTTAACATGACCTTTTTATACCTATCGGCCTCCCTCCTCCTGTGACAGACAAGTGTTCGCTTCAGTGCCTGGCAACCAACTTAGAGCTAAGCTTTCTAAAATATGAATGATTTTTGGCTGCAGTACTGAAGGACTGCAGCCCTACAGAGAAAGAGAAATTAAGCAGCACCCCATGCAGTGGCTCCAGAAAGGAGAAGAATTAGGTTTCACATGGAGTAGGCTGGACCCTGGCATTCTTTCATAATGCATAACAAACTCCACAACAAAGGCAACCAACATCCCTGCATGCTAGGAAATGTATTCTCAGCACACTCCTGTTTGCTGAAGAATTCCTGCTTCTTTACATCAAGCCTTCTTGTACATTTCTTTCTTATACATTTCTGACATCTGAATTCTTTAGAACAAAATTGAGCTGACCTGGAAACAAGTCTAAAATCATTTTGTGTGTTTTTCAAACTATCCCAAAAGAGAAGAAGTCATGTTGATTTTGCATTGCAAAATTCAAGTAAGATTTGAAATGTCACTATCAGCTCAAGAGACCTGGAGCCCATTCAGACAGAGAGATGGGTGACAGGGCATTGATGATGTAAGTACACAGCGTGAATAAATCCAATTCATATTTTGCTTCAGTTGATAAATTGAAATCATTTGTGATTTGACTAAAATCCTTATATTTGAGTGGTGCATTCAAGAATATTCACAGTTTCTTGCTTATATGCTAGGTCTTTATAAATATTTGTAGGACTAGTGAGTTAAAAATGTTTGACACACTGCATTTGCAAATATTCATATTAATATAATATAACCTAAGTACATCCACATTTTAAATAGAGAGATTTGAACTGCATAAATTATAATTCTCTTAGTCAATTTGAGTGAGTAGTATTTTACTATTCTCCACTATTTTCTGACTATTTTATTAGTAGGTCTGTTTATGTTTTGCTGGAGGTAAAGACAGGAGGAGCAGAAGTGGCCCCCATATCACTATGGGGCCAATCTGAAGGTGGGAGAAGCAGAAGGAGTTCCCTGTACGTACTTGGATCAGTCCAGACCACTGGGTTATGCCTCCCTTCCAGCAGATGGAGTCAGAGAAAAAAGCTGAAAGGCACCCCCGAAATCCCGGTGTGCCACCTGCAATCCTTCAGTATTTCTCTGACTCCAGCAGATGAAGGATGGCATAACCTGCGGTCCTGATCCTGACCCTTAAACACGTGAGAGGGGTTTTGTATCCCTAGTTACCTTTGACTAGATCAACTTTTAGTAAGTACCTTAGGTAAAAAAAAAAAGGTCAGTAAATAAAAAAATGACTACAGACCTCCCAAGGCAGGCAAGGCTGGGCTGGGTGCCATATAGCTTATATACCCGGAGATTTTACCGGTGGGTCGGTCCCTCCCCCCTAACGGCCCAGAGAAGTTTAATTCCTCTGTTGGGAGCTCCTATTCGTCTGTTGAGCCCAGGGACATGTCATTCCCCTGGTTTACCGACACAGTTAAAAAAAAAAAAAAGTACAGACAGAGCCGGTTTCGATCTCCCGGGTCTCCAGAGGGGGTAATTTTTTACCCGGCAGATTTTCTGTTGTAGCTTGGCCTATCATGCTGCGGGGAGTGCTGTGCGCTGCCTGTGGAGAGCCGGCAGTGTGGCTCTCCCACGAGGGACTTTGCTCGCGCTGTATCCCTGGGGGGGAGGCCTTTCTCAATTACGTGTGGCAGGCAAAAGAACATCTCTTCCGTGGTTGTGAGGGTTAGAGAGGAGGCTGACTGCTTAGAAACCGAGGCCTGCCCCGTCCCCGAGAAGTGTGGGCATGGCGGCCATTTTGCCTGACTCAGCCTCCGATGCTGCGCAGGGCTCTGGGGGAGGGGATTTCCCACCGCAGCTTTCTGCTCCTAATTTAAGGCCTAAAAGGCCTTGCAATTCAGGTCTTGATTCCCCGCCTCGTTCCACCTTGCCTCGGGGGGGGGGGGGGTGCTTAAAGAGGCAGCACCCCTTTTCCTTTCAGCTTGTGTTATTACTACACAAAGCTTACATGGAGGCAGAGGCAGATTTGATTTTACAGGATCCTCCGCCAGCAAACCTCCCCAGGCCTGCGGAGGGTCCAGAGGCTCCTAGGGTCCAGCTACCCTGTATAGCTTCTGATGGGGTGGTACCACCACCCTCTCTCCACCCAGATCTCGCACCCCAAGATCCTCCCACGAGTGATGACGTTGACAATGCTGTTTCAGTTGAAGGAGATGAACCGCAGGTGCTCAGGTAATTTCGCTGGGAAGAGCTAGACCCTTTGATCCCTCATGTACTAGCAGAACTCAATATTCAGGCTCTGCAGCCAGTGGCGGAGCCTTCCTCGGGGGATCTGGTTCTGTTGGGGCTTCGGGCTCCCCCTAGAACTTTTCCCTTTCACCCGATGGTATTACAGCTTATGACCCAGGAATGGGTCGCCCCTGAAGCTAGCGTGCGAGTTAGTAGCAGCCATGGAAAAGCTTTATCCACTTCCAGAAGAGTCCTTGGATCTGCTTAAGATCCCTAAAATGGACGCAGCCATTTCAGCGATTGCCAAGTGCACAACAATTCCAGTGACGGCAGCGGCAGTGCTCAAGGACCTCCAGGATAGGAAGCTGGAGGTTCTTCTCAAAATAATTTTTGAGGTGTTGGTGCTAGGCATCCGGGCAGCCATATGCAGTAGCCTCATGCAGGGAGCTACCCTTAGATGAGTGCAGCAGTTGTTCACATCTCAGGAGCTCCCCCTGGCAGATGCAGAGCAAGCATATGGAGATGGCAGTAGCTTATACAGCGGACACCTTGTATGATCTCCTATGTGCCTCCTCGCGAACAATGTCTTCGGTGGTTTCAGTGAGAAGGCTCCTTTGGCTCCGCAATTGGTCAGCGGGTGTCTCTTCCAAGTCTTAGCTGGGTTCCTTCCCGTTTAAAGGAAAGCTTTTATTTGGGGATGATCTGGAACATCTCATTAAGGCCTTAGGGGACAATAAGGTTTACAAACTCCCTGAGGATAGGCCCAGATCTTCTCAGCCCTTCAGCTCATCTCGAGGTTGTTTTCGGGGTCAATGCCGTTTTCGGGTGAGTAGAGCCCCATCCTTTGCTCCTCGGCAGTTGTCGTCGAGGTCCCAGGCTTGGGCTCATTCCTTTCGTGGTAGGTGGCCTCCTCATGACGGAGCCTCCCAGGGATTCTCCACAAACAGGTCCACCCAGTGAAGATGCGCCGGTCTATTCCTCCGTTCCAGAGATCGGAGGTCATCTCTCTCTGTTTTACAAGGAATGAGTCAAGATCACTTCGGATCAGTGGGTTATAAACATTATAGAACACGGTTACACTTTAGATTTTGTTCGCCCGATACGGGATCTCTTCTTGGTGTCTCCTTGCGGGTCCCGGGCAAAACAGCAGGTGGTGCTCCAAACCCTGTGTCGATTGAAGGCTCTGGGAACGATCGTTCTGTCCCACCAGCTGAACGCCGGACAGGCAGGTACTCCATTTATTTAATGGGCCCCAAGAAAGAGGGCTCCTTCCGTCCGATATTGGACTTGAAGAAGGTCAACAGGGCACTTCGGGTACCTCGCTTTCGCATGGAGACTTTGAGATCCGTCATTGCGGCTGTCCACAAAGGTGAATTTTTGGCCTCTTTGGATCTGATGGAGGCTTACCTTCACATAGGAATCCAAGAGCATTATCGGCGATTTCTGCGGTTCATGATCTTGGGTGAGCATTACCAGTTTCAAGCGCTTCTGTTCAGTTTGGTGACGGCTCCCTGCGCCTTCACCAAGGTAATGGTGGTAGTGGCAGCAGATCTCATGTGGGAGGGGATTTTAGTGCATCCTTATTTGGATGACTGGTTAATTTGGGCAAAGTCGGAGGACTTTGCAAGGTAGCGGTTCAATCGGTATTACATCATCTTCAGTCGCTCGGATGGGTCATCAATTACTCCAAGAGCCAGCTGGTACCATCCCAGGGGTTGCAGTTCCTGGGAGCCCGTTTCGATATGGTTGTGGGCAAAGTTTTCCTTCCTCAGGAGAGGATGGACAAGTTGATGACTCAAGTTCGCCGACTTTTGGCCTTCCCCTTGCCCAAGGTACGGGACTATTTGCAAGTTCTTGGCTCTATGGTATCTACTCTGGAGTTGGTCCCTTAGGCCTTTGCTCATATGAGACCTTTGCAGAGGGCACTGCTTTCCTGCTGGGACCCCAAGTCCGAAGAATTCCACTTACCCTTACAGCTCATGGATCCCGCCAGGACCAGTCTCAAATGGTGGTTAGTTTCCAAACACTTACAACAGGGAATGGACCTGGAGAATCCCCAGTGGTTGATTGTAACAATGGATGCCAGCCTCTTCGGTTGGGGAGCGGTTTGCCAGTCAAGATCGGCACAAGGCCAGTGGACAACTTAGGAGTCCAAGTGGTCCATAAATCGTTTGGAGACAAGAGTGGTTTTCTGCCTCTCATCCAGCATCAGTCGGTAAGGATTCTATCCGACAACGCGACAACGGTGGTGTACATCAACCGTCAAGGGGGGACAAAAAGCCAGCCGGTGGCTGACGAAGCAGACAAGCTGATGGTCTGGGCAGAATGCAATCTCACCCGGTTGGCGGCGTCTCACATAGCTGGGGTGGACAACGTGCAAGCCAATTTTCTCAGTCATCAACAGCTAGACCCCGGAGAGTGGGAGCTGTTTGAGGTGGCAATGCAGATCTTGACTCGTCGGTGGGGAGTACCTCGACTGGATTTGATGGCAACTCGTCTAAACATGAAGGCAGCTTGATTCTTCAGTCGCAGAAGGGAGCATGGGGCGGAAGGAATGGATGCCCTGGCCCTTCCGTGGCCCCACGACGTGTTTCTCTATGTGTTTCCCCCTTGGCCACTGGTGGGCAAAGTCTTGAGGCGAAGTCTCACCAGGGGTCAATTATCCTCGTGGCCCCAGAATGGCCCTGCAGGCCATGGTTCACAGTAAATGGCCCCTTGAGTCTTGGGCACCTTCCGAATCTACTTCGACAGGGTCCAGTATTTTTCGATCAGGTGGCTCGCTTTTGTCTAGCAGCTTGGCTTATGAGCGGAGACAGTTGAGAAAGAAAGGTTACCCGGATGCGGTTATTTCCACTCTTCTACGTGCGTGAAAGACTTCTACTTCTCTCACCTTCGTTCAGGTTTGGAAGGTATTTGATTCATGGTGCAGCGGGTTGAAGGTATCCCCACGTACAGCCTTTATTGTACACATTCTCGCCTTTTTACAGGACAGCTTAAAGAAGGGATTGGCGTACAGCTCACTCTGGGTTCATGTAGCAGCACTGGAATGTTTAAGGGGAAAGGTTGATGGTACGTACCTTGCAGGCCATCCAGATGTGGTGCATTTTTTGAAGGGGGCCAAGCATTTACACCCGCCGGTGTGTCCAATGTGTCCTTCCTGGAGTTTGAATCTAGTTCTCAGAGGGTTGTGCGGTCCTCTCTTTGAGCCTCTTAAGCAGGCTACATTGAAGGATTTAACACGCAAAGCAGTGTTCCTTGTGACTATCTGTTCGGCCAGGCAAATATCTGAGATTCAAGCGGTGTCCTGCAGAGAACCGTTCTTGCGGATCTCAGAATCTGGGGTTTCACTTAGGATGGTGCCTTCTTTTTTACCGAAGGTGGTATCGGCGTTTCACGTGAATCAGTCATTAGATTTGCCGGCCTTTCCAGATTTGGATCACAATTCTCCTCAGGCTCATGATTTGAGGAAACTGGATGTTCGCAGGGCACTTCTTCGATACTTTGAAGTGACTAATGCTTCTCATTTGTCAGACCATCTTTTTGTTTTATGGAGCAGTCCTAAGAAAGGACATAAGGCATCCAAGGCTACTATTGCCCGATGGTTGAAAGAGACTATAGCTTCGGGGTACATATGTCACGGGTGGCCGGTGCCGGATGGTCTTAAAGCTCATTCGATCAGATCTCAAGCGGCATCTTGGACAGAAAGCCAATGTGTTTCACCGCAGGAGATTTGCCGGGCAGCTACTTGGAAATCTTTACATACTTTTACTAAGCATTACCGTTTGGACGTCTGAGCTCCGAATGTCGAGTGTTTTGGCAGCAGTGTGCTTCGAGCGGGACTTTACGGGTCCCACCCCATTTAAGGCAGCTCGGGTACATTCCAGTGGTCTGGACTGATCTGGTACGTACAGGGAAAGGAAAATTGGTTCGTACCTGCTAATTTTTGTTCCTGTAGTACCACGGATCATTCCAGACGCCCGCCCAGGGGTATAGTGTTCTGGTGAGACTGCTCGTTTTAATTCTCTTTCTGCAGTGTTTGGAAGACTATGAAAAATTAAAAAAAAAAAAAAAAAAAAAAA